>NC_055998.1:35430420-36030420 GCF_018446385.1 Zingiber officinale
TAAGAGTAGTGTTCCCTATATCATCTCACTATCGGTTCAACTAACCGATTGATATAGGTGAGAACCGTCTACTCAAGGACGTTATTATACTTAGTTTATTTGGCACCAATACAAGTAAGTATAATAACCAAAAACCAAATGCCTTTATTTATATAGAATATGATACAACAAGTCCAAAATACAATCATCAAATGATTGGCTCTAGGGCTCTAGCTAACATGCTGAGCCTTCAGCGGGCAATCTCGACTCTGGCGCCCAGGCAGTTTGCAATAAAAGTAAATTGACTGTCCCAGAGAGCAGGCTGTGGTAATGTGATCTCTGGACCCACATCGGAAACAGTGAATGTCGCTGACGGTTTGTTTCCAGTCCTACTGAGGAGACCGGAAACGTCCTTAGGAAGACTGCCCTGACCTTTGAGGCCTACGTAATACCCCAGAAGTACTCTGACTTGGCCGACTGCGACTACTCTACTGCTATCCGGTCATCTATGCCTGCTGGATCTGTCCTGATGTCTGACCCGTATGCTTCCTTTTTTTGTCCGAAAATGCTCTCTGCTAAGCTGGCTCAATCATGAGGGCTCTGTCCAACGTCTTTAAATAAGATGCACTACCAAGACCGGCAAGCCTTATTTGCAAATGTCCATCCAGCCCCTGAATAAACTACTGCATACGTGAACTGTCCTCAGCAACTAGCTCTGGACAAAATCTGGCCAATCGGTTAAACTCTGCATTATACTCTGACATCGACCCGTTATTCTGTCGCAGACTTAGGAAATCTTGTCGGTGAGTCATCTGATAAGCTCGTGGGAAGAAGCGACTCTCAAAAGCCTCTCTGAACCTGACCCAAGTGATGTTTCGCTCGCCGATGATAGAATGCTGAGTAACCCACCAAGTGTTGGCCTCATCCCGTAAATGGAAAGTAGCCAGCTCTACTTTCTCCCACTCGGAGCAAGCCATATAGAAGAAGGTCCGCTCCATAGTCTCTATCCATGACAGGGCCACACTCAGATCAAGGTATCCTCGGAAGAGTGTAAATCGACTCTTCATCGACTCTGCCAACGCTGGAATCCTCGCTCATGCCGCGACAATGTCAGTGAGGTGGGTAGGGACAGCTGCAGGAACTGGCAGAAACACTGGAGCTGGTGCTACAGGTGGTACCGCTGAATAAACCAGGGGAGGTACTCCCGGTGCTGCTGCATAAACTGGAGCATATGCCGCCGGTGGCACTGCAGGGTCAGCATAGGTGGTCGCGGCTGGATGTACGGTAAGTAGTGGAACCGAATATGGTGCAACCCGTATCGCTGGTGCAGGTGTTGCTGGGTATACAGTAGGTACTGGGGGCACAGGTGCCACTGGTGTCGGGTACACGGTAGGTCCAGGTGGCGGTGGTGCCGGGTACGCCGTAGGCTAGGTCAAAGCAGGTGCGGAATATGACGGTAGTACCCCTGGTGGTACCGTAAATACAGTAGAGATGGGTACCCCCAGTACAGCCGAGGTAGGTACCTCTAAAGGAGCCATCGGGGTCAAAGAGCCCGACGCGCCCACAGTATCCTGAGTCTGTCCCTGACTGACAGGCTCAACCCCAGTAGGCATCTCTCGCAAGTCCAGAGATCCCAAGGTCCTCGTACGTGGCCGTCCAGCACCAGGTCTCGCAGGTATTCGTCTAGATCTCCTCATATCTGTTAAGTTATATCACAGATATTACTACAAGTATAACAATTACAAAATAACATCATACCTATTTGTTGTCTGGAGATGTTCCGTCGTTATCCAGTCCCCATTTTACCTCAGAATTCTATACAAGAAAACCAAAAATAAGTACCCAAGTTTACTCGCAAACTTGGGCTAACCCAAAAATCCAGAACACCAAAAGCAGGTATTCGAAACCCGCTCTGATACCAATAAATTGGTATCAGATAAATCTCGAAATCCGTAACACGATATACAAACAAGTATCGCCAACTTGGCTCTGATACCAAATAAATTGTCACGCCCCAGGGGAGTCCCTATCCGAAGAAATTTCGGCAGCATCTCCCCTGTACAGGTGACAATCTGAAACTTTTCTACATCCATAGTCATACACGGCCAACATGGCCGGAACATATGTATATAACAAAAAATAAATAAGAAAACAATCACACCATCCACGCAGTTAAATAGTGAACTAAAGCAAATGATAAGTAAACATCTCAAATCATCCTACTCAACTACACTCATAAAGCACAAAACCGATATCCTATTCAACTACACTCATAAAGCACAAAAACTCAACGATACAAATAAAGTCAGCTTACCTTTTCTGCCGTCCAAGCAGGCATGTAGAAGATCATATCGAATAAAAATCCATCGACAAGTAAAAATCCATACAAGATCCAAAGTATCAAAACAAAACAAGTCTAAACATAGTATAATAAAGAAAAACCCAAAAGACCAACAAACGTCCTCATGGACTGCAGGGGACTAGCGACTGGAACTCTCCGGACAGCATCAACTTGAAAATAGCAACGGAGGAGGGTGTGAGTACAATACTCAGCGGGTAACAACTGATATGTATAATAAAAAAAATAACAACCAGCACTAATCATGCGTACAGTCTCCTGATACAAGAAGGATAAATGTAACTGAAATAAGCAGGAGGAAACTGTACTAACCAGGACCAGGGTATAAGTATAACAGGGTCGTTAGACCGAGAGGTATCAAAATCCTGTATGCATGTCAAACATATGCATCCATCCAAATGCAACATATAAGTGCAGCAAACACAATCAGAAAATGCATAAATGCATATGATGCCAATGATGGGTCATAGTCACCCCTGACGTCAGTCAACCATCTCACACACGATGGTGTGACCGAGTGGGTAGGGCTGTGACAACCGTGCACTCTGCCATCACTACTCCTGATAAGTGACCGAGTGGATGGGATGCTGTTGGAGTACACCTATCCTCCTACCCCAAATCATAAATGGGGGAGCTCAATGCTCTCATCTCCCGGTACACCATGACAGGGAGGGATCCCGGCGTGCTACCACGCTGCAGTACACTACCCATGAGCGCCCCAACGAAGCACCACCGAGCAAACTGACGTGCTACCACGCTGCGTCACACTACCCATGAGCGGACCAGTGGAGCACCGACAGAGATGAAACTGGCGATGTGCTCAACAATAATGGAGCAGACTATAGCGCAACATGCAATCATGCGAATGGTGCATAACACTAAGCATGGCAAAATCCTGAGCAGCACAACAATATCCATATATATGTAAATGCGTACCATAGGACAATGAACCAAATCAAGGTACACAGATCATATAAGGTATAAAACCTAGGTCCTGAACATAATAAAAAACATGGTTGTGTCACTACCCCTATAAGCATGTATAATCAAGTAGGTACTAACATGAAGTGCATAACAAATAAACAAACAAGCATATAACATATCAGGTAGTGACCAACCGAAGCTGATAAAAAACACAATCATTTCTATTTGTTAAAAACATTACTATGCATATCAAATGATATAAAGTCAAAGTACCCGCCTCCAAACGAAAAGTCCAAACCGATCCAAATTCGACGTCGAGATACTCGTCTCGCGTCAAAGTCCTGTATCACCAATATACACATTTTTATTTAGCTAATATCCAATAAAATAGCTAAATAAAAATCTCTAACACTAAATTAGGGTAAAACGCTAATCATACCACTAGATAAATTCCTAACCTAATCCATTTACACATAAACAACTTAAACATAAATGAATTGTTGTACTATTCATTTCTTATTCTTTCCTAGCTTCAAATCTATATATGCTACAACAAGATCAAATTCCTAATTCCCTAAAATTAATACCTCACATGCTGGAAATTCACCTCGCTGCTCGGATCAAGAAAAGACCAAAAAAAATCCACCACTCCCAGATTGCGATTTCCGCACCGGATACCCCTGTGAGCAAGAGACAAGACTGCTCAGTCACTTAACAATCTCAACTTCTATACAGAACATGAAATTAACCTAATACAAATCCAATCTTACCAAAACCAGATTGGTAACCTCCTTCCCAAAGCCACTGTGGTGACGAACCAGTAGAGAGCAGCGGCAAGAAAAGACTCGCTGGTGCCACGATGAGGAGACACCAAGAGTTGGTGGTCTAGGGCACAGATGAACTCGGTCGCCGGCGTTAGGGCACAGGCGACAGCGGCGCTGGTTCCGGTCGAGAGACGGCAGCTGCGTTGAATACAAACTAGGGCAGCAGAGGGCTACAATCTGTGGTGGGTCGGTCCTGGTGGCCGACGACAGTGCTGCGCAGAAGCCGATCTAGGGCACGGTGAGGAGTGGCTAGCGATCGGCGCCGTCGCTCGGCAAGGAGGAAGAGAAGGGGGTCTCGGCTCTGCTCCATGCGGCGGTCTACAAAGAGGTTAGGGCAGAGCTCGGAAAGAAGAAGAAGAAGACGCCAAGAACCCTCGGCCGCGGCTTTAATCGTGAGGAAACCGTCATGTGCAGCGGTTAGGGCAGAGAGGAAAGGGTCGGGCGGCTCGGCGCGAGGAGGAGGGAAGAAACAAAGGAAATAAGGAGCAAATAAAAGAAAAAGAAATAGAAAAAGAAAAGGAAATAAGAACATAAACATTTCCTCGCTTAAATGGGTAGCCTAAATAGGCTTTTCTGAGCCCCATTTTTATCCCCCTAAACTCATCCATACGAGCTACAAAAAATTCCCGAAAAATTTCCAAAAATTCTGGAAAATTCCCCTTATTATTATTTGCCCTTTTTCGGTATTTTACAAAGTCATTTAGGGTTTACCTTTAGGGTTTAGGGGTTGTGTTATAGTATTAAATACAAAAAATTCAAAATAAATTATTTTGAGGTATTCACGGGTGTGCGGCGTAAGGTGTGCGATATAACATACACACACACACACACTTTTTTTTATGCTGCGAACATTCTACTGTGGACAGCGTCTGTGCCAACATGTTTTTTTTATGCTCCCGATTATGCCAATAAGATTTTGTCTTTAGTGTTTAAGGGTTGGCAGGAGTGGATCTAGAAATTATATATATATATATATATATATATATATATATATATATATATATATATATATATATATATATATATATATATATATATATATATAGTGAAATCCGATGTGGGCTATTTGACTCGGTAAAAATTCAATTTTTTTAATCTCTCTCTCATCTATATGCAACAACTTTTCTCTCTTTCCTTTTAAATTAAAACAAATAATATTTCTCTCTCATATGATTGCAAGCAATAATCACTATAGTGCTGATTTTAAAAGTGGTGTAGCTGCTACAATATTGTAGCAGCTACTACACAATAACTGCTACATGTTGTAGCAGCTACTATGTTGTAGCAATTACTATATAGTAGTTGTTATAATATGTAGCAATTATTGTATAGCTACAACGTTGTAACAACTATTGTGTTGTAGCTGCGTTGTAGCAACTACTACATCGTTGTAGCAACTACTACATCGTTGTAGCAGCTACTACATTGTTGTCGTAACTACTGTACCGTTGTAGCATCTACTGTACCATTATAGCTGCTGCTGCACAGTTGTAATAACTACTACACAGTTATAGCAGCTACTGCATAGTTATAGCAGCTATCACACAGTTATATCAGCTACTATATAGTAATTGCTACAAGTTATAGCAACTACTGTATAGTTATAGCAGCTACTACATAGTAACTACTGCATGGTTGTAGCAGTTAGTACATAGTAACTACTACAAGTTGTAGTAGTTACTGTATAGTAATTGCTACAAATTATAACAGCTACTACATAGTTGTAGTAGCTACTGTTCAATTGTAGTAGCTACTGTTCAGTTGTAGTAGTTACTGTATAGTAACTGCTATAAGTTGTAGCAGCTACTGTACAGTTGTACCAGTTACTACAGAGTAACTATTATAAGTTGTAGCAGCTACAGCATAGTAGTAACCGCTACAACATTGTAACATCAGTACTACAATGATTATTGCATGTAATTATAGGAGAGAAAAGATACACTTTTATTTTAATTTAAGAATTAAGAGAAAAAGTAGTTGCATGTAGCTGAGAGATATATTAAAAAAAAAATAGACTTTCACCGCATTAGATCACCCACGTTGGATGTCGCTCATAGTCACCCATAAAGTATCACTTAGCATATTAATTCTCTCTCTATATATATACATAATAAAAATTAAAATATAGTAACAAAATTTAAATAATATTTTTCAAATTGATCAAGATTACCGACAAAGAGCATCTCTAAAGAAAAATATTTCTTTTTGATTCGAACATTTGGTTGTAAATTAATGGAGGGATCTTTGGAGAATATTTAAATCAAGGAACCCGAATGGGCTTCTGAACATCTAAATTTATACTCAATCGCCCATTAGTTTACAGGGTAAGAGTATGTAGGATAAATTTTCTCTCTATATATATACTTTTTTTTATTTTTTTAGCAAAGATGCCTTGGAATTGATCTAGATGTCTTGATTCTCTTTATTATTTGTCTTTATTTTTTTTTAAAAAAAAATTCCTTAAATAAAAAATTCCTTAAATTTAAAAAAAAAATAAAAAAATATTATACACATGAGTACCTAAAATATATATATCTGGAATTGATCTAGATGTCTTTATTTTTAAAAAAAAATAAAAAATTCCTTAAATTTTAAATCCTAAATATATATATTATACACATGAGTACCTAAAATATTTTTAATTTTATTTTTTAAATTTAAACATTATAATTTAATCTTTAAATTTTAAAGATAAAATTTAATTGACTTAATCTGCAAGTTAAACAAAAATTAAAAAAAATAATACGTATTTCATTTGAAGCGTCAATGAAATCCGTGTACCCTAAGTTAAATCCAAACGAGTCCACGACGTAAAGTGCACTATATATATATATATATATATATATGCTGAGCGATACTTTGCGCGTAATCGTGAGCGAAATCCGATATGGGCTATCTGACGCGGCCAAAATCTAATTTTTTTAATCTCTCTCATCTGCATGCAACAACTTTTCTCTCTTTCTTTTTAAATTAAAATAATATTTTATCTTCTCTCTCCTATTATTACATGAAAAAAATTATTATGGTAGTGATGATACAACGTTGTAGCAGCTACTGTGCAGTAACTGCTACAACTTGTAGCAGTTACTGTGTAGTAGCTGCTACAACAATGCAGTAGCTGCTACAACGGTACAGAAACTGCTACAAAGGTGCAGAAACTGCTATAACAGTGCAGTAGCTACTACAACGGTGCAATAACTGCTACAACATAGTAGTTACTCAATAACACTGCTACACGTTATAGCAGCTACTATACAGAAGTTGCTACAACGTGTAGCAACTATTGTGTAGTAGCTGCTACAACATTGTAGCAGTTACATCACTTTTAAAAATTAGCAGAATAGTGATTTTTGTATACAATCAGATAAGAGAGCAGGCCCGGCTCAAGGCATAGGCCATTAAGGCCTATGCCTAGGGCCCCAATTTTATTGGGGCCCATTAATTAATTAAAGATATTAAAAAAATTAAATTAGCATCATCAATATTAATTAATTATAAATGTCTTACTAATTCATTAATGACACCTTGTCAATTAATTCATTATCGATTCCACTTCCTATTTATACTTTCTATTGGGCCCATTGATTAATTAATTAAAGATATTAAAAAAAATTAAATTAGCATCATTAATATTAATTAATTATAAATGTCTTGTTAATTCATTAATGACACCTTGTCAATTAATTCATTATCGATTCCACTTCCTATTTATACCTTGTACTTATCTTTATTTTCTCATTAATTGCCTACCATAATTTTATATGAGATTTTATTCTACCTTAAATATAATTCATTTTTAAATTGACATATCTCTTTCTTTTTTTATTATTACTTCGATTCCCATTTTATTTTACAATTAGTAATACTATTCTTACAAAACCTAATGAATTCTTTTCTCCTCAATATTTCTTAAAAATCTTAATAGTTTTATCATCAGTGCATTGTGCCATTTTCTTTTTTCATCAGCGATTTTACATGTTTCTCCTTCCTCACCGATGATACTTGCAGAGAACGTCCTTCTCTTCCTTTGCCGATAATATTTCTTCCTCACTCTTTCTTTTTATTTCTCGATAATAATATGAATTAGAGATTTTTTTTATCATAAAATTCAAAGTAAAATGCATTAGCAAAAATAAATTTTTTAAAATTAAAATTAATAAAGTCTATTTGACATTCTAACTAAAAAGATTAAATAATTAATAATTTTATTAATAAAAAATAAAATTATTATCAAAATACCCGTCAGAAAACTAAATTTTATATAAAAAATTATCTTTTTTTTAAAAAATATTTAATTCTTTTTAATAACTAATTTTAAAAATATTTATTTTAAATTATTATTTTCGGTCCCAAATCTAAATGAAAAATGTTTAAAAAAAATTAAAAATATATTAAAAAATTTTGTTTTTTAAATTTTTTTGCCTAGGGCCTCAAGGAATCTTGAGACGACCCTGTAAGAGAGATTAAAAAATTTTATAGTTGCATGCAGATGAGAGAGAAAAGTTGTTGTATGTAGATGAGAAAGAAAGATTAAAAAAAACTAGATTTTGACCATATCAGATAATCCACGTCGAATTTCGCTCACGGTCGTGTCTAAAGTGTCGCTTAGCCTATATATATATAACTGCATGATTAACTCCCGGAATTATCACGTGGACCCGCATTTAATTAGGTAGTATATATATGTTTTAATAAATTTAATATGCTATTTAAAGCACAGACAGTACAATGAAGTGCAATGAACACAGTCGCCGAAAATTTGACAAAGCACGTACGTTGCCGCATAATTCTTTCTTTCTAAATTATATCTGTAATATAAATATCTGCCTACACAACACACACTGACACGTTGATGAGGAAACTGCATGGATTAACTCTAGGAATTAACACGTGGACCCTCATTATTATTATATGTATATATATTTCCATTATGCGAGTAATTATATTGAGCACAGGAGAACAATGAGCACCCTTGTATGCGGCATATCTGGCGTTGTCGGTATCGTGAATTAATAATCAAATTTTATGAGGTGGATTCCCATGGTGTCGGTGTTGGGCGGGACGACGAGTTCTACCGGGTACTTGTGGATCTCGTCCGCCCACGGGTTGAGATCGGGGTCCTCCGCAGCCGGGTCGACGGTCCGGAGCGACCTCCACACGGCGCTGTTGCACTTGAATCCGCCGCCCAACGCGATCTGCCACACGCGGTCGCCCTTGCGCACGCGGCCCTTGGCCTCCATGTAGGCCAGCACGTACCAGATCGAGCTGCTCGACGTGTTGCCGAAGCGGAACAGCGTCATGCGCGACGGCTCCAGGTGCCACTCGTTGAGCTTCAGGTGCCGCCCCATCTCGTCGACCACAGCTCGGCCGCCGGTGTGGACGCAGATGTGCTGCACCGCGCGCTTGAAGTCCGGCACGTACGACTTCGCGCCGGATTTGGACAGCCGCCCAGCCAGCCACGAGGCAGCGAAGTGAAGCTTCTCGGAGGCGGGGAGGATGAGGGGGCCGAGGGTGGTGAGGTTGAGGCGGAGGGCGTCGGACGCCACCGCCATGATGTCCTTGGAGAGCTTGATGCCCAGCTTGCCTTCGTCGTCCACCGCCTGGGCAGCCGCATTGAAGCTCCGGTCCTCAGCTCCCGTGTGCGTGCGGACCACGTGCATCAGCTGGTACTTGGACCGCCTCCTCTCGCTGCGCTTGTTGGTCAGCAGAACGGCGGCGCCACCCACCCGGAACAAGCAGTTGGACACCAGCATCGATCGGTCGTTTCCCTCGTACCTGCAATTTTCAAATTTTAATCAATTCAATCAAATAAATAACGTTCGTACGTAACATGTGTCATGCACGGACGTCCCTTAATTTCGTTGGTAAGACTCGCGGCGAAGGCGAGGGCGGCGGAGCCTTCGCCGCAATGCTTAATTTCGTGTGATGTACCTGCCGCCCATGGAGGTGTTCTCGATGCTGACTACGATGGCATATGAATTCCGGTTGAGCTGAAGGAGATCCCTGGCCAGGGCCACCCCGATCGGGCTCGCGCTGCACCCCATCCCACCCAGGCTGAACGTGATCACGTCGTGCCGGAGCTTGAACCTGTTGACCACCATCGCCGACAGAGACGGCGCCGGGTTGTACAGCCCGCAGTTGACGATCAGGATGTCGATGTCCTCCGGCCTCAGCCCCGTCTTCTTCAGCAGCGCCTCGATGGGCTCGAACATCACGGCGCACGCTTCCTTCCGCGCCTCCACCGGGTGGTTGTACGACCGCGAGCGCAATACCGTCTCCGGGAGGTACGTGTCGTGCCCGAGGCCGGCGCGCTCCAGGATCCTGCGCTGGAACTCGATGTTCTCCGGCGGGAAAACGCCGATGAAGTCCGCCACAGACATGAACTCGTGGCTGGTCTTCTTGGCCTTGTAGCAAGCGGTCTCCATGAGGTACACCGGCCGCGGTCGCCAAAGCTGATAGATGACGACGAGGCAGAGCAGGAGGCATCCGCCGAGGACCACGGTGGTTTCGTCCATCCGACGCCGGAGATCATCCAAGGAGGCGACGGACGGCATCTGCGTGAGGAAGAAAGCGACCGACAGGGTGACGAGGAAGTAGACGCTATGATCGAAGAGGTAGTCGACGGCGAGCTTCCCGTACCACTCGCTCTCTTTAACCATATTGTTGCTTCAGATAAACTATAACCTATATCATATATAAGCTATATAATCATTTGGCTTGTTCATGATTTAGAGTGATAATGCAGAATTTATAGATACGTTTACGATCAGCAAGAATTCAATAAGATAAGAAATTGATCGCTTATCCAATTAAATTTCTTCATTTCACACCAAACTAAGAAAATTGATCTGTTCTCTTTAATGAGGATGCATATCTTTCTTCCTCACAGAGATATGTCCCGATCAAAAAAATAACTTCATGTTCCAACTAAGCTAGCCTAGTGGTCATTCTTAAAATTTTTATTTTTCACTTCCACAGTTTCATAAGTTATAATCATTGAATCCTCCAACTAGAAGTATGTAAATGTTCAGGTTAAACTAAAATTATGTCCTAATTATTATATATTTGTTGAGTATAGAAGAGAGACAACTAATTAACAACCAATTACACTGTCTTACATTCTTCTGTAACTTATCTACCCATTAACACAAACTTAATTTTTAATATTTGACTTATTATTTTTTTCACTTGTGTCCATTTAGAATTTCTATTCCTTAAATACACTATTTAGTTGGCTTGTGAGAATATTCAACTCGTGCATTTATATCACATGAGTTTTAGTTTGAATTTCAGTGCATGCATATACCAACTTTATTCAATTAGTTGACTCGTTTATAAAAAGTCAATCTTTTGCAATAATTTCTACTTGTTTATTATCTTTCAGTTGATTTAATTTATTATACATTATATGTTCTCGTCCGGAACAGAGAAAATGGTAATCTAAGTATGTGGCTTAATGTTGAGTTGAGAAGGGGTTTTCGACATTGATCTTCTAATATTTAAGTAAATTTTTGATGAAGTGGGGAGTAATGAGAATACAATAATAGAGAATCTGTAGAATCACAAAGTTATGCATACCTTTCTCTATAGATGAGAACCCTCCTTTTATAATGTCACTGTAGTATTTGCACACGTATCAAAAAGCGGGTGTACATTTTTCCATGCATCTTAGGAAAAGACACAGTCCAAAAGTGTCTCTGATACATTTTCTTAAACAAGCATGCAAATCCCTAATATGACAAGCTGGAAGCTTCTATTGTACGATTTTTTTTTGTGAAATATGCTTTATTGTTAGTGGCACAAACTTCCAAAAGAATACAAGTAGATATGTAGTTGGGTCCCGCTATAGGCCGACTAGTGGCCTCTTAACAGGGGCACGCCCTGCTCGGTTGTGTTATACAGAGCAATCTCCCTTCACTTAACTTTCCCGTTGTCAGAAGGTTACCTTTTACCCGAACGACTTTGCTACACAGAGCAACCTCCCATCCCGCTCGGCTTTGCTACACAAAGCAACCTTCCGCTCGACGAGGACAACAACCGGGGAATACACTGTCTGTTTGTCTCTTAGTCGTGTTATCCGTTTGTCCTTACTCGTCCGCTCGGACATGCTTCCTGCCCGATGATAACTAACCTGCTCAGCTGACTTTGACGTCTTCCTTGACTTTAACCTCCACGTCAATTGGTCTTCCTTACTTTGACCTATCTTTGGTGTGGCTTCTCTTCATCACCATATCACAAGCCTTCCCCTCAGGTCTAGTCGAAGGAGACTGTAAGTCTGACTGACTGGATAACTAGTGTTTTTGGAAGTCTTTCTTCCCAGCCGGGTGTTTGGGATTTAGAGCCGCCGATTGGCTATAACATTCACTGGTATAAGGGTTTATAGCCGTCGCACGACTGCAATGTTCACCACACAAGGGTTTATAGCTGTCGCTTGGCTGTGAATATTATTGTACAAAGTTTTATAGCTGCCGCTCGGTTGTAATGTTTAATACGGTAGAGTTTAGAGCCTCCGCTCAGCTATGATGATCAATGCCCAAGGGTTTATAGCCACTACTCGGCTATGATGTTCCTTATACAAGGTTTTATAACCGCCGCTCGACTTTACTTTTCTAAGGGCATGTGGAACATTGCTCAGTGATAAGGAATTGGCACGCTCAGTGTCTCTCCATAGGCACAGGTCGGCCTGTTGCTTGGCTTGTGAGCGTCATGATTTTTCGCTCGGGATCTAGGCTCAACCTGCTGGCTTATCATTGATGTAGCGGGGTCATTCGCTCGGCCATCAGTTGTTGTCTGTTGCTGCTCCACCATCTTTGTAGCTCATGATTGTATCAACAGCTCTAGGTCTTCTTGTGTTAACGTTACAGTAGTAAGTCATCCAGCGTCCTTCATCTTCATGTTCCAAAAGCAAGTGAAGATTTCCACAGACGACGCCAAATACGTGCCTATCCGAAAGCGAAGAAGATGACAAGCTGAGGATGTGACTTAGAAGTTGACAGGATGAAAACTCCACGTGGTCCTGTAACATATAATTGTTAGTGCCAGGCCGGGAAGGGGTTCTCGGCGTTGGCCCTCCGATGCTCAAGTCAGTTTCCGGTGAAGTGGGGAGTAATGAGAATGAAATAGCAAGGAACGTGTAGAATCACAAAGTTGCGTATACCTTTCTCTGTAAATGGAAATCCCCTTTTATAGTGTCCCTATAGTGTTTGCGTATGTATCTCAAAGAGGACACACTTTTTCCTAGGTGTCTTAGGAAAAGACAAGTCCAAAAGTGTTCTTAATATCTTTCCTTAAGCAAGTATGCAAATCCATGATGTGATAGGCTGGAAGTTTCTATCGTATGATTTACTTGTGGAACATGCTCTGTTGTCAGTGGCATAAACCTCTAAAGGATACAAGGAGATACATAAGTAGGTCCCGCTGTAGGCCGATCGGTGGCCACTCGACAGGGACACATCCTGCTTAGCTGTGCTACACAGAGCAATCTCCCTTCACTTAACTTTTTCATTGTCGGAGGGTTGTCTTTTACTCGGACAGTTGTGCTACACAGAGCAACCTCCCATCTCGCTCGGCTGTGCTACGTAAAGCAACCTCCTGCTTGGCGGGAACGATGGTGGGAGGGATGCACTATTTGTTTATCTCTGTTTATGTGGGAAGCATCCGACGATTGAATCTGAGTTTTGATAATGGCAAAGGGTTCAAAGTTAAGGTTATTTATGATATAACATTTTTGAATGAGTTTGCAGGAAAGTCCTAAGTGTACTTAGGCAAAAGTCCTAGCTGCGGTTAGGCAAGTGGAAAATCATAGGGGGTGGTAACCCTAGGCGGAAAGTCTTGGCGGGTCGAGGGCTTCGGGCAAAATCCCTAGAGTTGGGGAATCTGGATGGAAAGTGTAACGCCCGCCCCTCCTGCTAGTAGGGCGGGGTTACTTTACTCATCTATTTGCGGAAACATATATGCATATTAAAATTTCTTTTGAAAATAAAACCCTTAAAAATATCCTGAAGTCATACGGACAATAATATAACACACTTAGTCCATTTCATCATAAGGAAATAACATAAGCAGGTCTTCCATTTCTTTTAGCCGAACAACCACCACACACATCTCCTTGCCTCTCCTGTAGCTCCCCTAGGTCATCCATTCTTTGCCTTTATCTGTGGTACAAGGAAAGTAAGCTGTAAGCACACGGGCTTAGTAAGATCCTTTCCTACTCACAAAATCCATATTTCAAGCATAAACACATAGCATATAATCATGGAAATATAATCATCTAAAATCACATGGTGAATGCATAGTATCATAACATATTATCTCATAAAGAACATCATGCTATATCACCTCATAAATCACTATGTCATGTAAATCATAAGAGTATAGCATGTCACATCATAAATCATAAAGAACATCATGTTATGTCATATCATAATCATCATGTCATATAAATCATAGGAGCATAGCATGTCATATCATAAATCATAAAGGACATTATGCTATATCATATCACAAAACATCATGTCATATTGATCATAAGGGCATCGCATGTCATATCATAAATCATAAAGAACATCATGCTATATCATATCATAAGTCATCATGTCATATAAATCATAAATCATATCATGCAAGATGTCTTTTAAAAACCGGCAATTTACCAAAGGGCGCATATAGAGATCTAAATTTACCAAAAGGCGCACGTTACTTTAACATTTACCAAAACACGCACCTTTTTAAGTGCATTTCCTATTTTACCCTCATGATAATTTAACTTTTTCTACCGCTTTTTTCCACTATTTTTCTCTCTCTTCTCTCTCTTTGTTTTTTTATATAGGCATGCAGAAAAAAATATGAATAACAATAGTCCCTGAATCTTTTAATAACATTTTAATACATTTGAAAAAGTCAAAAAAAATAATGGACACCATATTTGAAATCCTTGGAACATCAGAAATCCGTAGGAACTAAAATGGATCCAATCGGAGCTCTCTAGGTCCATCAGTGGGTTTCGGTCAAAACCCACTGATGGACCTAGAGAGCTCCGATTGGACCCATTTCAGTTCCTATGGATTTCTGATGTTGCAAGGATTTCAAATATGGTGTCCATTATTGTTTTTGACTTTTCATAGATGTTAATATATAAAATCAAAGAATCGGCAAAAAAAGGCCACTTTGGGCCTGATATGGACTCATATCAGGCCCACGTTGTGTTGGTGCAGGAAGCATCCGACGATCGAACCTAAGTTTTGATAATGGCAAAGGGATTCAAAGTTAAGATTCACTGTTATCTAACATGTTGAATGAGTGTTTCAGGAAAGTCCTAACTGCGGTTAGGCAGGTGAAAATCCTAGGGGGTGGTAACCCTAGGTCCTAGGGGGTGGTAACCCTAGGTGGAGGAAAGTCCTAACTGCGGTTAGGTAAGGGAAAATCCTAAGGGGGGGGTAACCTTAGGTCCTAGGGGGTGGTAACCCTAGGTGAAGGAAAATCCTAAGGGGGGGTAACCTTAGGTCCTAGGGGGTGGTAACCCTTGGTGGAGGAAAACCCTAAGGGGCGGTAACCTTAGGTCCTAGGGGCGGTAACCCTAGGTGGAGAAAAACCCTAGGGGCGGTAACCCTAGGTCCTATGGGGTGGTAACCCTAGGCGAAAGTCCATCGGTCTGGAGGCCGGACCGGCAACAGGTAATCTCTCCGAGGGGAGTAGGTGAGGACGCGTTCCCCGCAGAGGGAACAGTAGGCGTAGGGTTTCCGGTTGGAAACCCGAAGTCAGACTCGGACAGTTCGGAGACTGTCGAACTTTCATTCATATTTATGATATTATATGTGCTAACTTTGTCTTACAGGATATGTGTGTATTTTGTGGACTAACACATTGTGCAGGGACAAAAGAGCAACATTAGCCTCGGATGAACAGTGTCCGAGGCGCCTCCATGGAGCTTGGAGGCGCCTCGGGTACAAAGGAAGAGCTGGCTGCGAAACAGTGTTCAAGGCGCCTTGAGTGGTGATGGAGGCGCCTTGGACCTGTTGAAGGCGCCTTGAGTGGTGATGGAGGCGCCTTCAACTGTGATAAGCACAGAATGGTCAGCGCTTATCTGCACGATGGAATCGGAGCGGTGGAGGCGCCTTGGATGGCTTTCAAGGCGCCTTGGATGCCATTTATAAGGGGACTTCGAGCAGCTTCTTTAATAACAACTTACAAGCGATCTTTCTGCTACAAGCTGCTCACGAGACGATTCCGAAGTGCTGCTATGAGACACCGACGACCCGGAGCTCCGAATTTTCAGATTACGATATTGTCGTCGGTATAATTAATTGTTGTCATTTATTGTACTTCAAATTGTAATCATTATCGAGCTTATAGTTGTTGCCCACCGGAAGTGATCAAGGATCGCGGGCCTTCGAGTAGGAGTCGATCAAGGCTCCGAACGAAGTAAAATCGACCTGTCTCTGTGTGATTATTTCTTTTATTCCGCTGCGTATTTAACTCCGATAGTTTTCCGATACGAACGATTTAGCCACGAGTGCTATTCACCCCCCCTCTAGCACGTCTCGATCCAACAATTGGTATCAGAGCGGGGTCGCTTCGAATAGGTGAAACCACCATTCAAGCATTTCTTTTGTGGCTTTTTCGTCTATTTAGGCTAAAAATAAAACCTTACGCCTTTCGTTTTTTTTCCTCCAAAATTATTTTTAAAAAAATTCATTTTCATCTCTTCACGGTTTATTAGTATTAAAAAAATATTGAATTTGGCAAAATTTGAAATAATATTTTTTAATAATATTTTAATATTATTTTTTCCCAAAATTCGTGAATTTCTATTTCTATCCTCATACCGCACTACTAATCCAGGATTAAGTCCTGGGACAAGTTTTTTGTTCATTTTTGTGCTAGGTTTTTAAATGGCCTATGAAGATGGAGACAATACCGCAAGCCTACCACTCTTGTCCAGCGAAAATTTTAGTTACTGGAAAGACCAGATGGAGCACCAAC
This sequence comes from Zingiber officinale, assembly GCF_018446385.1. Lineage (NCBI taxonomy): Eukaryota > Viridiplantae > Streptophyta > Magnoliopsida > Zingiberales > Zingiberaceae > Zingiber > Zingiber officinale. The sequence continues at coordinate 35,447,488 of NC_055998.1, forward strand.
TAAAAATACAGGAGGAGATATGGACCATAGTCCAGATCGGACTCATTTCCCCCATCGAAGACGGAGTACCCATCACCTGTGACAAGTGGGATGCACAAATGATAAGAAATTTCGAGACAAATGCAAAAGCAACCTGTATTCTCCTATGCGGGCTGACAAATTCAGACCTTGATCGAGTTGGAAGGTTCAACACTGCTAAGGAGCTTTGGGAGAAACTGCTTAAGCTTCATGAGACTCCTTCAGAAGTTGAACAAGACTGCGAACTCGAAAACGAATCTCCAAAGTCAACCTCCGAACCAGACTCAGAAGAAACAGACCAGACCAATTTCATAACATTAATGGCCAGAGAGGAAATTGCTGAATCTGAATCTGAACTCGAGGTGGCAACAGTCAAGGGGGAGTATCCTGTCATGAATCTGAGAGGTAAGATTGTAAATTCAAAATGCAAATGTCACATAATTTGTTTTAAGTGTAGAGAGAGAGGGCACTATAGAAACGAGTGTCCTACTCATAAGACTCGGCTGGTACAATCGAAGGAGAAGGAGAAAACGATCAAAAGATGGAAGGAACAAATTAAATGCTCTAAATGCAAACAAATGGATCACAGCAAAAGACACAATAATCCAGAGGGAGAAATCAAGGTAAATAAATTTACATTGTATGAAAATCCAGTTTTTACAACACATGATTGCAGTAGTTCAACTAATCCTGCTTGTTCTAGTATAAATTTTTCTTCAAAATTAGATACGCATGCTAGTAATACCATGATTAAATTTGATTCATATCTAAACAAGAATAACTCAAAATTATTAAGCAAAAATAAGAAATTAACTTTAAGAAAATTAGGAATACAAAATAATATTTTAAAAGATAAAATTGATAAATTAGAGAAGATTGTTAATAATTTAGTCAAATCTCGAAATCTAGACTTGGGTTATAAGTCTAAAGTAAAACTTAAACACTACATACCAAGCAATAATCAAGTACCTTTTATTTACTAAACATAATCTAAATATAACCTAAATCTAATTCATGAATAAATAAATAATTATCTTATCAAATAAAAATTAGAAGGAGGATCCAGAATAGCTGGCACCCCCAACTTAACTACCTGACTTGGTAACCCAACTTAATCTACCCGAAATGGGTAAACAAGAGTAGACTATCCGGCAAGGTAATTAAGGTTAGATAAAATGGGCTAAGTTTAACTTGACCCACGGTACTGGTGAAGTTTTTGGATGATAGTACGTTAGGGAAGCTTGGGCATCGCATGTCTAGGAAGATATGGCTTCGACCTGGTGCATTTGGCTAAGTGGAACTGACCGAAGCTACCCTTAAATGGATCCTAACTAGTTAGACCAAGGTTTAGTATTAAGTTCAATGGGTAGGACTATTTGGAAAACCTCGAAGGAATGGTTACTTTAATGAGTTCCTTGTCACTCACCATAGCCCAGAAGTTTATCCAAAGAATGTCTACTTATTGAACCCAAAGTTAAATCCGAATCTAACACAAAAGTTAAACTAAACCCTTTAATTGAACCATAATTCATCTCACAAAAATTATAGGATTCCCTGATTGAAAATTTAGATCGGGTGAGATGACTAAGGAATAGAAATTCATAATTAAAATTAATTCTAATTCAAAATTAAATTCATAATTATAATTAACTCAAATTCAAATTAAATTCATAATTAATATTATTTATTTTTTTAAAAAAAAATTAATTATTTTAAAAATTCTTTCAAAATTATTTTAAAAATCCTTTAAAACTTCATTTCAAAATTATTTGAAAAATCTTTCAAAATCATTTTAAAAATCTTTCAAAATCATTTTAAAAATTCTTTCAAAATCATTTTAAAAATCTTTTAAAACTTCATTTCAAAATTATTTGAAAAATCTTTCAAAATCATTTTAAAAATCTTTCAAAATCATTTTAAAAATTCTTTCTAAATCATTTTAAAAATCTTTTAAAACTTCATTTCAAAATTATTTGAAAAATATTTTAAAATCATTTTCAAAATCTTTTCAAAATTATTTTAAAAATCTTTTAAACTTAATTTCAAAATTATTTTTCAAAATTATTTTAAAAATCTTTTAAAACTTCATTTCAAAATTATTTGAAAAATCTTTCAAAATCTTTTCAAAATTATTTTCAAAAATCATTTAAAAAATTATTTCAAAAATACTTTTAAAAATCATTTCAAAAATCCTTTTAAAATTCATTTCAAAATTCTTTTTTTTTTTTAAAAAAAAACCCTTTTCAAAATTATTTCAAAAATCATTTTAAAAATTATTTCAAAAATACTTGAAAAACAAGTTTCAAAATTCTTTGAAAAATGTTTGAAAAACTTATTTCAAAATCCTTTGAAAAATGTTTGAAAAACTTATTTCAAAATTCTTTGAAAAATATTTGAAAATGAATTTCAAAATCCTTTGAAAAATCTTTGAAAAACTTTATTTCAAAATCCTTTGAAAAATCTTTGAAAAACTTATTTCAAAATCCTTTGAAAAACTTATTTCAAAATCCTTTGAAAAATCTTTGAAAAACTTATTTCAAAATCCTTTGAAAAATACTTGAAAAAACTAACTTGAAAATCTTGCTCCTCTAAATTTACTAGACTTACAAGAATATGGAATTAGCCCTGAAGGAAATGGAGATTTGAAGTTTGAGCATGCTCATACTTTAGGGCTCTGATACCTCAACAAAACAATCTGGATATCTTAAAATCTATTAAACATCATGCTTGGACTTAAAGACCAACTAAAATAAATAACCTAAATTAAACATTTAGCTACTCCCTCTTCATCCTAAAAATTAACAAGATCTTAGTCCTATTTTTCAAACTTAAGCCTTTAAGCTAAGTACCCTTTTAAACTGAACCTACATTCTCAAAATTCATTGTTTGCAAAAGGCTTAGCTAAAGTGACTCATATAGCAACCTTCAAACTTTCTCAAACCTAGCCACCTTATAAATTTTAACTCTAAATGCTAAAATACTTTTCTAAGTTAAAAGTATTAAAAAGCATTTAACTCATGGCTTTCAAAAGATTTTTTCTAAGTAAATTGAGACATTAAATTTCTTTACAAACAACTTGGCTCCAAAATTTAAATCTAGCTAAGTTTTTCTAACTTTAGTTAGGTATGTCTTTCTAAAAACAACTAAGTCTCAAAAGTGGCTAAAGACATCATTCGAAATAATCCATATATTAGCCTTTTAAACTTAGGTGAAAAATATTCCGTTTAACTAAGTTTCACAAGCCTTCTTCTTCCTTCTCTCAAAAAAAAAAGATTGTTTTTGCTTTCAACTGATTTTTGATATATGGCAAAGGGGGAGAGTAGAAGAAAATTCAAAGAATTAAAGAAAATTGAAAGAAATTCAGAATAAGGGGGAGTCTTTACATTAAGGGGGAGCTCTGCACTTAACTATCATTATGCTTGTATTTTCATGCTTATCTTTTAATGGCATTATTTTCTTAACTTTGAATTTTTGTTGCCATAATCAAAAAGGGGGAGATTGTTGGTGCAGGAAGCATCCGACGATCGAACCTAAGTTTTGATAATGGCAAAGGGATTCAAAGTTAAGATTCTCTGTTATCTAACATGTTGAATGAGTGTTTCAGGAAAGTCCTAACTGCGGTTAGGCAGGTGAAAATCCTAGGGGGTGGTAACCCTAGGTCATAGGGGGTGGTAACCCTAGGTGGAGGAAAGTCCTAACTACGGTTAGGTAAGGGAAAATCCTAAGGGGGGGGGGGGGTAACCTTTGGTCCTAGGGGGTGGTAACCCTAGGTGAAGGAAAATCCTAAAGGGGGGGGGCAACCTTAGGTCCTAGGGGGCGGTAACCCTAGGTGGAGGAAAACCCTAAGGGGCGGCAACCTTAGGTCCTAGGGGGCGGTAACCCTAGGTGGAGAAAAACCCTAGGGGGCGGTAACCCTAGGTCCTAGGGGGTGGTAACCCTAGGCGGAAAGTCCAGTCGGTCTGGAGGGCCAGACTGGCAACAGGTAAATCTCCTGAGTGGAGTAGGTGAGGACGCGTTCCCCGCAGAGGGAACAGTAGGCGTCGGGTCGACCTAGGGTTTCCGGTTGGAAATCCGAAGTCAGACTCGGACAGTTCGGAGACTGTCGAACTTTCATTCATATTTATGATATTATATGTGCTAACTTTGTCTTACAGGATATGTGTGTATTTTGTGGACTAACACATTGTGCAGGGACAAAAGAGCAACATTAGCCTCGGATGAACAGTGTCCGAGGCGCCTCCATGGAGCTTGGAGGCGCCTCGGGTACAAAGGAAGAGCTGGCTGCGAAACAGTGTTCAAGGCGCCTTGAGTGGTGATGGAGGCGCCTTGGACCTGTTGAAGGCACCTTGAGTGGTGATGGAGGCGCCTTCAACTGTGATAAGCGCAGAATGTTCAGCGCTTATCTGCACGATGGAATCGGAGCGGTGGAGGCGCCTTGGATGGCTTTCAAGGCTCCTTGGATGCCCTTTATAAGGGGACTTCGAGCAGCTTCTTTAATAACAACTTACAAGCGATCTTTCTGCTACAAGCTGCTCACGAGACGATTCTGAAGTACTGCTACGAGACACCGACGACCCGGAGCTCCGAATTTTCAGATTACGATATTGTCGTCGGTATAATTAATTGTTGTCATTTATTGTACTTCAAATTGTAATCATTATCGAGCTTATAGTTGTTGCCCACCGGAAGCAATCAAGGATCGCGTGCCTTCGAGTAGGAGTCGATCAAGGCTCCGAACGAAGTAAAATCGACCTGTCTCTGTGTGATTATTTCTTTTATTCCGCTGCGTATTTAACTCCGATAGTTTTTCGATACGAACGATTTAGCCACGAGTGCTATTCACCCCCCCCTCTAGCACGTCTCGATCCAACACGTTGGGCCTGATATGAGTCCATATCAGGCCCAACGTGGGCCTGATATGGAATGAGCTAATTGTTGGAAAATTATTTCAGGTGTCTAAGAAAATAATGCAAAATGCAAAGAACATATATCCACACAACACACCAACCACAAAAGAAGCCTACTACATAATTATCTTTGAAAGGTTCTTCCCACAGGTATAGAATTGTACTACAAACCCAATTATAGACTCTCCTAACTATTGTCATGAGCATTGTCGAGATGTTGAATCCATTTATATGTGCAGAACTCTGTAAGGTTGACTGTGCCTGGGGGTTCTAGTATGGATTGAGAAGAGTTAGCTCATTCCATATCAGGCCCATGTTGGGCCTGATATGGACTCATATCAGGCCCACGTTGGGCCTGATATGAGTCCATATCAGGCCCAAAGTGGCATTTTTTGCCGATTCTTTGATTTTATATATTATCATCTATGAAAAGTCAAAAAAAATAATGGACACCATATTTGAAATCCTTGCAACATCAGAAATCCATAGGAACTGAAATGGGTCAAATCGGAGCTCTCTAGGTCCATCAGTGGGTTTTGTTCCTATGGATTTCTGATGTTGCAAGGATTTCAAAAATGGTGTCCATTATTTTTTTTGACTTTTCATAGATGTTAATTTATAAAATCAAAGAATTGGTACAAAAGGCCACTTTGGGCCTGATATGGAATGAGCTAATTGTTGGAAAATTACTTCAGGTGTCTAAGAAAATAATGCAAAATGCAAAGAACATATATCCACACAACACACCAACCACAAAAGAAGCCTACTACTACATAATTATCTTTGAAAGGTTCTTCCCACAGGTATAGAATTGTACTACAAATCCAATTATGGACTCTCCTAACTATTGTCATGAGCATTGCCGAGATGTTGAATCCATTTATATGTGCAGAACTCTGCAAGGTTGACTATTGCTGGGGGTCGTAGTGTGGATTGAGCAGAGTTAGCTCATTCCATATGAGGCCCAAAGTGATCTTTTTTTTGCCGATTTTTTTATTTTATATATTAACATCTATGAAAAGTCAAAAAAAAATAATGAACACCATATTTGAAATCTTTGCAACATCAGAAATCCATAGAAACTGAAATGGGTCCAATCGGAGCTCTCTAGGTCCATCAGTGGGTTTTGACCAAAACCCACTGATGGACCTAGAGAGCTCCGATTGGACTCATTTCAGTTCCTATGGATTTATGATGTTGCAAGGATTTCAAATATGGTGTTCATTATTTTTTTTGACTTTTCATAGATGTTAATATATAAAATCAAAGAATCGGCAAAAGAAGGCCACTTTGGGCCTGATATGGACTCATATCAGGCCCACGTTGGGCCTGATATGATTCTATATCAGGCCCACATTGGGCCTGATATGATTCCATATCAGGCCCAACGTGGGCCTGATATGGAATGAGCTGGTGTCTAAGAAAATGATGCAAAATGCAAAGAACATATATCCACACAACATACCAACCACAAAAGAAGCCTACTATTACAGAATTATCTTTGAAAGGTTCTTCCCACAGGTATAGAATTGTACTACAAATCCAATTATGGACTCTCCTAACTATTGTCATGAGCATTGTCGAGATGTTGAATCCATTTATATGTGCAAAACTCTGCACGGTTGACTGTGCCTGGGGGTCCTAGTATGGATTGAGCAGAGTTAGCTCATTCCATATCAGGCCCACGTTGGGCCTGATATGGAATCATATCAGGCCCAACGTGGGCCTGATATGAGTCCATATCAGGCCCAAAGTGGCCTTTTTTTTGCCGATTTCTTTAATTTTATATATTAACATCTATGAAAAGTCAAAAAAAATAATGAACATCATATTTGAAATCTTTGCAACATCAGAAATCCATAGGAACTGAAATGGGTCAAATCGGAGCTCTCTAGGTCCATCAGTGGGTTTCGGTTAAAACCCACTAATGGACCTAGAGAGCTCTGATTGGACTCATTTCAGTTGCTATGGATTTCTTATGTTGCAAGGATTTCAAATATGGTGTCCATTATTTTTTATTGCTTCTTCAAATATATTAAAATGTTATTAAAAGATTCGGGGACTAATGTTATTCATATTTTTTTTCTGCATGTCGATAAAAAAAGCGAAGAGAGAGAAGAGAGAGAAAAAAATAGTGGAGAAAAGCGGTAGAAAAAGTTAAATTATCATGAGGGTAAAATAGGAAATGCATTTAAAAAGGTGCGTGTTTTGGTAAATGTTAAAGTAACGTGCGTCTTTTGATAAATTCAGATATTTACATGCGCCCTTTGGTAAATTGCCGTTTAAAAACATATGTCATGTCATATGCAAGATGTCTTAAAACATATTATATAGTACTTGAACATAATATCATCATGAGGGCCCGTCTTGTACCACATACATACATAAATGCGTGCAATCCCTAGGACAGGGTAGCTAGCCCCGAACTTACTAGGGATCTAGGTCCGTTCATAGTCCGTCGACCTAGGGGCGTACTAAGGAGCCCATCCCTTTACTAGACCCGTTCATAGTCCGTCGGCCTAGGGGCGCTTATGGAGCCCACCCTTGGTACAAGCCATACAAAGTAAAATATCATATCATGGTTCATATCATAACATAACATATCTTATCTTATCATATCATGAGTAAAGCATGCATATTTGGGCACACAGCACATGCATGGATCATAAGCATACATAATGAGCATGTCATTTGCCATATCATAAAGCATGCATATTTGGGCACACATCACATGCATAGATCATAAGCATACATAATGAGCATGTCATTTACCATATCATGAAGCATGTATATTTGGGCACACAGCACATGCATGGATCATAAGCATACATAATGAGCATGTCATTTACCATATCATAAAGCATGCATATTTGGGCACACAGCACATGCATGGATCATAAGCATATATAGTGAGCATGTTATTTGTCATATCATGAAGCATGCATCTTTGGGCACATAGCACATCATAAAAGACACAATCATGCATGGCATCATTAAATAACATCTCCTAATTCATAACGTGTCATGTGAGACATATCTAAGCTTCTAAACTCATAATGGCCGAACCACTCATAAAGAGGAAACCAAGCTATAGGCAGCATGCAAGCATAAACACCTAGCTAAATCCATATCATATTATCAAGAGGTACATGAGCATGCTAGGTTAACTTTTTAGCTTCTCTAAACCCTAATTTGGTTCTTGGCCGAACCAATCATGAAGGGAAATTTAGCTTTAAACAACATGTAAACATAAAATCCTAGCTAAATTCATATCATATCATCAAGACGTACATGAGCATGCTAGGTTAACTTTGTTTAGCTTTTCTAGACCCTAATTTGGTTCTTGGCCGAACCAATCATGAAGGGAAATTTAGCTTTAAACAACATGTAAACATAAACACCTAGCTAAATTCATATCATATCATCAAGAGGTACATGAGCATGCTAGGTTAACTTTTTAGTTTCTCTAAACCCTAATTTGGTTCTTGGCCAAAACATACATGAAGGGAAGTTAAGCTTTAAACAACATGTAAACATAAACACCTAGCTTAATTCATATCATATCATCAAGAGGTACATGAGCATGCTAGGTTAACTTTTTAGCTTCTCTAAACCCTAATTTGGTTCTTGGCCGAAACATACATGAAGGGAAGTTAAGCTTTAAACAACATGTAAACATAAACACCTAGTTAAATTCATATCATATCATCAAGAGGTACATGAGCATGCTAGGTTAACTTTTTAGCTTCTCTAAACCCTAATTTGGTTCTTGGCCGAACCACTCATGAAGAGTAAACTAAGCTTTAAGCAACATTCAAGCATTAGAAAAACCAACCCAATCCCTTAACATAGCATACATATCGTAAGGATGTAGTGAACATGGTTAGTTTAGGTCTTAAGCTTTCCTAGGTCCTTCATCTTTACTTGGCCGAAAGTTCATGTTTATAAATCTAGGTTTTAAGTCAACATACAACATGAGAACATTAACTAGCTTCTTATACTAGGGTACTTATCATAAGAACATAATGAACACGCTTTATTTAGATCTTGATCTACCCAAATCTTTCTTTTTCTATACTTGGACGAAAGTTCCAACTTGTGACCCTAGGTTTTAAGCATTCTACTCTTATGTGAAAACAAAAGTAACTTGTCCCGTAGGTGAGGGGATACTTACATCCTTTCGCTTGTGGCTTTTCTTAAGGAAAGATACCCTATGTGAAGAGGAAGAAGAGAGCTTCTTCTTCTAGCACTCCCTTTGATTTCTCTTGCTTGGAAGGGGTAGATCTTGAAAGATCCTCCTTGTAAATTAATTTTCTTAGGGATAAAACCTTAGCTTAGCTTTTGGAAATGAGAAGAGGAACACTTTGGTTTCGGTGGGGAAAAGAAGAAGGAGAAAAGGAAGAGGAGGAAGAAGAAGAAAGGATTAATCACTTGTCTTTTCTTCTCTCCATCCTATTTATTTCCTATGTAATGAACATGCCTTCATTCATCCCCCTTAACCCCTCTATCTTCTTCATTCCTTTAATTCCATGAAAATAGAGAGAAGGAGGGAAGCAAGCAACTTGTCTTTGCTTGCTTCTCCTCTTAACCAAGAGGAAAAGGAAGTAAGTAGCTTGGTTTTCTCTTGTTCCTTTACTTAACCATCTTCTTACCTTTAACTACTATTTTCCATTCTTTTCTATCCACATATCGTTCATTACTCTAGTGGTTAACATACACCAATTTAACTCTATCACTTGTGGGAGGTTCAAGGTTCAATACTTGACCTCACCTCTTTTATTTCATTTTGGTTTCTATTTTCCATTTCTCTTTTCCTTTTATTCTAAAGAAAAATACTCCTAGATATGGCTTATTATTTCATGGGTGTTACAGTACCCCATACCTCATAGAAAGTTCATCCTCGAACTTAAAATAGCGACATCATGTGGCACAGGTCTTCCTGCTGAGTGTATCGGCCACCTTGTTCGCTTTTCCAGGATGATAAAAGGTATCGCAAGCATAGTCTTTAACTAACTCAAGTCATCTGCGTTGTCTCATATTTAGATCCTTCTGAGTGAAGAAATATTTCAGACTCTGGTAGTCGGTATAAATCTTACACCGGGCTCCATATAAATAATGTCTCCATGTTTTAAGAGCAAAGACCACGACTGCTAGCTCTAGGTCATGAGTAGGGTAGTTCTTCTCGTGCTCTTTGAGTTGTCTAGAGGCATATTCAATGACCTTGCCGTCTTGCATGAGTACAGCTCCGAGTCCTAATTTGGAAGCGTCACTGTACATGTCGAAGTCTTTGTTACTTTCCGGAAGAGTAAGGATTGGAGCATTGGTCAGTCTCCTTTTTAATTCCGTGAAACTCCTCTCGCATTCATCCGTCCATTCATACTTTTTGTTCTTTTTGATGAGAACTGTCATAGGGGCTGCAATTTTAGAGAAGTCTTCTACAAACTTCTGATAGTAGCCTGCTAGCCCGAGAAAACTTCTGATTTCACTGACATTCTTTGGCCTGTTCCAGTTACTTACAGCTTCAATCTTGTTTGGATCTACCATTACTCCGTCCTTGGAGATGACATGACCCAAGAATGATATTCGATCGAGCCAAAACTCGCATTTGGAGAACTTTGTGTATAGTTGTTTTTCTCGAAGAATCTGTAGTACGATGTTCAGGTGTTTAGCATGCTCTTCCGGGGTTCTTGAATAGATGAGAATATCGTCAATGAAGACGATCACGAATTTGTTGAGATATGCCGTAAACACCCGGTTCATCAGATCCATAAATACAGCAGGAGCATTGGTCACTCCGAAGGGCATAACTATGAACTCATAGTGTCCGTATCTTGTTCGAAATGTCGTCTTCGGTATATCATCTTGTTTCACTTTCACTTGATGATAGTCGGACCTCAGGTCAATCTTAGAGAAAATGGTTGCTCCCCTTAATTGGTCGAACAGGTCGTCGATCCGCGAAAGAGGGTACCAGTTCTTGATTGTCACATTATTCAGCGCTAGGTAGTCTATACACATCCGCATAGACTCATCCTTCTTTTTCACAAACAGTACTGGATCTCCCCATGGAGAGTGACTTGGGCGAATAAGTCCCTTGTCAAGTAACTCTAGTAGCTGTTCCTGAAGTTCCTTCAACTCAATCGGTGCCATACGATAAGGTACTTTAGAGATTGGTTTAGTACCAGGAATCAATTCAATCTCAAATTCTATGTCTCTATCGGGGGCTAACCCTGGTAGTTCATCGGGGAACACTTCTGGATAGTTGCACACCACTCTGACATTTTCTAGTTTCTGGTCCTCAGCTTGACTTGTATTGATCACTTATGCTAGAAACCCAGTACATCCCTTATTTAACATCTTTTGTGCTTTTATGGCTGATAAAAATCTCCCGGTTTCTTTCCTTGGTTCTCCAACAAATTCGAACATCGGTTCATCTTCAGGTCGAAAAATCACTTTTCTTTGACGGCACTCGATTGAAGCGTCGTACTTGCTCAGGAAATCCATACCCAATATACTGTCATAATCTTGCATGTCAAGCACTATCAAGTCACAGTAGAGTTCTCTATCTGCGATTCTGATAGGTGCGGCTCGCAACATATGAGTAGATGACATTACTTCTCCCGAGGGTAGGGTTGTTAAGAATTTGCCATTTAAAGCTTGTGGTGGTATCTCTAACTTCTTCATAAAAGGTGTAGAGACGAACGAGTGCGTCGCCCCAGTATCAAACAACACATTAGCATATTTACTGAAAATAGGCAGCTGACCTGTGACAACTGTAGAGGCACTCACCACATCATCTTTGGTAAGAGAGAAAACCCTGACGTTCGTCGTAGTTGGCGGGGCTTCCAATCTCCCTTGGCTAATCGGAGTTCCTTCAATGGCAGCCTGCATCATGTGTAGCTGTGAGGTGGTACTCCTGTTCTGGTTATTCTGTTGAGATGGTGTCTGGGACTGGGTAGGGCAGTCTCTGGCCATATGTCTTTCCCGTCCGCAGCTATAACACTTCCTCGTACCCTTGTGGCATACTCCGGAATGCTGCTTCCCACAAATGGTACACTGAGGGTACTTAGGTTGCTTATTTGCTGGTCCTCCTTTAGCGTTGTTCCATTGTTTCCTTTTTCCATTAGAGTTTCCTTTCCAGCCCGTTTTGGTACCCTGAGATTTCTGTCCTTCCGTCTGTGCCTGATTCTTATTCTCATTCATTACCTTCTGATAATGCTCGGTGATCAGGGCACTGCTGACCAGTTCTTCTGTAGTCTGCGGTCTATTAATTCCGCCGGCCACATTCAGTGCTATCTCGGGTCGGAGCATCTTCAGCATTAGTCTCACCCTTTCTCTTTCCGTGTTGACTAACTCTGGGCACAGGCGTGCAAGATGATTGAAGCGCTTTACTGCTTCGCTTACTGATAAGTCACCTTTCCGGAACTCGGTGAACTCGTCGTAATGCCGGTTCGTCACTTGCATATGGAAGAATTCTTCGAAGAACTCTGTCTCGAAGTCCGTTCAGTTCATCAGATTAATTTGTCTCTTAGCCTTAACTCTTTCCCACCACATTCTTGCGTCTCCGGAAAAACAGAATGACACACATTTGATCTTTTCCGATACAGGCCATGTAGGACCGTTAGATTCGATAGAGGGGGGGGGGGGTGAATATCGATTCGAAAATATCGAGTATAAGCTCAGCGGAAAAGTAAAGTAGACACAGTGTTTTTTTACTTCGTTCGGAGCCTATGACGACTCCTACTCGAAGGCCCGTACTCCTTGAGTACTTTCGTTGGGCAATTCACTAGCAATTCGGATAATTACAGTTTAAGTACAAAAAGATGCTAATGAAAAGAAAAACAAAGCTGTACCGACATACAAGGAATTTAAAAGAGCGGGATCGTGTCGTCGGAGCTCTGTGATCGTCGTTGGAGCGTAGAGCAGCAGAGTGAGTGATCTCAGAGTTCTCAGATGTGAAAGATGATTCTGAAGCTCCTGCCTGGGGCTTCTTTTATATGTTGCTCCGGGCGCTTGGATTCCTTCCGGGCGCCTGGAATGAGATGCTCCACGTGGCGACGACTTGGCCTGGATATAATTTGCTTTCCGGGCGCTGGATCCCTTCCGGGCGCCCGGACCTCCGGGCGCCCGGACCACCTTGTTCCAGAAAACTCCCTCTTCCTGCAAAACAAAGTTAGTCCGAGGCAATATATATCCTGCAAAATAGTTTGTTAGCACATTTATGAATTTGCACAAATAGTATGACTTAGATTCCGTCTTTCCGAGACCGAAATCTAGTCACGATCTCGACTTAGACATCCGAAATGGATCTAAGCCTGATCGACGCCTAATGTTCCCTTCCCGGGAACGCGTCCTCGCAGTCACTCCCCTCTAGTGACTTACCTCACTTACCTGCCAGACGTCCGGTCAGCCCGTTGACCTAGCTGGACTTCTTGCCAAGCGTCCGGTCAGCCCGTCGACCCGCTTGGACTTCTCGCCAGCTATCCGGTCAGCCCGTCGACCTAGCTGGACTTCGTGCCAGACATCCGGTCAGCCCGTCGACCTATCTGGACTTATCCTGCACACTTGATCAGAGTGTTAGATAACGACGAACCTAACTTAACCTGATTTGTCATTCATCAAAACCTGAGTTAGACCGTTAGTGCTAACCGCACCAACAGGCCAGTCCAGCAATTCCACAATACTTTCCACTGTCTTGAACCAGGCTTGGGCGTCCCATGGCTCACAAGTACCCGAGAAGTTCTCTGGCTTTAGCCATAGCCACTGTATCAAGTAGGTCTCCTGTCGGACCACTGGGGCAGGGGCTACCGGTGGTACTGGTGCAGCTAGTGGTATGACGGGCGCTGCATTCTGATTTGCTGGTGGGGTAACAGGGTTTCCTTGCTGATTCATCAGAGCAGTGATTACTTGTTGTTGTTCTGTGATCTGATGCTGGAGATCGGTGACTACCTGGGTCAGATCTGGTGGGGTCACTGTCTCATCAGCCCTGTTACCGCGTCTTCTAGCCATATCTATTTTCATAAATAACAATGAGGCTAGCATAAGTCTAGAGTCATCCCTACTTATATTCGTGCATATTAAATGTCGCTTATCATACATAAAAGAAATCCATATTAGTCATACTTAGGTTTATGGACTCTAAAACATTTCTTATCATGCATAAATAACATAGAGTAAGTACAGAAAGTCTTACTTGGAGCGGCAGGATGGAGGCTTGATGTGTGTGTAGTGGAAAGGCTAACCTGGCTCTGATACCAACCTGTAATGCCCGCCCCTCCTGCTAGTAGGGCAGGGTTACTTTACTCATCTATTTGCGGAAACATATATGCATATTAAAATTTCTTTCAAAAATAAAACCCTTAAAAATATCCTGAAGTCATACGGACAATAACATAACACACTTAGTCCATTTCATCATAAGGAAATAACATAAGTAGGTCTTCCATTTCTTTTAGCCGAACCACCACCACACACATCTCCTTGTCTCTCCTGCAGCTCCCCTAGGTCATCCATTCTTTGCCTTTATCTGTGGAACAAGAAAGTAAGCTGTAATCACACAGGCTTAGTAAGATCCTTTCCTACTCACAAAATCTATATTTCAAGCATAAACACATAGCATATAATCATGGAAATATAATCATCTAAAATCACATGGTGAATGCATAGCATCATAACATATTATCTCATAAAGAACATCATGCTATATCACCTCATAAATCACTATGTCATGTAAATCATAAGAGTATAGCATGTCACATCATAAATCATAAAGAACATCATGCTATGTCATATCATAATCATCATGTCATATAAATCATAGGAGCATAGCATGTCATATCATAAATCATAAAGGACATTATGCTATATCATATCATAAAACATCATGTCATATCGATCATAAGGGCATTGCATGTCATATCACAAATCATAAAGAATATCATGCTATATCATATCATAAGTCATCATGTAATATAAATCATAAATCATATCATGCAAGATGTCTTTTAAAAACATATGTCATGTCATATGCAAGATGCCTTAAAACATATCATATAGTACTTGAACATAATATCATCATGAGGGCCCGGCTTGTACCACATACATACATAAATGCGCGCAATCCCTAGGATAGGGTAGCTAGCCCCGAACCTACTAGGGATCTAGGTCCATTCATAGTCCGTCGACCTAGGGGCGTACTAAGGAGCCCATCCCTTTACTAGACCCGTTCATAGCCCGTCGGCCTAGGGGCACTTATGGAGCCCACCCTTGGTACAAGCCATACAAAGTAAAATATCATATCATGGTTCATATCATAACATAACATATCTTATCTTATCATATCATGAGTAAAGCATGCATATTTGGGCACACAGCACATGCATGGATCATAAGCATACATAATGAGCATGTCATTTGCCATATCATAAAGCATGCATATTTGGACACACAACACATGCATGGATCATAAGCATACATAATGAGCATGTCATTTACCATATCATGAAGCATGCATATTTGGGCACACAGCACATGCATGGATCATAAGCATACATAATGAGCATGTCATTTATCATATCATAAAGCATGCATATTTGGGCACACAACACATGCATGGATCATAAGCATACATAATGAGCATGTTATTTGTCATATCATGAAGCATGTATCTTTGGGCACATAGCACATCATAAAAGACACAATCATGCATGACATCATTAAATAACATCTCCTAATTCATAACGTGTCATGTGAGACATATCTAAGCTTCTAAACTCATAATGGCCGAACCACTCATAAAGAGGAAACCAAGCTATAGGCAACATGCAAGCATAAACACCTAGCTAAATCCATATCATATTATCAAGAGGTACATGAGCATGCTAGGTTAACTTTTTAGCTTCTCTAAACCCTAATTTGGTTCTTGGCCGAACCAATCATGAAGGGAAGTTAAGCTTTAAACAACATGTAAACATAAACACCTAGTTAAATTCATATCATATCATCAAGAGGTACATGAGCATGCTAGGTTAACTTTTTAGCTTCTCTAAACCCTAATTTGGTTCTTGGCCGAACCACTCATGAAGAGTAAACTAAGCTTTAAGCAACATTCAAGCATTAGAAAAACCAACCCAATCCCTTAACATAGCATACATATCGTAAGGATGTAGTGAACATGGTTAGTTTAGGTCTTAAGCTTTCCTAGGTCCTTCATCTTTACTTGGCCGAAAGTTCATGTTTATAAATCTAGGTTTTAAGTCAACATACAATATGACAACATTAACTAGCTTCTTATACTAGGGTACTTATCATAAGAACATAATGAACACGCTTTATTTAGATCTTGATCTACCCAAATCTTTCTTTTTCTATACTTGGACGAAAGTTCCAACTTGTGACCCTAGGTTTTAAGCATTCTACTCTTATGTGAAAACAAAAGTAACTTGTCCCGCAGGTGAGGGGATACTTACATCCTTTCGCTTGTGGCTTTTCTTAAGGAAAGATACCCTATGTGAAGAGGAAGAAGAGAGCTTCTTCTTCTAGCACTCCCTTTGATTTCTCTTGCTTGGAAGGGGTAGATCTTGAAAGATCCTCCTTGTAAATTAATTTTCTTAGGGATAAAACCTTAGCTTAGCTTTTGGAAATGAGAAGAGGAACACTTTGGTTTCGGTGGGGAAAAGAAGAAGGAGAAAAGGAAGAGGAGGAAGAAGAAGAAAGGATTAATCACTTGTCTTTTCTTCTCTCCATCCTATTTATTTCCTATGTAATGAACATGCCTTCATTCATCCCCCTTAACCCCTCTATCTTCTTCATTCCTTTAATTCCACGAAAATAGAGAGAAGGAGGGAAGCAAGCAACTTGTCTTTTGCTTGCTTCTCCTCTTAACCAAGAGGAAAAGGAAGTAAGCAGCTTGGTTTTCTCTTGTTCCTTTACTTAACCATCTTCTTACCTTTAACTACTATTTTCCATTCTTTTCTATCCACATATCATTCATTACTCTACTGGTTAACATACACCAATTTAACTCTATCACTTGTGGGAGGTTCAAGGTTCAATACTTGACCTCACCTCTTTTATTTCATTTTAGTTTCTATTTTCCATTTCTCTTTTCCTTTTATTCTAATGAAAAATACTCCTAGATATGGCTTATTATTTCGTGGGTGTTACAGAAAGTCCTGGTGTCACGAACCGGGTGGAAGACTGGACGGGTCGTGGAGCGAACATCCAGCAGAAAGTCGTGAAGCCTCGGGCGCTGAGCAAAAGTCCAGTCGGTCTAGAGGACCGGGCTGGCAACAGGTAAACTCTCCTGAGAGGAGTAGGTGAGGACGCATTCCTCGATGAGAAAACAGTAAGCGTCGATTCAACCTAGAGTTTCGACAAAACTGAAAGTCAAAACCGGACAGTCAAAGGCTGTCATAATTTCACATTATAAGTATATTATTTTTACCTAGATTAACTTTGTTTTGTAGAAAACAAGGGCTTGAGAAAGATGGTCTGGGTGCCCGGAAGGGGTCCGGGTGCCCGGAAAGGGTCCAGGTGCCTAGAAGGGGTCCGGACGCTTGGAAGGGGTCCGGGTGCCCAGAGTCCCGGCGCTCGGAAGGGGTCTGGGCGCCAGGAGTCCAGGCGCTTGGAACTAGTCCGGGTGCCCTGAGTTGGTCCAGGTGCCCGGAGTTGGTCCAGGTGCCCGGAATCCAAAAGTTATCATCAAGTTGAGGTGGCGCGCGCGGAGCGGCCAAGCCACGTGGTCCAGGCACCCGGAGGGGTTCCGGGCGCCCAGAATAGCTTATAAAAGTATACTCAGCCAGAAGCTTTAGAACAATACAACGAATGACTTTCGCTTCTTTAAGCTGCTCAAAAAACTCATCCTTGACGCTCAAAAGTTGCTCCAACAACCATCACACTGAAGATCCATATTTCCGAGTTGCTGGTATTCTTTAAAGTTTTTAATTACTTGTAATCAATCATTATACTTGTACTTATTCTAGATTGATTATTGATTGCCTATCGAAAGTACTCTTACATACGACCCTTGTAGTAGGAGTCGCTACAAGCTCCAAACCAAGTAAATCCTTGGTGTCCTTGTTCTATTTGTCTCTCTCTTATTTCCGTTGTGTTTTACTTTGAGTTTTCCGAAACAAACGAAATAGCCATGAGCACTATTCACCTCCCCTTTAGTGCTTTCGATCCTACAATTGGTATTAGAGCGGGGTCGCTTTGAATTGGTGAAACCACCATTCAAGCAATTTTTTGTGGTAATTTTTAATTTTTCGGAGTCGATCAGAATCGGTAAAATTACAGCCTTCCGGTCTGTTTTTATCGCAATCAAATTTTCCCTCGAAGCTGGTGCAACACCACTCAAGTTCGCACATTTATTTTTAATCCCGCACTACTAATCCAAGACCAAGTCTTGAAACAAAGTTTCTTATTTTTGTTTGTGTGAGATTTTACTTCTTAAATGACCCATCAAGAAGACTATAGCACAGTCCACCCGCCTCTCTTCTCTGGTGAGGACTTCGGTTATTGAAAGGGCTGAATGGAGTCCTACCTCTAAACCCAATTCGAGATGTGGATGATCATCAAAATCGGTATCTCAATCCCATTCGAAGACACGGGAAAACCAGTATCATGCGAGAATTGGAATGCAAGTATAATAAAGAAGGTCGAGACCAACGCCAAAGAAATGTGTACTCTTCAATGTGGTATAACAAAGGAAGAGCTCAACCGAGTTGATCCCTTCTCAAGAGAGAAAGAACTATGGGAGAAGATGATCAAGCTGCACCAAGGCACCTCAGATACGAAAGTAAGTAAGTGTGATATAATTTTAAATAAGTTATATAACATAAAAATGTATGAAGGTGAGACGGCTAGCCAACTTCATACGCGGATACAAGACCTATTGAACAGACTCCACGGGATCGAACAAAAGATGGAGAATCGAGATGTAATAAGGTATGCACTCAACGCCTTTCCGAGGAATATTATGTGGGCATCCATGATAGATGCTTACAAAGTATCCAAAGATCTTTCATCAACTAAGTTAGATGAGTTATTTTTATAATTTGAATTGCACGAACAAACTAATGCACGTCTATCTGAGAAAGATATTACTTTGGTTGCAGGTACAAGTAAAACTCGGGAACCAAAAGCAAAGCGCAGAATCGAACTCGAGTCCGAAGACGAATCGGACTCAAAAGATGACGACGACGAGATCACAGCCGAGATTGTTAACCTAGTACACAAACTCTACAAAAAGAAGAAAGGATTCATGAAGAAGGACATCAAGAAGGTGATTCAGTCTAAGACAGTGCAAGCCAGTCCAAAAGTAAAGTTCAAAGTTACCTGCTACGACTGCAACTAAAAGGGACACATCAAAGCCAACTATCCAAATCAAAAGGAAGCAAAAAAGCAAAGGAAGAAGAAAGCACTACAAGCAACATGGGATGAGTCGTCTTCAAAAGACTCCGATGAAGAACTCGAACAGACAAGTTTCCTCGCATTGACGACCCTAGAACAACTTGAAGAATAAGAAACTGAGACCGAATCGGAAACCAAGTCCAAGCGAAGCCACGGATCCGTATCTGTTTCTGAAGTGCCAAAACCCACTGTAAGTATTTCTCAATTAAGTAAACTGCATAATTTAGTTAATTACCTTATGTGTAAATTAACCAAATCCAACCTCCGAGTCAAGTCATTCCAAAAGGAGGTAACAATCCTTAAGGAGGAGACTAAATTGAGTCCTTTGACTGATCAGTTCAAATTGGAAGTTCAACTCAAGTCCAACAACTTGAGGAAGAAAATTTTAATTTGAAAGCTCAAGTTAAAAAACTCAAAGACACGTTGGAACGGTTCACTTTAGGTTCCAAGAATCTTGATCTGATTCTTGGAAAATAGAGAGCCGTTTACAATCGATCCAGACTTGGATTTAAGGCTAAACGAAAATACAAGTCTTATTTATCAATTATAAATAGAATAAATAGAAAAGTAGTTCAGGCATGGGTGCCCAAGTCAAACTTGATTAATCAAGTTGGACTTGGACAATATTGGATCCCCAAGGATCAAATCCACTACCTTGATAGACCTTATTGAGGCTATGATCAAAGGGGAGCCAATAGAAAAACTTTTTTTATAAATAGAATTTTTTGATTCTTGTTTTTACTGCTCTTATTATACATGCTTAGATTAGGCTAGATAAAGACCTAGGCGTGATTTATACTTGACTAGTTAGACCTAGGAGTTGCAAAAAGAAAATTAAATATCCAATTTCTTTGAAAGACTTTGTCTAGAAGTGGAGGATGATCTCATACCCAAGAAAGCTTAGTGCCTCGTCATAGCCTGGAAGCCAATCTTTGATATTTAATTGACTAATTAAAAAACATGAGTCTAACTCAAATGTAAATTAATCCTTAGATGATAACCTAAATCAAAGATGAAATTAATCATCTCACAAAAACCTATAAGGTTCCCTGATTGATAACATAGAAAAGGGTGAGATGGACTTAGGTAAAATTTAGACCTAACAATCAAGTATTTAACCTAATCAATTAATTAACCTAATTAATTTATCTAATTAATAACCAAAATAATTAATTAAACTAATCAATTACTAAATTAATCTAATAAATAATTAATTAACCAAATGAATCCAATTAATTCAATTTAATAAATTCTTAATTAACCTAAATTAATCTATCCAATCGTTAACTGGTTTAGTTCCAAATTAATTTAACTTAATCAAATCAACACTCAACTCAATTAATCTAAAATTAAACTTAAAACTTTAAATTTAACTTAACTAATTTAATTCCAAATTTAACTTAATTCAAACACAAAACCATCTCTCAATCACCTATAGGAATACCATGTTTGATAATCTAGACTGGGTGAGATGGAATATTAAGGGATTAATTTCAATCAAACTATCTTTTGATCCGTCAAATTGAACCAAATCAAATACTTTATGTGTAGGAGCATAAAGATTTGGATCAATGGATGTTAGATAGTGAATGCTCCAGACACATGACTGGAGATAGATTGAAATTTACTAAGTTGAAATTCAAGAACATAGGGTCAATTACATTCGACAACGATGGAATACTTAAGGTAATCGGAACAGGCAATATCCAACTGAGTTTCAATTTCTATATTCGAAAGTTTTATTGGTTAATCAACTGAATTTTAACTTACTTAGTATTAGTCAATTATGTGACTCAGGGTACTCAGTCACATTTTCAAAAACTGATTGCTTAATTAAAAATGTTGAAAACCTTGAAATTACACTTAAGGAAATTAGGAAAAAGAACATCTATACAATTGACCTACCAACCTCCTCACTAAAGTGTCTATTGACACAACAAGAGGAAACTACATTATGGCACAGAGGATTGGGTTACACTCATACCAGACTCATTTCAAAGATGAGCCAAAATGACTTAATTAGAGGTCTACCCAAATTAAAATATATAGAAAATATAATCTGTAATGCTTGCCAACAGGGTAAACAAACTAAATCAACCCACAAGTTAACCAACTTAAATAGAACTAATTCAATAATTGAGCTCTTACATTTAGACTTGTGTGACTCACATGGAGCCAAGTCACTAAGCAAGAACCAATATTGCTTAGTTATAATTGATGATTACTCAAGATTTACTTGGGTAAAATTTTTAAAAATTAAAGATAAAACCTATGAAATCTTTAAAACCTTTTGCAAGTTAGTAGAAAATGAAAAAGATACTAAAATTAAAAGAATTAGAAGTGGGCATGGAGGAGAATTTGAAAACCATAAATTTATTGAATTTTATGAAATTAATGGATACAAACACGAGTACTCATGCCCTAGAACCCCCCCCCCCCCCCAACAAAATGGTTTAGTAAAACACAAAAATAGAACCCTATAAGAAGCCGCTAGAACCATGTTAAATGAATATAATTTAAATAATCAATTTTGGACTGAGACAATTAATACAACCTGTTACATTAAAAATAGAATTTTAATTAATAAATTTCATAATAAAACTCCTTATGCAATATATTATAATAAAATACCTACCCAACCTAAATTATCTCAAGGTGTTTAGATGTAAAGTCTACATTCTAAACACTAAAGACTACCTAAGAAAATTCACATCAAAATCAACTCCAGGGATCTTTTTAGGGTATTCCACAACCAGTAGGGCCTATAGAGTCTATAACAAAGAAATCCTAAAAGTTGAAGAAACCACTAATGTAATTTTTGATGAAGATAATAACTCAACAAATGAAAATGTTAATCAAAACATAGAAAATATTAATTCAAAAAACATACAAGGTGATGAAGATGTTCAAATTAAACCTAGTGAATCACAAGAACCAATTATTGACCCTAATATAAGATCATAAAAAATAAGTATCAATCACCCATCTGACTAAATTTTAGGTGACTCAACCCTAGGAGTCCGAACCAGATCATCTTATAAAAACCTAAGTTAGATAGCCCTTATCTCTAAAATTGAACCAAAAACTATAGAAGAAGTCCTACCAGACCCAGATTGGATACTAGCAATGCAAGAGAGTTAGCCCAATTTGAAAGAAGCCAGGTCTGGGAACTAGTACCTAAACCCATAAACAAAATCATAGTTGACACTAAATGGGTATTTAGAAATAAATTGGATGATAAGGGTAAAATAGTAAGAAATAAAGATAAACTTGTAGCAAAAGGATTCAGCCAAATAGAAGGGTTAGACTATGATGAGACCTATGCTCTCGTAGCCAGACTTGAATCTATTAGGATGTTGCTAGCCTATGCAACACATAAAAGATTCAAGTTATACCAAATGGATGTAAAATTCATATTTTTAAATGGTTTCATCAAAGAAGAAGTGTATGTAAGTCAACCCCTAGGATTTGAGGACTTGGACCACCCAAACCATGTTTTTAGGTTAAAGAAAGGCCTATATGGACTAAAATAGACACCTAGGGCTTGATATGAATGCTTATCAACTTATCTAATATCTAAGGGGTTTAAACAAGGTCAAATAGATCAAACTCTATTTGTAAAATCATAGAAAAAGACATATTTATAGCTAAATTTACATAGATGATATAATTTTTTGTTCAACTAATACTAAATTTTTAAAAGAATTTACCAAATTAATGGAAAGTGAATTTGAAATGAGCTTAGTTGGGGAACTCAACTTCTTTTTAGGCTTACAAATTAAACAAACCAAAGACGGAATTTATATTTTTCAAACAAAATATGCTAAGGAATTAATTATAAAATTTGGCATGAAAAATTCTAAAAATATAAATACTCCAATGATAATCAATATTAAAATTGATTCTGATCTACAAGGAAAACCAATAGACTTAAAATACTACCGAAGTGTGATAGGGAGTCTACTTTATCTAATTGTAAGTCGACCTAACATTTTGTTTACAGTAGGTATGTGTGCAAGATACTAATCTTGTGCTAAGGAGTCACACCTAACAAATGTTAAAAGAATACTTAGATATATTAAGGGAGCCCTAAATATAGGACTCGGGTACCCTAGGTCTTGCAACTTTGACCTAATTGGCTATTCAGACTCAGAATATGTCGAGTGCAAACTAGATAGAAAAAGTACAAGTGGTAGTTGCCAATTTCTAGATCAGTACCTAGTAAGTTGATCAAGCAGAAAGCAACACTGTGTTGCTTTATCCACTACTGAAGCTGAGTACATAGCCCTAGGGGAATGTGCATCTCAACTATTGTTGATGATGCACACCTTAAAGGACTATCAAAAAGAATATAAAAATACAAATATTTCAATTGATAATATAAGTTCAATTAACTTAACCAAGAATCCAATTCACCACTCAAGGACTAAACACATAGAAGTGAAACATCACTTTGTAAGGTATGTTGAGTCCAAGTTAAACATGACTGACATTTTCACAAAACCCTTATCTGAACTTGAGTTCAATGTACTTAAAAGACAAATAGGGATGTGTTTAGTAGAATAGAGTCTACTTTCAAAAATTTTCCTCTTTACTACTTACTATTTCAAAGTTTTTTTTGGTTTTAAAATTCTAGGAAAAATATTTTCAAAATTCTAAGTTTGTTAGTATTTCAAAATTTGGACTTAGTCTAGGTATCTACCCCCTAGAAAGTATGTATCGATTTCAGCCAGATCATCTCACAAGCACACTAGGATTACCTTGCTTGTGTATGAAAGACACTTAGAATGGTGTGAGATGCATAGGGTACTGCTTGGACTTCAGAATGCTTATGTCTGTACATCAATATAAGTCTAGGCATTAAATACTAAATTCATATTAATCAAATTAAGTTATCCATGCTTAGTTAAACTAACCAGAACACTTAATTTGATTAACCAAGTGAAAGCTGTTACCTTATGGTAAGCGGATAGTAACTAAAGGTTAGACATTTGTTTGAAAGTAGATATTTTATTACTCATGCTTGGACTCTAGGGCTGTAAAATTTTTATTACAAAAATTGACTGGCATTAATCAAGGGGGAGTAAAAGAAAGATTTTTCAAATTAAGCCAAGTTCATGCTTTTAAAAGTATTTTTCAAATAGAAGTTTTTTTTAGACTTTACTTAAAATTATTTTTAAAACTTGGTCATTTTTAAACTTGGTGTTAAAATGAAATTATTTTTCATGTTTAAACAAATTATTATTCAACTTAGTGTTTATTCAAAATTTAAATTATTTTTGAGCTTAATGTTGAATTAATATCAATTTTTTTATTAAAATTAAGCTTAATGTTGAATTAAAAATAGTTTTAAGCTTAGTGTTTATCAAGAGTTTTTTTTCTTAATTAAGCTAACGCTTTTATTAGAACTTTTATTTAAAATGAGTACTTTTAAAGCTAAGTGTTTAATCTACTTCTTTTTAAAATCCTTTAAAGATAAGATATTTTCAATATTTAATTAAAGTTTCTTTCAAATTTATACTTCTTGCAAAACTATATTTAAGTAAGAGCTACTTTTCAGGGGAGTTAAATATTTCCTATTTTACCATTTTTTCTCTTTTTTAAGTAATATTTTTAATATATGGCAAAGGGGGAGAGAAAAGTGAAAGTTAAGTAAATAACTGATTAAGGGGGAGATACAAACAAGTTGCAACTAAATGTTTATATTTGTTGCACCTACATGTTTTTTCACTTGATTGCACTTGGATCTTGATTTTATGCTTGTACACATTTATTCTACTTTCATATTTTACTTAAATTTTATTTAACTTTGAGTTTTATTGCCATAATAAAAAAAGAGGGAGATTGTTGGTGCGGGAAGCATCCAACGATTGAACCTGAGTTTTGATAATGACAAAGGGTTTAAAGTTAAGGTTATTTGTGGTCTAACATGTTTAAATGAGTTTGCAAGAAAGTCCTAAGTGTACTTAGGCAAAATTCCTAGCTGCGGTTAGGCAAGTAGAAAATCCTAGGGGGTGGTAACCCTAGGCGGAAAGTCTTGGCGGGTCGAGGGTTTCAGGGAAAAACCCTAGAGTCGGGGACTATAAGTGGAAAGTCCTGGTGTCACGAACCAGGTGGAAGACTGGACGGGTCGTGGAGCGTATGTCCAGTAGAAAGTCCTGGAGCCTTGGGCACTGAGCAAAAGTCCAGTCAGTCTGGAGGATTGGGATGACAACAGGTAAACTCTCTTGAGAGGAGTAGGTGAGGACGCATTTCCCGGCGAGGGAACAGTAGGAGTCGATTCAATCTAGAGTTTCGACGAAACTCAAAGTCAGAATCGGACAGTCAGATGCTATCATAATTTCACATTATATGTATATTGTTTTTGTCTGGACTAACTTTGTTTTGCAGAAAACAAGGGCTGGAGAAAGATGGTCCGGGCGCCTGGGCGCCTGAAAGGGATCCAGACGCCCGGACTCCGGGCGCTCGGAACTGGTCCGGGCGCCCCGAGCTGGTTCGAGCACTTGGAGTCGGTCCAGGCGCCCAGAACGCAAAAGTTATCGCCAAGCTAAGGTGGCACGCGCGAAGTTACCGAGCCATGTGGTCCAGGCACCCAGCGGGGTTCCGGACGCCTGGAACAGCTTATAAAAGTAGCCTCGACCAAAAGTTTCAGAACAACACAATGAATGACTTTCACTTCTTTGAGTTGCTTAGAAAATGCCTCCTCGACGCTCTAAAGCTGTTCCGACAACCATCGCGCTGAAGATCCATATTTCCGAGTTGTTGGTATTCTTTAAATTTTTTAATTACTTGTAATCAATCATTGTACTTGTACTTATTCCGGATTGATTAGTGATTGTCCATCGAAAGTACTCTTACATGCGGGCCTTGGAGTAGGAGTCGCCACAGACTTCGAACTAAGTAAATTCTTGGTGTTCTTGTTCTATTTGTCTCTCTCTTATTTCCACTGTGTTTTACTTTGAATTTTCTGAAACGAACGAAATAACCACGAGCGCTATTTACCCCCTCTAGCGCTTTTGATCCTACAGTCTCTTAGTCTCGTGTTATCCATTTGGCTTTGCTTTTTCGCTTGGATATGCCTCCCGCCCGACTGTAATTGACCCGCTCAGCCGACATTGACACCTTCCTTAACTTTGATCTCTACATCATCCGATCTTCCTTTAACCTATCTTTGATGTGACCCCTCTTCATCACCATATCATTATATATAATTTAATCATACACTACAAGAAAAACCCTCATAGACATCGGTGGAACAACAACGGTTTTAAGTAAAAACCGATGTTTTTGAGTATTTTACATCGGTTTTTCCAAAAACCGGTGTCTATGAGCGCAAATTTTCGTTCATAGACATCGATTTTTTAGGCGATGTCTGTGAGCATATTTTTTTTCGTTAATAGATACCGATTTTAACAACGATTTTTAAAACCCGGTGTTAATGAACCAAAATAAAATAATTTAATTTTTCCACCAATACTTAGCCAAAATTTACAACACTTCACTCTTCCTTCCAAACCTAAACCTAGAGCGCCGTCCACCGTATACACTTCACTCTTCCCTCCAACACTTCACTCTTCCTTCCAACACTTCACTCCTCCCTCCAACACTTCACTCTTCACTCAACCTCACCTCCCTCTTCTCCTCTGCAAGCTCTCTATGGAGACAGATCTAAGAGTTCCCGAGATCCAGTCGCTGTCGGATCTTCCTGTCAATGAGGTAAACTTCCTTCCCCGACCCGGGATCTAGGCGATTTCTTCGCCGCAATGTACCTCTCTTGTGTTTTCCGTCGAGATCCAAAGACCTACGATTCTAGATCTGCTATTTTTATCTTTAGATTATTGCTTAAAGTTACTGTGTTTGAATGAGTGGGATTGGGTTTAGTTCGTTTGGAAGAGACCAGTAACTTGTTGTTCTTGAAACCCTAACTCCCAAGTTTATATACGGTGTCCCTTCCGCTCAAGAAATATTGACTGTAGCTGCACTCTTCAATCTGATCTCCCCCGCTCTTCAGAAACCCTAGGATCGTTCTCGTCTGACCTCAAGTAGTAAGTCAAAAAGTTCCTGAATTTTGTCCATAAATTGAACTGCTATGACATAGTGTTTCAAGGAATCTATCAATATCTAAGCTTCTACGATATCTAAGCATATGTGTCAGAAAATTATTTATGTAATTTGTGAAAAGAATATTTGTGTATTTTATGGATACTGTTGTAAGAAGATTATTTATGTAATTTGTGAATATTTGTGTATTTTATGGATACTGTTGAATGAAGAATATTTAGGTAATTTGTATATTTTATGGATACTGTTGTAAGAAGATTATTTATGTAATTTGTGAATATTTGTGTATTTTATGGATACTGTTGAATGAAGAATATTTGTGTATTTTTTTTTGTTACTGTCGGTTTCGGAAATCAAATTTGTGCTGTTAAAAAATAATGATATTACATCGGTTTTCCACCGCTATAAAACCGGTGTTATTAACTAATATTACATCGGTCGTATACTGCTGTCAAAACTGGTGTTATTAACATATAATATTATATCGGTTTTACACCGTTGATTAAACAGTGTCGTTAAGTGATACTACACCGGTTAATAATCGATTCGAACACCGGTGTCGTTAAGTGATACTACACCGGTTTTAACCCGATGTCTAAAATGACAGTCTTTTTACATCGGTTTCATAAACATCGGTCGAAAATGTAATAGACACCGATAGAAAACCGATGTCTATGAAGATTTTTGTTGTAGTGATAAAACTAATTATATAGAGTAAGCAACCAAATTACCTTAGTGATAATTGATGACTCTGTTAACTAAACGGATTGTTGGACCTACTATAATCACGTGACAATTATTTGGTGGACTAATGACCACGTGACTTCTGCGAGAAAGATTATATATAATTAGTTTTTGATCATTAATTATTAGCAGTGATGATCTTTTGCTGTGTCTCTATCCTTGTGAGTCGATGTAAACTCTATAGGATATGCGTGAGGATCTCTCTCACTTATAATTAATTGCATTAAATAATAGTCTATTGGATAAATTTTAAAAACTTTAGTATACTTAGAATGAAATGGACAGCCACGATCAAGCTTATCCATCAAGTAAGATATATATAGTGTGCAACAATGAATATACTCCTTGATGAAGGTTGTGCCTAGGACAGGTTAAGAGATCCATAGGAGATCTAGTTTTCATAGAAATAAGATTATTTTGATATCTTTTCACAATATTTTCCATCTCAATAGAGATTATTTAACACTCATGATGCACTTAGACCTCTTAGATTGTCATGTTACTGATCTAATTTTTGTAGCTCTTGGCAGAGATAATATTATAGCATTGAATTATTCCAGCTGAACGATCAAACTGAATTATAAAAAAAGACTTAATAAGTATTGTTCAATAAATTTATATAATTTTTGGTTAGGTTTTGTTTACCGTATGTACTAATTGTAATAATTATTTTAGTTTCTATCGTATAATTATGATGACGATGGCTTGCCAATATTAAATATAGTTAGAATTAGAAAAGTAAAATGATAGACACGGCATAGACTCATAGATTTTCAAATAAGTCAACTTTTCTAACTACTACTACCGAATCCATGTGCGACCATGGGGCAACCTAAACTGTGATTTGCATAATATCAATAATGAGCGCCAGCAATATAAGCAATGTAAATGTTACAGCCTAAATGGTAAAAATCCAATATAGCCGAAAGCATTACCAACTTACGCTCTAATCTAAGTAGTATGAGACCCGTAAAATCCCATGAGAATCAGCACAAACCATCTTGTTAAGGACAACAAACCTACTCAATTTTAATCTTGGAGGATGCACAAGGATGAGCTATTTTAATTAGCAATTATAGTGCAAATGCCATTGTTTTTTAAATTATTGGCATTTTATCATGCAAAAGACAATAAAATATAGTTTGTTTTGTAAGATATTTGGTAAAAAAACATTATTGATTTCTATGACCATGATTCTCTACATTAATTATTAATTAAATAAGATAAGCATAGTAACAATCCATGTCATAGTAGCTGTATTGTTAAAGTATATATTTAATAGCATAATCCTTTTCCAAGTAGTTGCATATAAATGAACCCAATAAATGAAGTCATAGACAATTCAAATTGCACTTCCATATTGGAAACATGCACCACTAAAAATAATTTTAAAATGTTTTGTTTTAACTATTAGAAGTGACAACACTGAATAGAAAAGGCTAGTTGACGAAGAACACATGATGGTAGATTGTCTTTAGTCTTCTTTGATGATTCTCAGATTAGTTGAAGAACAATTAATGAGAGTTTTTTTCAGGTAGTTGCCACAATTTAAGTTTTAGTTGAATTTTTTGGAGGGATAGGTATGAGAATTTAATTGATCCAATGAATATATGATCTAGGAGTTAGAAAAAATATCAAACATTTATTATATTGCACATATCGAAATATACCAAATCATATTGATATTATCGGTATATCGAAAATTTTGGTACAATAATATATCGTACCAAATTTTTTAGTATCAATATCAATATGAAATTTATATCAAAATTTTAATATAAACAATATGAAGTTTATATTATATTGAAAATTTGATATATCAAAATTCGGTATACATTTATTTTATATCAAACTTTTCAATACAATATACGATGTACAGGTTTAGAATTTGATTTACCGTACTAAACCTATTACAAAAAAAAGTGAATTATAAGCAAGTAGTGTTACAGTGAAACAATAATAATATGAAATAATTATTAGAATTCTAAACATCCATGATTAGATTTCGTTAAGAGGAGTTAATTTCATGTGCTCTAATTAAACCTCTTCTAAACTTTTCATTGTATCTAGATTTTTTTTTTCCATTTTAAGGCTAGATCAAAATCTACCCATTGTTGGAGATTGTTTGATGTTGTAGCTTAACCAAATGTACTATTTAAAAGAAACGTATCATTCTACATGTCTAGTGGATTGGGACACGACCTAGCACAATACGTGCCATTCTCGCAAGACCCATCGGGATGACAAGGAGTTGGGATACTTACTCATGATTATCATCTCACTATCAAAATTAATATTCATTTTAAATAATTGAATTATATTATCGGCTAAATACTCATGATTCACTCACTATCAATTTTTTTTTTCCATTGTATATAATCAAACTTTACACTCGATACTTTATGCATTAATCACAATAAGTAATATATATGAGAAAAGCTACCTTGCGGCATGCTCCGTGCGATTTGATACAATGCGCATCAAAATTAGTACTGAATCGATCCATTGATTGATCCAACGGGGCTGAATCGATCAATGGATCGATTCAGCCCCGCTTGTCTTCACTCGTCGGTCGCCGCTGATCTTCACGGGGCGCTGGCGGACCACCCCTTGACTGGATCACAATGCGACCGGATTCCGGTCGGATCGCGATAGGATTCCGGCCGAATCGCGGATAGAATTTGCAGCGCTGCGTCTGCTAGCGTCGTGGCCGATTTTGGCCACGAAACGATCGGATTCAAGTCGCCATCTGGCCGGAATCCGGTCGTGATCCCACCGGAATCCGACCACGATCGTATTCCGATCGGATCGCGGCCAGAATCGACGACGATTCTGGCCCGCTTCATCTTCTTGTACTGCAGCCTCGCTTCGTCTTCTCGCGCCTGCTGGATCGATCCAGCGGGGGTGAATCGATCAGTGGATCGATCCACCACACCGAGCCGCACAGATGTGTGCCGTAGGGTAATATTTTCATGTATATATATATATATATATGGATCACCGAGCCGCACAGATGTGTGCCGTAGGTTAATATTTTCATGTATATATATATATATATATAATTTATTTTATGAGATAGTTAAAGTTATGGAAGAATATTTTAAAAAAAAGATAACTCTAACTTTTTTGATATTATCTGTATTATTATTTAGACTCTACAATTAAATTAAATATAATTTTTTTAATCTTCAAGTGGAATATCAAGAAAATCTATAACAAAAACATTAACCATCTTCTAATGGAAATTGGGGCATAATGAATATGTTCTAAACGAACTTTAGTCGTGCAAGCGTCTCCAAGTCAATCTAGTGGAGTATCAAATAATGAACTTGAAATATTTTAGTTAGGCTCTGTATATCAATAGAAGAATATGATGGCTTAGACATATTAGATTGGTGGGAAAAAAACATGCATCAATGTACCTTATATTAGGATCTTTAGACTTCTTTCGAGATGGTCTAGTGGATAGAAGATAAAATACTATTAATTTGAATTTCGGAGTTCGAATCTTGATATAGTCGAGGTAAATATCTTCCTCATGTGTCAGTCACTATTCTAAGGACTAGTAACCACTCGTGATTTATCTTCTCTGTATTGGCCTTAGGACAGATTGGCTGGGGGTGCTTGGGGCGAGCACAATAATATTAACACCTCTGATTTTATTTGATATCCGCCTCCTTAAGGTAACAAATTCAAGGGTCACTCCAAGCTATCTACTTCCACTATCATTTCTCCCTCTTGGATCAAAATCGAAGGTGGAGAAATATTTTTACAATAAGATAAAAAAATTTCCAAATGAAATAACAACAGTAGAACAGAAGAAAAGAAAGATTATAAGTTTTAGCTTAGCTCCCCTTCTCTTAGTTTCTTGAAGATCTTATAGATGGAAACTTGACACTAAGATAAGCAGAAGAATAACAATGGAATAGTTGTCTCTTCTCATTCCATAGGTCTCTTTTTAAATGTTTCAGAATGGGGTAGTTTATCTACTTTTTGGTCGCCACTAATTGATTAGCAAAAACCCCCAATTGATTACATATTATTTGACTATCCATTGAACGATCACTGATTTCAGATCAACGGTTGAGATTATTCTATTTTGAATCCTAATCAATTGGTAATTCCAACTAATTGATTAAACAACTTAATCGATTGATCAATCAATTTGACAGCCTTATGTTTCCTCGCGAAACTTCTGTCAATCAATTGATCCAATTGATTAACAAGTCTTAATCGATTCTCTAATTAATTTGGGAGCTTTTTGTGTTATCAAGGAACACCTTCCAATCGATTACACCAATTGATTGACAATGCCCCAATCGATCAATGAATCGATCTGAAATGCTTCTGTGTTCGCAAAGGAAGTCCCTAATCAATTGTACCAATTGATTAAGACTTGTCTAATCGATTGGTTGATCAATTTGGAATACTTTTATGTTCATGGTTGATCAATTTGGAATGCTTCTATGTTCGCAAAGAAAGCTTCTAATTGATTGGGCCAATCTTGTTGATTGATTTGGAATGCTTCTATGTGCTTGAGTTTGATTAGTGATGTGTGTAGTTTATATATACTTTTATGCATATTTTAAAGCATATCTATTTGCAATTTTTGACTACATTCTATGCTATTGCACCATATTTTATCATTATTTCAGTTATTACATCATTTATTGGAGATCTATTCTTTGCCATATTCTAATTGATAGGTTGAGATCTGGAGAAGAAATGGAGGTAAAACACACCTCAAAGCTACACCAAGAAGAAGTATAGGTTGTCCGTGCCTCCCCAGAGTCAAAAGCAAAGACATGGTCATGTCCCTTGGCACAGCCGTGTCTCCCACATCTGGGAGTCGTGTGCCGTCTAGAGTCCAAAAGGGCACAACCGTGTGGATCTACATGGCCATGCCTCCCATGATGTTAAGAAGACATGACATGGTTGTACCCCATGACACGGTCGTGTCTCTCAACGGGTAAAGAACTAGACCCTACAGAAGCTAGTAGGGAGGTGGTCGTGTGGATCTATATGGTCGTGCCTCTCTTGACCTGAAGAACGAGGATACAACGATGTTTAGAGGCAAGACCGTGCCTTCTCTGGCCCAGAATTTCAAGACATGATCGTATCCAGGAGACAAGACCTTGCTTTCTCAGATCTAAACTCCAGAGACCCAGCTGTGCCAAGTTGGCATGACTGAGACACGGCTTATGTCTCATGCGGTTGTGCCTCACCTATAAATAGGGGAGTTCTTCCCCCTTTGAAGGCGAGGAGAGTTTTCTATTGGGGAGACTCAAGGTCAAGATCCATACTTTATCTACTCCACATTCGACAATCTGAGGCCATTTTCGACATCTCTATCTTCTTTAGATGCAAGGAATGGATCCGAAGACCCGACATTACACTTGGATAAGCTTTCCTTCTCTCTTCTCTCTTGAATTGCTTAGGAAACTTATAATCTTAATGCCTTTGGATTCAATTATCCTTGTCATGGAGTAGATCCACTTATTCTAGGATTAAGAGAGTAATTACAATGAAAGATTGATGTAAACTCTATAGATTTGTCAATTTCCCTTCTAATGACATGTTTATATCTTATATCCATTTGATTAAATATGTGTGTGATGTGTTTGTGCTTAGCTTCTATGTTTAATTGATTGGATGTATAGATCACTTACCTCCTAGAGGGAATGCCCTAGATCGTATGGCCGGGGGTGGGTGGGTGGGCATGTGACAGGGGTATCCCTTTAACTGGACTTTCAAAGGCATCGCCTTGAAAGGGAGGGTAATTCTCTACACGGAAAAATCTAATTAGGCTTAATGGGTTATTCCTTATTCTATATTAATAGGCGTATTGTATACTCTAGGATTGTATAACGAAGGAACCCTAGGTGACCCTAGGTGACAAAGGGTAATCCTTTAATTGAATATCCTAGGTTATCTCTATTACCTAGGGACATTAGGTAATCAAGGGAGCAACACTCTGACATGACCGTCACAGGGGAGTGTCGGGATTTAGTTAGACTTCCTACATTATATAAGGATAGAGGATAGGAGATGAGCAATCCATAACATATTGATCAATATTATATTGAAACCGAACTCTTATAACATTCATCTTGACCTGTTCTCCTCAAAACTCTCTTTCTCTTTTTTACTTCCTCAACCTTAGTTCGTAAGACTTTAACTTCGATCATCTAGTTAGCTAGTCATGTGAACTCACTAGTGCTCATAAATCCCCATGGGATCGATATTTAATTACTGAAGATGTAACCGTGCAGTTATGGTAACATAACAATTACCAATTGATAGAAAATTCATGTCAATCGATTGGTATACCTAAAATATTTTCAATCCTAAACCCTCAAGCACATTGCCATTCGAAACCAATTACCTCATGCCAAACGAATCTCCTATTTCTTGCACTTTATATTTGAAGCTTCCTCATCTCTGAGTCTTCATCTATACTATCATCCAATCTCACAATTTGTTCCAGTTCCCAACTTTAGCCAAGAATTATGTCCTCGACCTTCTTGAACTTCTATTGCCTTACATTCAGTTGATGTGTGAAGATTATATATATTTTTATGCATACTTTGATGCACATCTACTTGTATTTTATGAGTATAATCTATGTTTATTACATCCTATTTCATTATTATATCACACTTTCATCCTATTTTATTTGGAGATATGATTTTTGCATGTTTTAATTAACATGACGCCATTTGGAGTGACAATAAAGGAAAAACACACATTAGAGTGAATATAGAGAAGAACAGCAGCCTGGCTATGCCTTATGGCACGACCGTGTGTCTCCATCCGTGCCACACATATGCATGCTGTGCCACACAAGCACGATCGTGTCCTAGCAACAACAAATAAGGGGTGGCCATGTGAAACCACATGGTTGTGCCCCTTGATAATTAGTCTGTCACACCCACAAATTAAATTAACAATTTATATCCAATGAACCCCTTAACTACACAATGATGTTGTAATAATGAGCCCAGGATCGAATCTCTTGAGGAACTAATAGTAGGATGATAATCTATAATTGTCTGTTATTCTCATTTGGGGTTTTTAATATGGAAATGGGGATTGTTTGGTTCTAAACTTAATAAATGAAAATGTAACGACCCGACCCCTTGGTCCCTTGGCTACCAGGATTCATAAACTCTAGTACTTAAATTGAAGGTCCGTAGTTCAAATCCTGGGGAAGGCAAAAATCCACTGGCCAGGGGTGGGAAGACCTAGTGAGTAATGGCACGGTCCAGGGTCGTCGGTCGACGACATAAGGGGTCACCAGTTGGGCCGCCTAAGGGACCACCAAGGGGCCGCCATATGGGCCTCTAGTTGGGCCGCCCAAGGGGCCGAGGGGCGGGTCGTTACAATAAAAAGACACCTTTTTATTATAACGATCCGACCCCTCGGCCCCTTGGGTGGCCCAACTGACGGTCCAACTGGCAGCCCATTTGGCAGCCCCTTGGGCGGCCCAACTAGCGACCATTTATGTCGTCGACCGACGACTCTCGGCCTTGCCATTACTCACTAGGTCTTCCCACTCCTGGCCAATGGATTTTTGCCTTCTCCAGGATTCGAACTCTAGACATCCAGGCTAAGTACTAGAGTTTATAAATCCTGGTAGCCAAGTGAGCGGCACGGAGGTCTAGAGGTCTAGAGTTTATGAATCATGGTAGCCACCGCTCACTTAGGGGTGGGAAGACCTAGTGAGTAACGGCACAGCCGAGGGTCGTCGGTCGACAACATAAGGGGTCGTCAGTTGGGCCGCCCAAGGGACCTCCAAATGGGTCGCCCAAGGGGCCGGGTCATTATAATAAAAGGCACCTTTTTATTATAATGACCCGGCCCCTCGGCCCTTGGGCGGCCCACTGTGCGGTTACTCACTAGGTCTTCCCACCCCTAGTCAGCGGATTTTTGCCTTCCCTAGGATTCGAACTCTAGACCTCCAGGCTAAGTACTAAAGTTTATGAATCTTGGTAGCCAAGTGAGCGGCTAAGTGAGCGTCACTCACATGGCTACCAGGATTCATAAACTCTAGTACTTATCCTGGAGGTCTAGAGTTTGAATCCTGGGGAAGACAAAAATCCACTAGCCAGGGATGGGAAGACCTAGTGAGTAATGGCACGGCCGAGGGTCGTCAGTCGACGACATAAGGGGTCACCAGTTGGGCCGCCAGTTGGGCCACCCAAGGGGCCAAGGGGCCGGGTTGTTACAATAAGTTCTGATGGGATTCGGTGCATTAGTGCTGGTATGATCGCTATCCCATCACCACGGTCCCAACGAATACCCATGATGGAAGACCGGGAAGTCAGAATGTGACCACCCTCGCTCTACAGTCAACTATGGCGTGGTTCATGGCCAACCAATCCATGCCAAATATAATGTCAAATTCTACCATTTCTAATACCTGCAGATCCACCATAATAGTTTGACCTTTGAAGTCTAAAGGGCATCCCTTGACTTCCAGACTAATAATTAGTACTTCACCAGATGGTAGAGATATTGTCAACCCATGCGTCCGCTCACTTGGCTATCAGGATTCATAAACTTTAGTACTTAGCCTGGAGGTCTAGAGTTTGAATCCTGGGGAAGACAAAAATCCACTGGCCAGGGGTGGGAAGTCCTAGTGAGTAACGACACGGCCGAGGGTCGTTAGTCGACGACATAAGGGGTCGCCAGTTAAGCCACCCAAGTGATCGCCAAGGGGCCGCAAAATGGGCCGCCCAAGGGGCCGAGGGGTCGGGTCGTTACAATAAAAGGTGCCTTTTATATCATATTTATATCACCATCCGTAGGTCCGCCCGTGATCATATTTATATCACCATCCATACACCATTCGAGCGCGCTTCCTCTGCTCAGTAATAGTCGATTGGAGACCTTAAGGAGTGACCGGCCTGACATCCTTAAGGGGAACTAGAGACTTTAAACCCCTAATAGTTGATCATGCTTCCTCCACTCAGTGCAATTCGAGTGTACTTCCTCCGCTCTGCGATAGTCGATCAGGGACCTTAAGTAGTGATCGGCCTGGCTTCCTTAAGGGGAATCAGAGACTTTAAACCCCTAATAGTTGAGCATGCTTCCTCCACTCAGTGCTATTCGAGCGTGCTTCCTCCGCTCAGTAATAATCGATCGGGGACCTTAAGGAGTGATCGACCTAGCTTCTTTAAGGGGAACCAGAGACTTTAAATCCCTAATAGTTGAGCGTGCTTCCTCCGCTCAGTGCTATTCGAGCGTGCTTCCTCCGCTCAGTAATAGTCGATCGGGGGTCTTAAAGAATGACTGACCTGACTTCCTTTAGGGGAACCAGAGACTTTAAACCCCTAATAGTTGAGCGTGCTTGCTCTGCTCGGTGCTATTCGAGTGTGCATCCTCCACTTAATAATAGTCAATATGGGACCTTAAGGAGTGACCGGCCTGGCTTCCTTAAGGGAAACTGGAGAATTTAAACCCCTAATAGTTGAGTGTGCTTCCTCCGCTTAGTGCAATTCGAGCGTACTTCCTCCGCTCAGCGATAGTCGATTGGGGACCTTAAGAAGTGATCGACCTGCCTTCCTTAAGGGGAACCGGAGGCTTCAAACCCGTAATAGTTTGAGTGTGCCTCCTCCACTCGGCAATGGTTAAATAGGGTATCTCGAGAAGAGAATGGTTTGACTCTCGTCAAAATAGCTGAAGACTTTAAACCCCGAGTAGGGGCAGATTCACTCAGGAGTACATTCCCGACCGAAATATATCAACCTCCTAGCCTACAAGTATTATTTTAGGTTCGTTCGGGAATACATTCCTGACCGAGATATATTAATTTCAAATTCACTTGGGAGCACATTCCGAATCGAGATATATCAACCTCCTGACCTTTAAGTATTATTTCAGGTTCGCTCGGGAATACATTCCCGACCGAGATATATTAATTTCAGGTTCGCTCGGGAATACACTCCCGACCGAAATATATTAATTTCATATTAACTCGGGAATACATTACCGACTGAGATATATCAACTTCCTAGCCTTCAAGTATTATTTCAGATTTGCTCAGGAATACACTCCCAATAGAAATATATTAATTTTAGATTCACTCGGGAATACATTCTTGACCGAAATATATCAACCTCCTAGCCTTCAAGTATTATTTCAGGGTTGTTTAGGAATACATTCTCGACCGAAATATATTAATTTCAGATTCGCTCGGGAATACATTCCCGACCGAAATATATCAACCTCTTAGCCTTTAAGTATTATTTCAGGTTCGTTCAAGAATACAATCCCAACTGAAATATATTAATTTCAGATTCGCTCGGGAGTACATTCCTGATCAAAGTATATCAACCTCCTGGCTTTCAAGTATTATTTCAGGTTCGATCTGGAGTACATTCTTGATCGAAATATATTATTTTAGGTTCGCTCGGGAGTACATTCCCGACCAAAATATATTAATTTCATATTCACTCGGGAGCACATTCTCGACTGAAATATATCAACCTCCTGGCCTTCAAGTATTATTTCGGATTCCCTCAGGATTGCATTCCTGCCTGAAAGATATCAATTCAGATTCACTCGGGAATACATTCCTAGTCGAAATATATGAACATTTCAACCTTTAAACGTCAATTCAAATTTGCTTGGGAATGGTTTCCCGACCGAAATATCATAGTACTTTGATCTTTACCTGTGTAGCTTAAACTCGCTTGGAGCAAAAAACTAAGCGGGACAATCAGCCAGAATGATCATGAAATTTACTTGGAATATGAAGCTGGACCAGAGTACTGTTAGAGTGTATACTAAAAGTCTAGCTTTCTGTATAAACATTTATTTTGAAATAAGAATCACATTGGTCAAATGTCTACATTTATATGCTAAGTGTAATTATTCATTAAATTTATATTGATGATAACATGGTGTGTGGTGTCACACAGAAGATCATGTTATCAGTTCCTTATAAATTATAAATAGTTGCTCACAACCAAGATGGAATGAGACAAACCATTAGAATGGTTGTAGTGTAATTTGGTATTAGTTTATCTTGACTATAAAATTACACTAGTACACTCTAAATGTATTGAGTAGGACCATTTGAGGTTGTTCTTTTTATACTGA
Source organism: Zingiber officinale (assembly GCF_018446385.1). Lineage (NCBI taxonomy): Eukaryota > Viridiplantae > Streptophyta > Magnoliopsida > Zingiberales > Zingiberaceae > Zingiber > Zingiber officinale. The sequence goes on from NC_055998.1 coordinate 35,486,733, forward strand.
CTATTAAAAAGAACAAGACCTCTGTTATTATGGAAGTGTGTACTCTTAATCATGATATAATAACAAGCACGTATACTTAATATTTATTTCTTTAATTTATCAAAGGGTGAGATTTAGTTCGTTAAATCAATAGGCCCGATAAGTTGGGAAATGATATTATTTATATGGTGTGTTGTTAATTATATAATGAAACTATGTCCTAGTAATCTAAGTTGATGATGCCCCTTGAAGAGCTCGTAAGAATTGTCATGTAAACCCTGCAGGTGGTCTTAATCCGACATGACAATAAGGTTGAGTGGTACTACTCTTGGAGCTAAAATATTAATTAAGTGAGTTATCAGTAACTCATTTAATTAGTAGGCATTTGATATCTTAAACATAGGGAGACTAACACACTCATGATAAGAAGGAGGCCATATTGTAATATAAGATTTGTTAGTTAGAGCCCTAGAGTCAATCATATGATGATTGTTGTATGGACTCGATGTATCATATTCCAATATATTTATAAAGACATTTCTTTATGGTTATTATACTTACTTGTATTGGTGCCAAATAACTAAGTGTAATAGCGTCCTTGAGTAGAACGTTCTTAACTATATCAATCGATTGGTTGAATCGATAGTGAGATGATATAGAGAACACTACTCTTAATCATTCATAGTCAAGTATTAACATTCATGGACAATGTTAATGCACTGAGAGTAGCATGTAGGTCAACTCAATGACTTCATCTCACAAGTCATGGATATAGAGATATCAAGTTGACACATGGGTATGCATTGGAGAATGTATACTAAATGACCCGCCATGAGAAAGTATCATGGATCGTTATATGAGTGTCATATATTTTCTCATGTGACTATTAGTATGACTATCAGTCCATGGACCTGAAGTCACCATGGTTCCCTATATAAGGAGTTACATACTTTGGCTTCGTCAAACGTCATCTGTAACTGGGTGGACTATAAAGGCGATTATTAGGTATGTAACAAATTATGCGGAGGGATGTAAGTGATGTAGATGAGATCTATCACTCCTATATGATGGGAGTGACATCATGATTCTTGATAGAGTGAGATCACTAAGTGCATGACCATGCCCAAATGAGTCAATATGAGATATTAAGCTCATTTGATTAGAGTGAGTCTACTTGGAGTTCAAGATATAAATTGATTAGAGGATGACATGGTCTATGCCTCAGTTGATCAATTTAGATGTCAAGGATAGAAGGACATTGTCACATATTGTGAGAGTCACAATTAGTAGTCACAAAGGTGATGTTGGATCTCAACATTCTTGTAACTTGGGTAGTAATGATGTGTTGCTAGATACCGCTCATTACTTATGCTTCTAATGGGTTTAAGAGCATTGCCAATGTTACAAGAACCTATAGGGTCACACACAAAGGGCAACTAGATGGAGAATAGGTTTATATGATGGACTAAGAGGATTAGGTTCATGTGATGAACCAAATTAGATTAAGAGTAATCCAAATTAGACTAATTAAGTTGGACTCAATTTGATTCATGTGTTGAATGAGTCTATTTTAGATTGTGACTCATTGAATCAATTTAATTCAATGAATGGAGATTCATTAAATCAAATTGACTTGAATCAATGGTTATATTTGATCAACCATGGGATATAAGAAGTCAAGTTTGACTTGACTTGAGAGGGAAGATGAAGGGTCAAGTTTGACTTGACCAAATGGCACCTCATTTGTGACTTGGCATGGGCCGACCAATGATGGTGTTCCACATCATCAAGGTCACATCATTGTGTGCCACCTCATGAGGAAGACCCAGAGCCATGACTCTTGGTATTACATGCAGGTTTAAAACCGCTCCATTAAGTGGTTGACCACATTAGTGATGCATTTAACAATTTGTGTGCTAATTCAAGTCTTCTTCTTCCTCTCTACATTCTCTTCTCCCTCTCATCCTCCATTGCTGTGACCACCAAGAGTGCTAGCACACTCTAAGTGGTTTTTCTCCACCTTTTGTCCGTGTGGATACATGTAGAGGGGTGTACACTTGACATCCTATTAGATCCGGCAACTTTTGGACGAGCGAGATAAGCGAAGGGCTTCGCTACATGGGTAACTCTCTTTTCATGTAGATCTAAGGTAGATCTAAGGTATTCTATGGTAGAAACATGTACATGATTTAATTTTAAATATATCTTCGCACGGATCCGTGGCTAGCTTCGGGGTTTCCGCAACGCAAAAAGCGGTTTTTGCGGCTCGAATTGCTAACAGTGGTATCAGAGCCACATATGAAGCATGTACTTGTTTGTATTTTGTTTTTATGAAAAGATATCAGATTTGTAAGTTTCTGTAAGGTTACAATTTTTATGGATTTTGTGAGTATTTTTCTCACAGAGGCGAAGCAACAATTATTTGGACACTTGTAGGCTTCAACTACCGAGAAAAATCTTCCGAAACGGCAAGGTCTCGCCCAAATTATTTTGGGACAGCAGATTAAGGTGCTGTTAGATCAAGATGGGACACTCATGATATTCATTTCGTGAGTAGGGGTGCTGCCCCTAACCCCACAAGGGGCATTGTCCTGCGATCGTGCCCGAAAACCACTAAATGGGACCGCCGGGAAGTTATGATTCATAAAATTGATAAAAACAGTAGTAAAATTATAGAAATTTATGTAAAATATATAATTTAGAATTATGTGTGATATTGTGATGGTCATGTCCCCAAAACCCCAATATGATTTGTTAAAATGTGTTGTAATTCATAATATAGCATGCACGCCATTTTTGTGTTGTGCGTGTTGTAATGATATGCGACCTGCGCGTCATACCTTCTTTTTATGTTCCTGTTGTAAATAGTTTTTAGACTCGAATGTAACTCAAGTTTCATATTTGTAATGTACAAAATGAAGCGGTGGAAGGTCCACTCAAGAAGGAGTTACGAGGAGGGTGCGATCAACACATGACAGTCAAAAGGAGGCGCTTGAAGAAGCCGTTGACCCTAGGTTGACCGTTCGATCTTTTCATTGGCTTGAAAAGATCGTAGTAGGGCCATGACCACATCAAAAATTATTTTTCTTTGTGTGTATGTGATGCATGCTATTGTAGGGTAACTAGTGCCTTGATGCGTATATGCAACACATTAACGGTTAGATTAGATCTTAATCAAGTCAACTCGAAATACCTACCATGTTTTGATACCCATCACTATCTCGATCATTTGTTGTTGTTGAATTTTCCAAAGCAGATCAACACATATTTGTTGGAGGATCGGTGGCCACTTGAAGGGGGGGTTGGATAGCTAGGCCACCCCCAAATCGATTTCTTCTCTACAATACGTTAGTTTGCGCAAGCGGAAATATAGAAACTAAAACAATGAAACACAAACGAGAATACAAACGCTAACACGCTCGATGTAACGTGGTTCGGAGATTGCTTGCTCCTACTCAACGACGTGTCCTTGAGGTGGACGAGCCCTTGATCCTTTGGTGGATCAGTCCCCGGCAATCTCCGGCTAAAGCTTCTCCTTCTCGGTGGAGCAAACCTCTCACAAAGTTCTCTTCCTCTTTACAAGATGAAACTTTGGGCTAGAAGGAAGAGAGTTGGCTTAGAAGCTTTGGGCAAGATTCAGAAGGTTTACAATGAGTATCAGTAACCCCTTCAATGCCCCAAAGCTCACCTTAAGTAAGAGGAAAGAGTTGATCACCAATCAACTCATACCCTGACACCAGTCGACTGGTCCATGCACCAGTCGACTGGTGCTAGCCGTTAGGCAACGCCAACGGCTCTCTTTAGAGCCCGTTTTCTGCCAACGGTCATGTACCAGTCGACTGGTCTTAGGACCAGTCGACTGGTCCCCTTAGTCGACAAGCACAGAGAAGCTGGATCAGTCGACTGGTCCCAGTCGACTGGTCCCAGTACATTCACTCCTCTCATCCTTTCCGGAGTCGCCTTTGAAGTCCTCTTCCTCGGCCTTCGTCCCTCAGATGCACCCGAGCCCGCGGCTCCTCTCCGTGCCATCCTTCACGCTACCTTGAAGTCCACTTCCTTCGGTTCCACTCCATTGCTCCTCGTCTGCGCGGTCCCTTGGATGTCTTCCACATCATCCTTCTCCGACTCAACGATCCGAGCCCTTGGATGAGCTTCCCGAACTTGGCCACACCAAGTCCTTATGTGTTCCACCAAGTCCTGCATGACTCAAACACATATCAAATACATATGAAAGTCTAACTTAAACTCTTTGACACACACATCAAAACCTAGGTCGATTGCACCAACAGTCTCCCCCTTTTTGATGTGTGGCAATATGTTTAAGTTAGGCACCAATAACAACTTTGAAAGGTACAGGCAATATGTAAATATGAAGCATAAAACCCAAGCTCCCCCTTAACACATGCTCTTAATCTTAATTTCAAAGATTTGCACCCAAGTAGATTTCTAACTTAAACCTACCCATTTCTCCCCCTTTGACACCATCAAAAATATTGTACCAGATACGTACACATACTATGGTATCAGTTCCAACCAAATTTGACCCAAAAATTTGATTTTAAAAACCAACAGAATGCTGAAAGGCTGGCACTAGTCGACTGATATCTGCACCAGTCGACTGGCACAAACTGAACATCAATTTCAGCCTACGGCAGCCAACTTCAGAAATCCATAAAAAATTCTAGAAAATTCGAAAAATCATGAAATTTTGAACACATATTTATTATAATGTTCTTTAACTAAGAAAAATATGTTTTCATGAAAAGTCAACCTATTTTCAAAATTTTGACCAAGTTTCAAAAATATCGAAAACATGCAAGTTTGTATCAATTTCAAGCTCAGTTTTGCAATCATATGTTTTTAAAATAGCTAGACCATAGTAAATAAAACATAGAATTGTTTTCAAAACATTTGAAATGTCCAACTATGATCTATGGGCAAGATGTTCATTAATTAAACATTTGCTTTCCCCATAGTTGGCCAATGATCACTAAACATTGATACACTTCATAACTCATCAAAATGCCATAAGTATAAGTGAATTACTTGTATCATCCTAATATCTCACATTCATGGTTAGAAAATAATACAACTCATTGTGAGATAAAGGTAACCTTTACTTAGTCCTCTTGATCATAAATTTCTATCAAGGCTAAGTCCTCCCCCTTAAGGTCTCAAGTCAACCATATAGGAAAAATTTGAATTATTGACTTCCATGGTTGACTTGCCATAAAATCCTCTTAACCCTTGAGGATTGATTTTGGCACGCAATAGAAATTTTTTCTAATTGGGTTGACCAAGTACTCTTTGGGGATCCATTTCCTATCTATGGTATTTGTCTTGGATTGCTCCCTAGCAAGTAGACAATGATAGGTCTTTTCATTATTTTGTTCATTGTATCCTATGCCATTTTTCTTAAAACTTGCCCTTTGGCTCCCAATGATCATATTTAGGGTTTTTGAGCCAATTTCAAATTTTCTAAGGGCTATGGTGAAGTATTCTACTTTTTCCTTTAATTTCCTATTTTCCTCTTCTAAACATGAATCATTCGAACTTGTAGAGGAAGCATGCAAATCATCATCCCTAATAGGCAAGGATTCTAATTTTTCTTTAAGCATGCAAATGTCATTTTTCAAAGATTTGTTCTTTCTTTTTGCCTTAAACAAATCATCATTTGTGCTTGAAATAATTTTAATTAAAATATGGGGAGGAAGATTATGTACCTCACTTACCGAGAAGTCCGAATCCGAAGTTTGACCTCCCCCTTCACTTGAGCTCCCCTCTTCATCTTCACTTGAGCTCCTTCCTTCTTCTTGCTCGGATGAGGTGGAGGCTACATCATCAATCCCCATGAGAGCAAAATTGACTATGTGATGCTCTTCTTCCTCCGATGAAGATGAAGGATCATCCCATGTTGCTTTTAGGTTTTGAGCCTTCTTCCCCTTTTCTTTTGTCTTCTCCTTCTTCTTCTTCCCTTCCTTCTTTTTCAAGAGAGGACAATCATCTCTTATGTGTCCTTCTCCTTGGCAATTGTAGCAAATTATCTTCCTTGTCCTACTTTTGCTTCTTGAGCTTTTCCTAGCATGAGATTTGTTAGATGAAAAATTTCTAAAAGCTCTTCTCATTTTCCTTACCATATACGCCTCTTGGTCACTATCCATTGAGGCACTTGACTCCTCGGAATCGGAAGATGATGGAGATGGAGTTTTCTTCTTCCCCTTTCCCTTGTTTGCCACAAGGGCTACTCCTCTTGATCTATGAGCTTTTCCATCCAATCCCTCAACTCTTGTTTCATGAAGCTCCATTGTTGAGAAGAGTTCATCTAGAGAGGATTTCTCTAGGTCCTTTGATATGTAGTATGTATCTACAATGGAACTCCAAGTTGTGGATCTTGGAAAAGCATTTAGGGCTTTCGTAATCACGTCTCGATTTGAAAGTGTCTCACCTACACTTGTTAGTCCATTAATAATCTCCTTGATTTTACAATGTAAAATTGATACCTTTTCTCCTTTCTCAAGCTTGATATTATTGAGTTGAGTTCGAAGGAGGTCTCTTCTTGCTAATTTCGCTTCCGATGTTCCTTCATGAAGCTCCACTAGCTTTTCCCATAACTCCTTAGCGCTTGAGTAGGTTCCAACCCTTGTTATTTCTTGTTGAGGAAGAACACTTTGTAGATGATGTATGGCTTTAGCATTTGCTAAATGTTCTTCCCTTTGCTTCTTGGTCCACCTTGTTTTCTCAAGTATCTTATTGTCTTGATCCCTAGGCACTTCGAAACCATTTTCCATGATTAGCATTATGTCAAAATCGGTTTCAAAGAATACCTCCATTCTCCTCTTCCACCAAGAGAAGTCTCCTTCGAATTTGGGTGGATGAATGTTTGAGCCGGCCATTTGATGATGTTGTTCTTCTTGGCGATTAGTCCGTTGAAGAATTTCCTTGCTCTGATACCAATTGTTGGAGGATCGGTGGCCGCTTGAAGGGGGGGTTGGATAGCTAGGCCACCCCCAAATTGATTTCTTCTCTACAATACGTTGGTTTGCGCAAGCGGAAATATAGAAACTAAAACAATGAAACACAAACGAGAATACAAACGCTAACACGCTCGATGTAACGTGGTTCGGAGATTGCTTGCTCCTACTCCACGACGTGTCCTTGAGGTGGACGAGCCCTTGATCCTTTGGTGGATCAGTCCCCGGCAATCTCCGGCTAAAGCTTCTCCTTCTCGGTGGAGCAAACCTCTCACAAAGTTCTCTTCCTCTTTACAAGATGAAACTTTGGGCTAGAAGGAAGAGAGTTGGCTTAGAAGCTTTGGGCAAGATTTAGAAGGTTTACAATGAGTATCAGTAACCCCTTCAATGCCCCAAAGCTCCCCTTAAGTAAGAGGAAAGAGTTGATCACCAATCAACTCATACCCTGACACCAGTCGACTGGTCCATGCACCAGTCGACTGGTGCTAGCCGTTAGGCAACGCCAACGGCTCTCTTTAGAGCCCGTTTTCTGCCAACGGTCATGTACCAGTCGACTGGTCTTAGGACCAGTCGACTGGTCCCCTTAGTCGACAAGCACAGAATGCTTCTGTGCATTCTGTGAAGCTGGATCAGTCGATTGGTCCCATGACCAGTCGACTGGTCCCAGTACATTCACTCCTCTCATCCTTTCCGGAGTCGCCTTTGAAGTCCTCTTCCTCGGCCTTCGTCCCTCAGATGCACCCGAGCCCGCGGCTCCTCTCCGTGACATCCTTCACGCTTCCTTGAAGTCCACTTCCTTTCACTCCATTGCTCCTCGTCAGCGCGGTCCCTTGGATGTCTTCCACATCATCCTTCACCGACTCAACGATCCGAGCCCTTGGATGAGCTTCCCGAACTTGGCCACACCAAGTCCTTATGTGTTCCACCAAGTCCTGCATGATTCAAACACATATCAAATACATATGAAAGCCTAACTTAAACTCTTTGACACACACATCAAAACCTAGGTCGATTGCACCAACAATCTCCCCCTTTTTGATGTGTGGCAATATGTTTAAGTTAGGCACCAATAACAACTTTGAAAGGTACAGGCAATATGTAAATATGAAGCATAAAACCCAAGCTCCCCCTTAACACATGCTCTTAATCTTAATTTCAAAGATTTGCACCCAAGTAGATTTCTAACTTAAACCTACCCATTTCTCCCCCTTTGACACCATCAAAAATATTATACCAGATACGTACACATACTATGGTATCAGTTCCAACCAAATTTGAACCAAAAATTTGATTTTAAAAACCAACAGAATGCTGAAAGGTTGGCACCAGTCGACTGATATCTGCACCAGTCGACTGGCACAAACTGAACATCAATTTCAGCCTACGGCAGCCAACTTCAGAAATCCATAAAAAATTCTAGAAAATTTGAAAAATCATGAAATTTTGAACACATATTTCTTATAATGTTCTTTAACTAAGAAAAATATGTTTTCATGAAAAGTCAACCTATTTTCAAAATTTTGACCAAGTTTCAAAAATATCGAAAACATGCAAGTTTCTATCAATTTCAAGCTCAGTTTTGCAATCATATGTTTTTAAAATAGCTAGACCACAGTAAATAAAACATAGAATTGTTTTCAAAATATTTGAAATGTCCAACTATGATCTATGGGCAAGATGTTCATTAATTAAATATTTGCTTTCCCCATAGTTGGCCTATGATCACTAAACATTGATACACTTCATAACTCATCAAAATGCCATAAGCATAAGTGAATTACTTGTATCATCCTAATATCTCACATTCATGGTTAGAAAATAATACAACTCATTGTGAGATAAAGGTAACCTCTACTTAGCCCTCTTGATCATAAATTTCTATCAAGGCTAAGTCCTCCCCCTTAAGGTCTCAAGTCAACCATATAGGAAAAATTTGAATTATTGACTTCCATGGTTGACTTGCCATAAAATCCTCTTTACCCTTGAGGATTGATTTTGGCACCCAACAGAAATTTTTTCTAATTGGGTTGACCAAGTACTCTTTGGGGATCCATTTCCTATCTATGGTCTTTGTCTTGGATTGCCCCCTAGCAAGTAGACAATTATAGGTCTTTTCATTATTTTGTTCATTGTATCCTATGCCATTTTTCTTAAAACTTGCCCTTTGGCTCCCAATGATCATATTTAGGGTTTTTGAGCCAATTTCAAATTTTCTAAGGGCTATGGTGAAGTATTCTACTTTTTCCCTTAATTTCCTATTTTCCTCTTCTAAACATGAATCATTCGAACTTGTAGAGGAAGCATGCAAATCATCATCCCTAATAGGCAAGGATTCTAATTTTTCTTTAAGCATGCAAATGTCATTTTTCAAAGATTTGTTCTTTCTTTTTGCCTTAAACAAATCATCATTTGTGCTTGAAATAATTTTAATTAAAATATAGGGAGGAAGATTATGTACCTCACTTACCGAGAAGTTCGAATCCGAAGTTTGACCTCCCCCTTCACTTGAGCTCCCCTCTTCATCTTCACTTGAGCTCCTTCCTTCTTCTTGCTCGGATGAGGTGGAGGCTACATCATCAATCCCCATGAGAGCAAAATTGACTATGTGATGCTCTTCTTCCTCCGATGAAGATGAAGGATCATCCCATGTTGCTTTTAGGTTTTGAGCCTTCTTCCCCTTTTCTTTTGTCTTCTCCTTCTTCTTCTTCCCTTCCTTCTTTTTCAAGAGAGGACAATCATCTCTTATGTGTCCTTCTCCTTGGCAATTGTAGCAAATTATCTTCCTTGTCCTACTTTTGCTTCTTGAGCTTTTCCTAGCATGAGATTTGTTAGATGAAAAATTTCTAAAAGCTCTTCTCATTTTCCTTACCATATACGCCTCTTGGTCACTATCCATTGAGGCACTTGACTCCTCGGAATCGGAAGATGATGGAGATGGAGTTTTCTTCTTCCCCTTTCCCTTGTTTGCCACAAGGGCTACTCCTCTTGATCTATGAGCTTCTCCATCCAATCCCTCAACTCTTGTTTCATGAAGCTCCATTGTTGAGAAGAGTTCATCTAGAGAGGATTTCTCTAGGTCCTTTGATATGTAGTATGTATCTACAATGGAACTCCAAGTTGTGGATCTTGGAAAAGCATTTAGGGCTTTCGTAATCACGTCTCGATTTGAAAGTGTCTCACCTACACTTGTTAGTCCATTAATAATCTCCTTGATTTTACAATGTAAAATTGATACCTTTTCTCCTTTCTCAAGCTTGATATTATTGAGTTGAGTTCGAAGGAGGTCTCTTCTTGCTAATTTCGCTTCCGATGTTCCTTCATGAAGCTCCACTAGCTTTTCCCATAACTCCTTAGCGCTTGAGTAGGTTCCAACCCTTGTTATTTCTTGTTGAGGAAGAACACTTTGTAGATGATGTATGACTTTAGCATTTGCTAAATGTTCTTCCCTTTGCTTCTTGGTCCACCTTGTTTTCTCAAGTATCTTATTGTCTTGATCCCTAGGCACTTCGAAACCATTTTCCATGATTAGCATTATGTCAAAATCGGTTTCGAAGAATACCTCCATTCTCCTCTTCCACCAAGAGAAGTCTCCTTCGAATTTGGGTGGATGAATGTTTGAGCCGGCCATTTGATGATGTTGTTCTTCTTGGCGATTAGTCCGTTGAAGAATTTCCTTGCTCTGATACCAATTGTTGGAGGATCGGTGGCCGCTTGAAGGGGGGGGTTGGATAGCTAGGCCACCCCCAAATCGATTTCTTCTCTACAATACGTTGGTTTGCGCAAGCGGAAATATAGAAACTAAAACAATGAAACACAAACGAGAATACAAACGCTAACACGCTCGATGTAACGTGGTTCGGAGATTGCTTGCTCCTACTCCACGACGTGTCCTTGAGGTGGACGAGCCCTTGATCCTTTGGTGGATCAGTCCCCGGCAATCTCCGGCTAAAGCTTCTCCTTCTCGGTGGAGCAAACCTCTCACAAAGTCTCTTCCTCTTTACAAGATGAAACTTTGGGCTAGTAGGAAGAGAGTTGGCTTAGAAGCTTTGGGCAAGATTCAGAAGGTTTACAATGAGTATCAGTAACCCCTTCAATGCCCCAAAGCTCCCCTTAAGTAAGAGGAAAGAGTTGATCACCAATCAACTCATACCCTGACACCAGTCGACTGGTCCATGCACCAGTCGACTGGTGCTAACCGTTAGGCAACGCCAACGGCTCTCTTTAGAGCCCGTTTTCTGCCAACGGTCATGTACCAGTCGACTGGTCTTAGGACCAGTCGACTGGTCCCATGACCAGTCGACTGGTCCCAGTACATTCACTCCTCTCATCCTTTCCGGAGTCGCCTTTGAAGTCCTCTTCCTCGGCCTTCGTCCCTCAGATGCACCCGAGCCCGCGGCTCCTCTCTGTGCCATCCTTCACGCTGCCTTGAAGTCCACTTCCTTCGGCTCCACTCCATTGCTCCTCGTCAGCGCGGTCCCTTGGATGTCTTCCACATCATCCTTCACCGACTCAACGATCCGAGCCCTTGGATGAGCTTCCCGAACTTGGCCACACCAAGTCCTTATGTGTTCCACCAAGTCCTGCATGACTCAAACACATATCAAATACATATGAAAGCCTAACTTAAACTCTTTGACACACACATCAAAACCTAGGTCGATTGCACCAATAATTATCTTGGTAGGTTACGGAGGGACAATCTTGTGTTGGTTGCTACTCGGAAAACCTAATGGTTCCACTGTACAAAAATTTTGTACAAAGGTCTGAACCTTTTCCTAGCTACCATGTGTTCTTTTAAATTAAACTTGGATCGCCTGCGGAACTTAACACGTTTGATCCAAAGTTTAATCTATTTGTTCTTTTAGGTTTAGACTCAGATCTCTTGTCGAACTTAACACGTTCGATCCAAATCACCTAGGTTCTTAATTTCATTAAATATTAGTTTCCAAAATTGGCTCCCAGTATTGACGTGGCGAGGCACATGACCTTCTTGGATATGGGAACAACCACCACCGACTAGACAAAGCCTTTTTAAGGAAAGTTAATATTTAATTTCCTTAAGTAACTTTAGGTCAACCGAAAAGAACAATCAAATCACAAGGAAAAGAAAAAATAAAAGAACACAACATCGAAAATAAATTCGAAATACTAGAATCGTATGCCTCTTGTATTTGGTATTATTTCCAAAAATAACTAGTATGATGCGGAAAGGAAAAATACTAGTTATACCTTTTAGAAAGACCTCTTAATCTTCTACCGTATTCTTCTTCTAACCTCAGATGTTGTGTGGGCAACGATCTTCCAAGATGAGGACCACCTAGCACCTTCTTCTTCTTCCTTCAAGTTTCGGCCAAGCACCAAAATCCAAGGATGAAGAACTTTTTCCACCAACTAAGCTCCAAGGGATGCAAGCTTTCTCTCCTTCTTCTTCTTCTTCTCCAAGTAGTATCCGACCACCACAAAAGCTCCAAGCAAGGTAGAGTTTCGGCCACCACAAAGAGGAAGAGAGGGAGAGAGGATGGCCGACCACAACACCAAGGAAAAGAGGGAGAGAATAATAGAGGTTGTGTCTCATGAAGGCACCCCAACCCTCTCTTTTATATTCCTTAGCTTTGGTAAATAAGGAAATTTAATTACAATAAAATTTCCTTAACTTTCCTTGACAACAATTAATTAAGAAAAATTAAATAAAATTTCCTAATCAATTTATCATGGTCGGCCACATCAACAAGAGCAAACAAGACAATTTGAATCAATAATTAAAATTCCTTATTTGTTTTTGGAAATTTTAAAAAATAAAATTTTCCTTTAAAATCCCTTCATGGTTGATAAAAAGAAATTCTTATAATTTTAATTTTTTAACATGTGAATAATTTATTAAGAAAAAAAAATAAAATATCTTTCCAATCTACAAATAAGGAAAGAGATCTAATCTCTTTCTTTAATCTTTTGTAGATCCTTTTAAAAAAGATATTTTAATTTTTAATCTCTCCAATAAATTATATCTTTCACATAAGAAAAATTTAAAATTAAAATTCTTTTTAATTTAATGTGGGCCGGCCACCTAAGCTTGGGTTCAAGCTAGGGCCGGCCACCCATGAACCAAGGCTTGGCCGGCCCTAGCTTGAACCACATGCTAGCTTGGACGACCCCTACATCATGGGTACGAAGGTGAGTATAGGTGGGTATAGTACTCTATAAATAAGAGGCTACGATAGGGACCGAGAGGAGGAATTGGTTTTGGTCTCCCTATAAAATTAAGCATCTCGTGTTCACCCCGAACACACAACTTAATTTTATCAATAATAATTCATTCCACTAGAGAACTTGTAAGATACCGGAAAAATTAAATAATAAATGTTATTGGACGAAAAATCTTATTGGATTTTTCAAGAATTTTTAGAAATTTTTCGGGATTTAAATGGAGTCCGTATGACTCGTTTAGAGAGGATGGATTCGGGGTACAGTGAAGGCCTGTTTGGAACACCATTTAAGTGGGAGTTGATTTGGGAACAGACGTAGACTTTAATTAGTCTAACCTAAGTTTAAATCCCATCTCTTTATTTTCTTTTCCCCGATTCATTTTCCTCCCTCGTCAACTTCTCTGCCCGAAACCCCCCTTCTCCGGCGATTTTCTGCCTCACCGACGCTGGGCTCGCGATCGCCGACGACTGGTCGACGCCGCCGGCTGAGTCTCTCTTCTCCTTGTCTACTCGTGCGTCTCTCCTTCCTTCCCTCACATCTCTGCTCGATGTCGCCGACGTTGATCTCTCTCGACCATGCCATGCCGCCCGACGCCGTTGAGCGCCACCCATCGCGATGTAGCCCTAGCCTCATTCTTCTCCCCAGATCGTTGCCCTGGTGCGAGCATATCTTTGGCCAGAAGCGAGAGAATCCAAGCCCTAGTCTTGATTTTGCGCTGGCGACCATCGAGCTCGATGCCGATAGCGGTGAGGTCGATCTCTCTGTCTCACATTTAATTCGTGCCCTAATATTGCTCACCTTCCATACCTCACGATCTTGATCTCTTCACTGGCGGATGATCTGTTGCTCCATATCGGTTGGATCGAAGCATGTGACACCACCAGGAAGAGTTTAATCGAGGTATGCCTATCTCGCATCATACAGTTTCAAGGTCTTGATTGATTGATCTTCTTGGTGATATTCTGCCTGTTTTGGATTGGAGGAAAGCATCGGATCAAAGTATGGTGGAGGTCCCTATTGCCGATCACTGTCCTCCAATTCTTGCGGCTAGGGGTCTTTGGTAGCTCTTGGATAAAGAGGTAAGTGTTCAATTGAGGTAAATGTGACCTTATTTGTTAGGGTTTAGCAATGTACTGCTTTATGGATCAATTAGGTTCTGGATTGAGTTTTTGGAAGAATTGGTGTAGGTGTTCTGTTGAAGCTTCCGGACAGTGGCTGGCTGATTTGCTGCCATCTCTCAAAGTAAGTATTTACCACTAGTTTTCTTATTAGGTTTGCTTTGTTTTGGGTGATCATGCAAGGTTGAAAGAAGGAATAAGGTTTTACTTCTAGTTGTAAGTTGTTGCATTTTGGGTTAATTAGTTGTTGATGGTGATTGGTTGATATAGTTGGTTATGTGATTATTCTTATGATCATTGGATTGATTGTGGTTGGATTATCAGATGTGGCGGTTAGGGATTGATTATGTGGAAGAATTATACATGTTGGATTCATGATGTTTAGTGGTTGATTTAATGGATTAAATGATTGGATGATTATTGTATTTGGAAATATTGTGATATGTTGATTTGGGTGAGCTTTTGGAGATGAATCATGTATAGAATCATGCTAATAAGGTTGTATTGATTAAGGATTGTTTGGAGGATTAATCAGAGATCATATTTAGTTGGAGTGATCCTGGTTGGGTTAGGGATTTGATTTAGCTATTTAATCATATGAATTTAGCTAAATGAAATATATGTATTGATTTATGCAGGACTTTGATATGGGATGTTCATTTCGATATGGGCGGTTCTATTGATACGAGATATATCAAGGCGGGTATTTCTTCCTTTGCCTCTATGTAGATTTTCTTTGAGCTTAGTGCATGGTTGTTATTTGACGGATTAGGTTACTTTACCTTATATCGTGTTCGGTTGTTGTTTTTCCTGCTTGTTACTTTTGCTTGAGCTTAGAGATGATCTATTTAATTCATATATAGTCTCAGCTCTTGATATCTACTCTGTTGTGATTACACGTGTAGAGTAGGTCTTGTAGGGATTGTCGGGCTGTTAGTATTACCATGTTGATTGGGTACATAATGTGGATTGTATGTAGTTTGGTATGTGTTTTAGGAGTCATCATGTTGACCCTACATTTGCATGTTGTATGTACACACGTGTTTGGTTATGTACTTTTGGAGGAGTTATGTTGATTGTATGTTTGTGGTTTATACACGTGTTTGATGTGTTTATTATTGGAGGATACATGTTGATTGTATTTACGATCTGTGCATATGTGTCCAGGGGGATTATTGGAGATTTTTGGTTGATTATACATGTGTAGTGTGTAAATATGTTTGGTGGGATACGTGGAGGTATCATGACGATTATACTCTTGTTGGAGGTATTTATGAGGTTTGGGGTGTTGCATGGATGATGATTACATATATATATATATCATGTTCATCATTCATTGCATCTGATGACTATTGTCTCCCTTGTGGTTGAGAGAGTCATCGGTTTGGTTTAGTGCCGCACACTCGACCACTCATGGGTAGTGGTAGCTAGAGCAGTTGCCGCTCGTCCTGTCGTGCCATCCGGTCACGAGGCTTAGTGAGATCCGGCGTTGTGAGCAGTCAGGGACCCTGATACTATGTACCTAGATAGTTACTAGTGGGCTGTCCGCCTCGACCACTATATAGTGGGCTGGAGGGTAGTACAGTCGTCACAGACCCAAGCCTCTCGGCCATACAGGGGTCGTGGTGTCTAGAGAGGTGGCGGGGGTGACCATGGAGCATGCATACGTAGTTATTATTCTTGCATTTGATGCGCGGTGCATCTGCATTTGCATACATGCCTAGTAGATACTAGTTGCATGTGATTGTCGTTGTTGCACTTGATTGAGATATGATTGTTGCATTTGGTTGTCATGCTGCATACATGTCATTTATTTTACATGTATATGCAGTCGTACTTATATTGCACAGGTGTCACGGGTATATCTGTTGCAGATCCGGTGAGTTTACTGATCATTGTACCATGTGTCGATTCCAGATTGGGTATGTATCTGTCATTATGCTAGTTGTGGTTTGTACAGTTTATGTCAGGTTATTATGTCAGGTATGTTCAGATGCATTGATTATGATAGTATGATCATGTTCTTCATTCCCTACTGAGACTGTATACTTGTGATCTCCATGTTTGTTTATTGACCATGCACTATCTTGTCTATTACCCGCTGAGTTACCTATACTCACCACCGCATGTATACATTTATGTTTTCAGGTAGATGGTTGGAGTGTCGCTCGGAGTATCCTGTCTGCCGGGTCCTACGTCACATCCGAAGACTGTGTTCATTTTCTATTGTATATTCTTTTCTTATTCGTGGCATTGTATTTGTGTTTAGCCATGTGGCTATCTTATTCTTTTGGTGTTGTATTTGTGTTTAAGCCGTGCTGGCATGCATTGTATCTATTTGTCTTGTGTGGGCTTTCCGTTTTCGTTTTTCCGCTGTGTTGGTTTTTGGTACAGCCGTGTGGGCTGTTTTATATATAACTGCGTGGTTGTGATTGTTTCATTCCAGCTGTGTGGGCTGTTATTATAACTGCGTGGTTGTGTATATAAATATTCCAGCCGCATGTGGCTGATGTACTTTGCTTGTAGTGATGCTTCATATTGTCACTAGTACAGGGGAGACTCTGCCGGATTTTTGTCTGGCAGGGACTCCTTTGGGGCGTGACAGAACTATTATTGAACTACCGCACCAATCCTAAATTACATTTTTTGGCTCCTTCTTATTATGAGTGTGTTAGTCTCCCTGTGTTTAAGATGTCGAATGTCCACTAATTAAGTGAGTTACTGACAACTCATTTAATTAATATCTTAATCCAAGAATAGTACCACTAAACCTTATCATCATGTCGGACTGAGTCCACCTGCAGGGTTTAACATGACAATCCTTATGAGCTCATCTTGGGGACATTATCAACCTAGATTTCTAGGACACAGTTTCCTTCTATAATCAACAACACACACTATAAGTGATATCATTTCCCAACTTATCGGGCTTATTGATTTATCGAACTAAATTTCACCCATTGATAAATTAAAGAAATAAATATCAAATATATGTGCTTGTTATTATATTAGGATTAAGAGCACACACTTCCATAATAACTGAGGTCTTTGTTCCTTTATAAAGTCAGTATAAAAGAAACGACCTCTAATGGTCCTACTCAATACACTCTAAGTGTACTAGTGTAATTATATATTCAAGATAAACTAATTTCTAATTACACTACGACCTTCCAATGGTTTGTTCCTTTCCATTTTGGTCGTGAGCTACTGTTTATAATTTATAAGGTACTGATAACATTATCTTCTGTATGTGGCACCACATACTATGTTATCTACAATATAAATTAATTGAACAACTACAACTAAATGTAGATAATTTGACCAAATGTGATTCTTTATTCAAAATAAATGTTTACAAAAGTTTAGGCTTTCAGTATACACTCTAACAATCTCCCACTTATACTAATGACTAAGCTGCCATATCTTCTGCCATACATCTGATTCTCATTCCCTCCACATGCCGATTGAAAGCTTTTGCTGGAAGGGCCTTAGCGAAAGGATCTACCAGGTTATCTACTGATGCAATCTTGGCGATGACAACTTCTCCTCGCTTCACGATATCTCGTATCAGGTGGTACTTGCGCTCTATATGTTTACTTGCCTTATGGGCTCGTGGTTCCTTCGAGTTTGCAACTGCACCACTATTATCACAATAAATTGTGATGATTTTGGGTAAACCAGGAATCACATCTAAGTCCATTAGAAAGTTCCTGAGCCATACTGGTTCTTTTGCTACCTCAAAGGCTACTACATACTCAGCTTCTATGGTTGAGTCCGAAACGCATTTCTGCTTAACACTCCTCTATGCAATGGCTCCACCTCCCAAAGTAAACACATAGCCTGATGTAGACTTACTGTTGTCCCTATCTGATTGGAAATCTGAATCCGTGTAACCCACAGGGAGCAAATCGTCTGCTTGGTAAACTAGCATATAATCTCTAGTCCTTCTCAGGTACTTTAATATATGCTTTACCGCAGTCCAATGTCCTTGTCCAGGGTGACTCTGATATCTGCTAACCATGCCCACGGCAAAACAGATATCAGGTCTCGTACATAGCATTGCATACATTAGGCTTCCTACAGCCGAAGCATAAGGAACTGCTTTCATGTCCTCTATCTCCTTTGATGTCTTTGGAGACATCTCTTTAGATAGAGCTACTCCATGCCTAAAAGGTAAGAAACCTTTCTTGGAATCCTGCATGCTAAAACGAGCAAGGATTGTATCTATATATGAAGCTTGGGACAGACACAACATTCTTTTCTTGCGATCCCTTATAACTTTGATCCCAAGAATGTGTGCACAATCTCCTAAGTCCTTCATATCAAATTGTTTGGACAACCATACCCTTACATCTGATAATACCTTGACATTGTTGCCAATTAACAAAATATCATCTACGTATAGTACAAGAAATACCACAACGTTTCCGTTACACTTCTTGTATACACAAGACTCATCCGGATACTGAATAAATCCATATGACTGGATTATTTCATTAAACCGGATGTTCCAAGACCTTGAAGCTTGCTTTAGTCCATAAATGGACCGATTGAGCTTGCACACTAGATGCTCTTTGCGTTTTTCAATAAACCCTTCTGGTTGCTTCATATGGATGTTCTCTTCAAGACTTCCATTAAGGAAAGCTGTCTTGACATCCATTTGCCAAATCTTATAATCCATATGAGCAGCAATGGATAAGAGTATCCGGATAGACTTAAGCATGGCTACCGGTGAAAAGGTCTCCTCATAGTCGATTCCCTCTTTCTGAGTGTACCCTTTCGCAACAAGCCTAGCTTTGAAGGTTTCTACCTTCCCGTCTGTCCCTCTTTTCCTTTTGTAGATCCACTTGCATCCAACGGCTTTTACACCATCAGGTGGTTCTACAAGCTCCCAGACCTTATTAGAGTACATAAACTCTATTTCAGAATTCATTGCCTTTTGCCAAGATGCTGCATCTATATCTTGGAGTCATATGTTCGGGGATCAGGTTCATGTTTACCCGGGATCAAGTCCGAAGACTCTCCCAAAAACATGAATCTTTCAGGCTGCCTTACAACCCTCCCACTACAACGAGGCACTGTCTGTGGTTGTGTATCATGTGTGACACGTGTTGCAGTCTCTTGTGGTACTTCATCTTGTACTATGGGTACTGAAGTAGACGTGTCCTCTCTAAGTTCTTCTAAAACAACTTTGCTACTGGACTTGTGATCCATTATATAGTCTTCTTCTAAAAACTGGGCATTGGTGCTAACAATGACCTTCTGGTCTTTAGGACTATAAAATAAACCACCTTTCGTTCCTCTGGGATACCCCACAAATACGCGAACTTCTGTACGAGATTCTAACTTATCAGCATCTGGTTTCAGCACATGTGCTGGACTACCCTAAATCTGAATATGTCTTAGACTGGGCTTTCGCCCATTCCACAATTCTGTGGGAGTAGAAGAAACTGATTTAGAAGGTACTAAGTTCAGAATGTACACTGCTGTCTCCAGAGCGTATTGATGAGGAGAATCTGTCACATCCGCTAATCAAATTGATAATTGTATTTATTCACTGAACCCCTTAATTTCACAATAACGTTGTAGTAACGAGCCCAGGATCGATCCGAGGAACCAACGGTAGAATGTAATTTAGGATTGTCTTTTATTCCTATTTTTTGGGATTTTCGATATAAAAATGGAGTTGGGGGTTTAAGCTTTAAATCTAAATCTAACAGAGGAAGAACACAGCAATTAAGAAATTAATCTAAAGCAAGAGTGAAACATAACTATGTGCCAACGAACAAATCATTACGCATTGTCACACTACGTTGTGATAAATCCATCAACACACACTTAAACTTAAGATAAAAGAGCAAGACATAATTAAATCTGATCTAAACATAAATGAAACCCTAACTTAGAATTTAAACACTAAACAAGTAACCAAGCATCAACTAAAACTTAAACTAAACTACAACAAGGTAATGAAAGGCTAAATTACTTGCCTAAAAATATAACAAAACATAAAAGTAATCTGTGCTAAGCTATAAAAGCAATAACAAAATGAATTAAACCCTAACCAATCCAACTCACAACCTATCTCACCAAACTTCACACTCAAGCCGTCACACAAGAGTGCCAAAGTCGAGACCACCCAACTCTGGACCTCAGTGGAGACTCTCTACAGCGTATCAGCTCCAAGTATGCTCAGCAACGCCGACGGACCACCCCGACGAGCTAAAACAACTCGGAACCCCATGAATGACCGAAAATCTGGATTTCTGCTACCGGAGCTCTCTGGATCTGATGGGAAGCTATGGAACGCGGATGAACATCGGATGAAGCTCAATAACGCCGGCGGACCACCTCCAAGCGTCACTGATGGGAATCGGAATCGCCGATTGGAAAACCACCTCCAAATCGGGCTGGAACAGAGAAACACCAGGAGCAGATTTCCGCCGGAGAAAACACCCTCCGATGGGTCCAGAAAATCGAGATGACGCTGTCGAGAAGTCCTCCACTAAGTTTGAAGCTCGGGAAATGGATTGGAGAAGGAGAGGGGCCGAAATCCGGAAGATTGCCGCGAGGACGAGGCTGCTGCGCGCTGTGGAGTCGACCAAGGAAGCTGGGTACTGTAGCTTCTGTTTTGAATCAGATCTGGATCTGAACGGACGGCTGGGATTGATTTGGAGCTAAATCAACGGTGAAAGTTTGCCCAAAATCGGATCTGAAGGTACTGATCTTGATCTAGCGTCTGGATCTACTCTCCCTTAGGTCGGATCGATCAGATCATCACTGGATGTCCCAGATCCGCCTAGTCTTCATTGAACGGTCCAGATTAATCCGGCTGGATCAATGGCTGGATGAACTCAGATCTGGATCAAAACTTCTGGATCTTTATCAATGGCTTAGATCTGCTCTCCATTAGGATGGATCGGCCAGATCTTCAACGGATGGTTTAGATCTCTCCTATTCTTGATAAACGGCCCAAATCGACCCAAAGCTTGATCTTGTCTTTTGAACTCCGATTCGAGCCCAATTCCGGTCCAAATAGATCCAAATCTAAGATCCTTTGATGCCTACAAAATAAGAATCAAATATTAGCATCAAATAACACGAAAAATAATATAATTTGTAATTAAGTCCAAAATATATGCAATGCACAAAAATGTAATATAACCATGATTTAAACTATGAAACCAACATCAAAACCATGCATAAATGAATCAAAATAATGCAGTAAAATCATGGTTATCACGTATCCCCAAAATGAATTTGGTAATTCTGAATAACTCATCATCGATCTAACCATTTCCATAAGAGTCCTATTCCTTCATTCTGCCACACCATTCTGTTGGGGTGTACCAGGTCCAGACAGTTGGGATTGAATCCCGGCCTCTGATAAGTAATTCCTAAACTCTCCTAAGAGGTATTCGCCACCACGATCAGACCGTAGTGTCTTGATACTTTTACCTAGTCATTTCTCCATATCAGCCTTGTACTCTTTGAACTTATCAAAGCACTCGGACTTGTGGCGCATTAGGTAAATGTATCCGTATCTTGAATAATTGTCTATAAAAGAGACAAAATATTCAAAACCACCTCTTGTCTGGACAGACATAGGACCACACAAATCAGAATGAACCAATTCTAACAATTCTTTGGCTCTATACCCCTTGGCCTTACAAGGCCTCTTGGTCATTTTACCTTCCAAGCAAGATTCACAAGTCAGAAAACTTTCCAACTCTAATGAACCTAGAAGTCCATCAGGTATAAGCCTCTGAATCCTACTTAAGTTAATATGACTAAGCCTTAGATGCCAAAGATATGCTTGGTTCATTTCCGAAGGTTCTTTTATCTTATTTGAGTTAGAAGATGAGTTATAAATTTCCATGTTTTGCTTTGTGAGAGAAATTGGATTTAAAGTATACAAATTGCCAACTAATACACCAGAACAGATAATCACTTTATTTCTCTTAATAGCTACATCATTACTAAAAGAAACTGAATATCCATCCAAAAATAGTTTAGAAACTGAAATTAAATTCTTTCTAAAACTGGGTACATAAAGACAATTTCTTAAAACCAAATTTCTATTCCTATTAAAAGATAAGTAGACATCTCCCACTGCAACAGCCGCCACTTTAGTAGCATTGCCCATGTAGATGGTAATCTCTCCTTCAGTTAGTCGTCGAGTTTCCTAGAACCCCTGCAAGGAATTGCAGAAATGATCAGTGGCTCCCATATCTACACACCAGGTGCTGGTAGATAACACCGCTAAACATGTTTCAACAACTAGAGCATGAGATATACCTTTATTGTTCTGATTCCTACGAGGACAGTCCGCCTTCCAATGCCCTGACTGCTTGCAGATGAAGCACTTGCCCTTCGGCTTCTTCATTCTAGCTTTAGGTCCTGTACTCTGAGATTTATTCACTTTCTTTGCTGAACCAACTTGTTTCTTCTTCTTCTTTCCTTTCGGTTTAGAAGTAGAACCATTTTCAGTATAGTGAATATGAGAATTGTGACGAAACAAACCTTCTACTGCCTGAAGTTCTGTCAGTAGTTCCGCCATTTGTTCATATTATAATTCAGGCGAAATTGCTCAAAACTTCTAGGTAGTGTTTGGAGGATCATATTGATCTGGGTTTCCCCATCAATTTCTCCTCCAAGGATTTGTATTTCGTTCAGATAAGCCATCATCTTTAGTATATGATCCCTCACAGGAGTACCCTCTTGCATGGTGGCTGTCATTATCTTTCTCATGGCTTCTTGTCTAGAAGCCCGATCCTGATGACCAAAGAGTTCCTTGAGATTGTTCATAATATCATAAGCTGTTGGTAAATCTTGATGCTGATGTTGCAATACATTTGACATTGAAGCCAAAATGTAACACCGCGCCATCTCATCTGCTTTTACCCATTTCTTATGATATTCAATCTCCTCTTGGGTAGATTCACCAGTGGGTGTATCAGGACAAGGCTCAGTCAGTACAAACTTATATCTTTCAGCAGTAAGAACAATGTCCAGGTTCCTTTTCCAATCTATGTAGTTAGGACCAGTAAGTCTATTCTGTTGTAGTATGATAGACAGTGGGTTGAAAGTCATCCTAAGAATCACAAATAACTTTTGGTCAGAACTCTAAATTTAGAATAATATTGATTCCTCAAACAATACTATTTTAAATTAACCAACACCTCAAAACACCGGGAATATTGTATGACACGATAGTGTGGACGTATACAAATTCAGCATTTGTAAAAGGAGGGTTTTAACCCATTAATTTTATTATCTTGTCAACCTAACTTTTTGACAAATAAAATTAATAGTTGGTATCCTTTGGTCACACAAATAATAGCAGTGACTCCGATGGGGAGGATACTATTAGTTGTGCCTAAGTGTATACCATTACTTGACACTAAGTCCATTAATAAGATTGTGCCCCTTCTGATGGGGAAGATCACACGCTCTTAATTAACTTCCTATAGTCATCCCAAATGGAAGTTTGTTCTAGTGATCCACAAACAAGCTCATCCGATATGGAGGAAGGCACTCAGAGCCAACGCGCAAGCTTGTTTGCATCACTTACAAACCAGTAATGGAGACCGTGGAATTTATTTAAAATCCCTCTCCCACTTAGTTATTTATAAATGAGGAATTTTAACTATGCTAGCCTACTAAACATGTATACTAACATACACACACAGCATAATATAAAAGCAATAAATAGAAAATCTAATTTTCAACTATTATGACTTTTATCTATGGTTGTCCTCCGTGTGTTGTCATCCCAAGCTGCTGCCATATTTGGCCACCGCCACCGGGTCTTGCTGTCGCATCCATCTTGCTCCTTGTTCCGCCGCGCCTCTGGTCCTCAAAAGGTTCCACGCCTTGCAAAATTTGATCCGCGACACAAATAGAATTTTACATTTTTCGATCCTATATTCCTCGAAGGAATGTACATGTAAACTAGATCGAACATAAAATAAAAAATTTACATCCATCGATCCTATATTCTATAAAAGGAATGTACATGTAACTAGATCAAAAATAAAATCCTAATAAAACTAAATACAACTCCTTCTATATTTTATAATACAATCATGCACACACATATAAATGCCCTTGACATGTCCAAGGGTCCAATCACACATATAATAACTAAAAGCCATAATAGTTGGATCCTGCATCCACAAAGTTAGCACATCCTACTATTAACCTACCTAAATTATGTATGACATGTGCATAATTAAACTAATACCAAATACACAGAGGCAAAACCCTAGCTCTGATACCAATTGTTGGTTGCTACTCGGAAAACCTAATGGTTCCACTGTACAAAAATTTTGTACAAAGGTCTGAACCTTTTCCTAGCTACCATGTGTTCTTTTAAATTAAACTTGGATCGCCTGCGGAACTTAACACATTTGATCCAAAGTTTAATCTATTTGTTCTTTTAGGTTTAGACTCGGATCTCCTGCGGAACTTAACACATTCGATCCAAATCACCTAGGTTATTAATTTCATTAAATATTATGTTCCTGTTGTAAATAGTTTTTAGACTCGAATGTAACTCAAGTTTCATATTTGTAATGTACAAAATGAAGCGGTGGAAGGTCCACTCAAGAAGGAGTTACGAGGAGGGTGCGATCAACACATGACAGTCAAAAGGAGGCGCTTGAAGAAGTCGTTGACCCTAGGTTGACCGTTCGATCTTTTCATTGGCTTGAAAAGATCGTAGTAGGGCCATGACCACATCATAAATTATTTTTCTTTGTGTGTATGTGATGCATGCTATTGTAGGGTAACTAGTGCCTTGATGCGTATATGCTACACATTAACGGTTAGATTAGATCTTAATCAAGTCAACTCGAAATACCTACCATGTTTTGATACCCATCACTATCTCGATCATTTGTTGTTGTTGAATTTGCCAAAGCAGATCAACACATATTATCTTGTAGGTTACGGAGGGACAATCTTGTGTTGGTTGCTACTCGGAAAACCTAATGGTTCCACTGTACAAAAATTTTGTACAAAGGTATGAACCTTTTCCTAGCTACCATGTGTTCTTTTAAATTAAACTTGGATCGCCTGCGGAACTTAACACGTTTGATCCAAAGTTTAATCTATTTGTTCTTTTAGGTTTAGACTCAGATCTCTTGTGGAACTTAACACGTTCGATCCAAATCACCTAGGTTATTAATTTCATTAAATATTAGTTTCCAAAATTGGCTCCCAGTATTGACGTGGCGAGGCACATGACCTTCTTGGATATGGGAACAACCACCACCGACTAGACAAAGCCTTTTTAAGGAAAGTTAATATTTAATTTCCTTAAGTAACTTTAGGTCAACCGAAAAGAACAATCAAATCACAAGGAAAAGAAAAAACAAAAGAACACAACATCGAAAACAAATTCGAAATACTAAAATCGTATGCCTCTTGTATTTGGTATTATTTTCAAAAATAACTAGTATGATGCGGAAAGGAAAAATACTAGTTATACCTTTTAGAAAAACCTCTTGATCTTCTACCGTATTCCTCTTCTAACCTCAGACGATGCGTGGGCAACGATCTTCCAAGATGAGGACCACCTAGCACCTTCTTCTTCTTCCTTCAAGTTTTGGCCAAGCACCAAAATCCAAGGATGAAGAACTCTTTCCACCAACTAAGCTCCAAGGGATGCAAGCTTTATCTCCTTCTTCTTCTTCTTCTCCAAGTAGTATCCGGCCACCACAAAAGCTCCAAGCAAGGTAGAGTTTTGGCCACCACAAAGAGGAAGAGAGGGAGAGAGGGTGGCCGGCCACAACACCAAGGAAAAGAGGGAGAGAATAATAGAGGTTGTGTCTCATGAAGGCACCCCAACCCTCTCTTTTATATTCCTTAGCTTTGGTAAATAAGGAAATTTAATTACAATAAAATTTCCTTAACTTTCCTTGACAACAATTAATTAAGAAAAATTAAATAAAATTTCCTAATCAATTTATCATGGCCGGCCACATCAACAAGAGCAAACAAGACAATTTGAATCAATAATTAAAATTCCTTATTTGTCTTTAGAAATTTTAAAAAATAAAATTTCCCTTTAAAATCCCTTCATGGTTGATAAAAAAAAATTCTTATAATTTTTATTTTTCAACATGTGAATAATTTATAAAGAAGAAAAATAAAATATCTTTCTAATCTACAAATAAGGAAAGAGATCTAATCTCTTTCTTTAATCTTTTGTAGATCCTTTTAAAAGAGATATTTTAATTTTTAATCTCTCCAATAAATTATATCTTTCACAAAAGAAAAATTTAAAATTATTTTTTTTTTTAATTTAATGGGGGTCGGCCACCTAAGCTTGGTTCAAGCTAGGGCCGGCCACCCTTGAACCAAGGCTTGGCCGACCCCTACATCATGGGTACGAAGGTGAGTATAGGTGGGTATTGTACTCTATAAATAAGAGGCTATGATAGGGACTGAGAGGAGGAATTTGTTTTGGTCTCCCGATAAAATTAAGCATCCCGTGTTCGCCCCGAACACACAACTTAATTTTATCAATAATAATTCATTCCACTAGAGAACTATTATTTAACTACCGCACCAATCCCAAATTATATTTTTGGGCTCCTTCTTATTATGAGTGTGTTAGTCTCCCTGTGTTTAAGATGTCGAATGTCCACTAATTAAGTGAGTTACTGACAACTCATTTAATTAATATCTTAATCCAAGAATAGTACCACTCAACCTTATCATCATGTCGGACTGAGTCCACCTGCAGGGTTTAACATGACAATCCTTATGAGCTCATCTTGGGGACATTATCAACCTAGATTTCTAGGACACAGTTTCCTTCTATAATCAACAACACACACTATAAGTGATATCATTTCCCAACTTATCGGGCTTATTGATTTATTGAATTAAATCTCACCCATTGATAAATTAAAGAAATAAATATAAAATATATGTTCTTGTTATTATATTAGGATTAAGAGCACACACTTCCATAATAACTGAGGTCTTTGTTCCTTTATAAAGTCAGTATAAAAGAAATGACCTCTTATGGTCCTACTCAATACACTCTAAGTGTACTAGTGTAATTATATAGTCAAGATAAACTAATTCCTAATTACACTACGACCTTCCAATGATTTGTTCCTTTCCATTTTGGTCGTGAACTATTGTTTATAATTTATAAGGTATTGATAACATCATCTTCTGTATGTGGCACCACATACTATGTTATCTGTAATATAAATTAATTGAACAACTACAACTAAATGTAGACAATTTGACCAAATGTGATTCTTTATTCAAAATAAATGTTTATAAAAGCTTAGGCTTTCAATATACACTCTAACATCTTGGTCCCGCCGATCAAAGCTTGGGTGAGTACAAACTTAATTAGATTGAGTATAACTAGTTAACTCTATTTGATCGGGTATAACTATAGACATTTTCCAATGGTTGGAAGATAGGATAAAAATCACATTTATATAAATCTTGGGCAATTTAGCCAAAGCTAACTCAAGTTTTAGTATAAATGAGGATCTTGATCCTATAAACAAGAGTTGCATAGAGATGTAATTGATAATTCGTTATCTACCGATTATACTAAGTCTTGGACAATTTAGCCAAAGCTAACTCAAGGCATAGTATGATGTGGATCTTGTCCCACGAGAATTATAGCTAATTGGTATAAATCTAGTAGTGTGGTTTGACCACATCCATGACTTGATTCTACAAAAGCTCTATAATTCAGTGGGAGCATCATTTAGTTAAAGACCTAATTAAATGATAAATGGAATATGATATTTACTTTCTGCATTGTTTCTATTGTAGATTGCCATGTCGACAAACATGAACCCCTTCTTCCTGCATTTTGTCCTTGACAAGGACAAGCTTAATGGAGCTAATTTCCTGGACTGGTACATGAATCTGAGAATTGTTCTCACACAAGAAAGAAAACTGTACGTCCTGGAGTAGCCCATTCTCGAGGCACCTCCTGCCACTGCCACGCGAGCTGACCGAGATGCTTATAAGAAGCATCAAGATGATGCATTAAATGTGTCATGCCTCATGCTCGTGACCATGAACTCTGAGCTTCAGAAGCAACACGAGTTGATGTCTGCTTATGATATGGTTGAACATCTTCGTCAACTATATCAAGGACAAGTGAGGCACGAGAGATTCGAGATCTCCAAGGAATTGTTTCAGTGCAAGATGCAAGATAGGACTCCCATAGGTCCATATATGCTCAAGATGATTAGGTACATAGAAAACCTACAGATGCTGGGATTCCCACTTGGCCAAGAACTGGCCACTGACTTGATCTTGCAATCCTTGATAGAGAGCTATAGTTAATTTGTCATGAATTACAACATGAACGAAATTGATAAGCCACTGCCTAAGCTGCTTAACATGTTAAGAACTGCTGAGCTCAAACTTAAGAAGGTAAAGCCCAACTCCATTTGATGGTGCAAAGCATAAAGGCAAGGGCAAGCTTAAAGGTAAGGGAAAGTCCCAAGCCAAGGGCAAAGGCAAGGTAATGAAACCTAAAGGAGGAGTTGCCAAGGATGCTACCTGCTTCCACTGCGGTCAGACCGGGCACTGTAAGAGGAACTGCAAAGTATATCTGGAAGATCTTAAGAAGAAGAGAAGTGAGACTTCTACTTCAGATATATATGTTATAGAAGTCAATCTATCTATTTATGCATCGTGGGTATTGGATACCGGATGTTCTTATCACATTTGTACTAATGTGCAGGCGCTGAGAAATAGCAGGGCATTGATGAAGGGCGAGGTGGACCTACGAGTAGGCAATGGAGCACGGGTTACTGCTATTGCTGTAGGAACTTACTTTCTATCTCTACCCTCAGGGCTTGTACTAGAATTAGATGAATGTTGTTATGTGCTTGCTCTTACAAAGAACATCATTTCAGTATCTTGTTTGGACAAGAAAGACTTTTCTTTTGTAATAGAGAACAAATGTTGTTCCATTTACTTAAATGATATGTTCTATTGTAGTGCACCTCTGATAAACGGACTCTACATTCCAGACTTAGAGAACCCCATCTATAACATAAGTACCAAAATGTTCAAGTCAAATGATATGAACCGAACCTATCTCTGGCATTGTCGCTTAGGTCATTTAAATGAGAATCGCTTATCCTAGCTCCATAAAGATGGTTTGCTGGACTCATTTGATTTCGAATCATATGAGACATGCGAGTCATGCCTACTGGGTAAGATGACCAAGACTCCCTTTAGTGGACACAGCGAAAGAGCGACTGACGTGTTAGGACTTATACATAGTGATGTATGTGACCTTTTCAATGTCACTGCCAGAGTTGGTTATAGGTACTTCATTACATTTACTGATGATTTCAGTAGATATGGTTATGTGTATCTGATGACACATAAGTCACAATCCTTTGAAAAGTTCAAAGAATTCAAGAATGAAGTACAAAACCAACTAGGCAAGAGTATTAAGATACTTCGATTAGATCGAGATGGAGAATACCTTAGCCATGAGTTTCATGACTATCTAGTTGAGTGTGAGATTCTATCCTAACTCACTCCTCCTGGAACACCACAGTGGAATGGTGTATTCGAAAGGAGGAATCGTACCCTATTAGATATGGTACGATCTATGATGAGTCATACAGATCTTTCTATGTCTTTTTGGGGATATGCTCTAGATACAACAACCTTCACACTTAACCGTGTTCCATCCAAAGTTGTGATAAAGACACCATATAAGATATGGACTGGGAGATATACCCAGATGTCTTTTATGAGGATTTGGGGTTGTGAGGCTTACGTTCGACGTCAAGTCTCGGACAAATTGGGACCCAAATTCGATAAGTGCTATTTTATTGGATATCCCAAGGAAACGAAGGGATATTACTTCTACATTCCCAGTCAACACAAAGTGTTTGTGGCTAAGACTGGGGTATTTCTAGAAAAAGACTTTGTTTCTAGAAAAACTAGTGGGAGTCTGTTCGATCTTGAAGAAGTTCAAGATATGGCCTATAGCAATGAAGGCTTGATGAAAGTTGAACTGGAACCACAAAGTGTTATGGATGATGAGATTGTTCCACAAGGAGTTGAGGAACAACAATCAGTTCAAGTAGACCTACCTCTTTGCAGGTCTGATAGGGTACATCGTCATCCTGAGAGATACTCATTTCTCTTGTCTGGCCATGATGATGTAATGCTCGTTGAGAATGAGCCTATCTCCTATCAGGAAGCTATGATGAGACCAGATTCTGAGTCATGCCTAGAGGCCATGAGATCCGAGATGGAATCCATGTACACCAACCAAGTATGGACTTTGGTTGATCCACCTGAAGGCGTCAAACCCATTGGGTGTAAGTGGGTCTTTAAGAGAAAGACTGAAATGGATGGACTTATTACCTATATGGGTCGCTTGGTAGCTAAAGGTTTCAAGCAAATTCATGGTATTGACTATGATGAAACCTTTTCTCCAGTAGTGATGTTTAAGTCCATTCGGATCATGCTTGCTATTGCAGCATACCACGATTATGAGATCTGGTAGATGGATGTCAAAACCACGTTTTTGAATGGAAACTTGCTCGAGGATGTGTACATGACACAACCTGAGGGTTTTGTAGATCCACAACATACTGGCAAAGTATGCAAGCTGCATAAGTCCATATATGGACTAAAGCAAGCTTCTCGGAGCTAGAATCTTCGATTCGATGATGCAATCAGACAGTTTGGTTTCATCAAGAATAAAGATGAACCCTGTGTCTATAAGAAGGTTGTTGAGAACACAGTTGTCTTCCTTGTATTGTATGTGGATGACATACTACTCATTGGAAATGACATCCCTTTGCTACAGTATGTGAAGACTTGGCTAGGGAATTGTTTCTCAATAAAGGACTTAGGTGAAGTAGCCTGTATTTTAGGCATAAAGATCTATATAGATAGATCTAAGAGATTACTTGGCCTAAGTCAAAGTACATATATTGACACGGTATTACTACGGTTTGCCATGCAGAATTCCAAGAAAGGATTTCTGCTGATGTTACATGGTGTGAGTCTTTCGAAGACTCAAAGTCCCTCTTCTAGAGAGGAGAGAGACTGCATGGATAAGATCCCTTATGCTTCAGCCATAGGATCTATCATGTACGCCATGCTATGTACTCGTCCAAATGTTTCGTATGCTTTGAGCATGACGAGTAGATACCAGTCAGATCCAGGTGAATATCACTGGATAGTGGTCAAGAATATTCTTAAGTACCTGAGAAGGACTAAAGACTATTTCTTGATATTTGGAGGCGATGACGAGCTAGTTGTAAAGGGTTACAGTGATGCCAACTTCCAAACTGACCAGGATGATTATAGATCGCAGTCTGGGTTCGTGTTTTGCTTGAATGGTGGTGCTGTGAGCTGGAAGAGTTTGAAGTAGGACACAATTGCTGATTCTACAACAGAGGCTAAGTATATTGCTGCATCAGAAGCAGCAAAGGAGGCATTTTGGATCCGTAAGTTCATTACTGAGCTTGGGGTGGTTCCTAGCATAGCAGACCCTATAGAGCTCTATTGTGACAACAATGGAGCAATTGCACAGGCTAAGGAACCTCGCTCACACCAGCAGACCAAACACATACTACGACACTTCCATCTCATTCAAGAGATCATCGATAGAGGAGATGTGAAGATTTACAGAGTACCCACAGAGGCTAACGTCGCTAATCCTTTGACCAAGGATTTGGCACAAAGAAAGCATGATGGTCACACTAGGTCATTAGGCCATAGAGCCTACACTGATTGACACTAGTGCTAGTGGGAGATTGTTAATTAGAGCCCTAGAGCCAATCATATGATGATTGTTGTATGGACTCGATGTATCATATTCGTATATATTTATAACGACATTTCTTTATGGTTATTATACTTACTTGTATTGGTGCCAAATAACTAAGTGTAATAGCGTCCTTGAGTAGAAGGTTCTTATCTATATCAATCGATTGGTTGAATCGATAGTGAGATGATATAGAGAACACTAGTCTTAATCATTCTTAGTCAAATATTAACATTCAGGGACAATGTTAATGCGCTGAGACTAGCATGTAGGTCAACTCGATGATTTGATCTCACAAGTCATGCATATAGAGATATCAAGTTGACATATGGGTATGCATTGGAGAATGTATACTGAATGACCCGCCATGAGAAAGTATCATGGATCGTTATATGAGTGTCATATACTTTCTCATGTGACTATTAGTATGACTATCAGTCCATGGACCTAAAGTCACCATGGTTCCCTATATAAGGAGTTACATACTTTGACTTCATCAAACGTCACCCGTAACTGGGTGGACTATAAAGGCGATTACTGGGTATGTAACAAATTATGCGGAGGGATGTGAGTGATGTAGATGGGATCTATCCCTCCTATATGACGGGAGTGACATCTTAATTCTTGATAGAGTGAGACCACTAAGTGCATGGTCATGCCCAAATCAGTCAATATGAGATATTGAGCTCATTTGATTAGAGTGAGTATACTTGGAGTTCAAAATTTAAATTGATTAGAGGATGGCACGGTCTATGCCTCAGTTGATCAATTTATATGTCAAGGATAGAAGGACATTGTCACATATTGTGAGAGTCACAATTAGTAGTCACAAAGGTGATGTTGGATCTCAACATTCTTGTAACTTGGGCAGTAATGATGTGTTGTTAGATACCGCTCATTACTTATGCTTCTAATGGGTTTAGGATCATTGCCAACGTTACAAGAACCTATAGGGTCACACACAAAGGGCAACTAGATGGAGAAT
Source organism: Zingiber officinale (assembly GCF_018446385.1). NCBI lineage: Eukaryota > Viridiplantae > Streptophyta > Magnoliopsida > Zingiberales > Zingiberaceae > Zingiber > Zingiber officinale. The sequence goes on from NC_055998.1 coordinate 35,519,799, forward strand.
AGGTTCATATGATGGACTAAGAGGATTAGGTTCATGTGATGAACCAAATTGGATTAAGAGTAATCCAAATTAGACTAATTAAGTTGGACTAAATTTGATTCTTGTGTTGAATGAGTCTATTTTAGATTATGACTCATTGAATCAATTTAATTCAATGAATAGAGATTCATTAAATCAAATTGACTTGAATCAATGGTTATATTTGATCAACGATGGGAAATAAGAAGTCAAGTTTGACTTGACTTAAGAGGGAAGATGAAGGGTCAAGTTTGACTTGACCAAATGGTACCTCATTTGTGACTTGGCATGGGCCGACCAATGATAGTGTTCCACATCATCAAGGCCACATCATTGTGTGCCACCTCATGAGGAAGACCAAGAGCCATGACTCTTGGTATTACATGGAGGTTTAAAACTCCTCCATTAAGTGGCCGGCCACATTAGTGATGCATTTAGCAATTTGTGTGCTAATTTAAGTCTTCTTCTTCCTCTCTACATTCTCTTCTCCCTCTCATCCTCCATTGCCGTGACCACCAAGAGTGCTAGCACACTCTAAGTGGTTTTTCTCCACCTTTTGTCCGTGTGGATACATATAGAGGGGTGTACACTTGACATCCTACGAGATCCGACAACTCTTGGACAAGCGGGATAAGCGAAGGGCTTCGCTACAAGGGTAACTCTCTTTTCATGTAGATCTAAGGTAGATCTTGGGCAGAAACATGTACATGATTTAATTTTAAATATATCTTCGCACGGATCCGTGGCCAGCTTCAGGGTTTCCGCAACGCAAAATGCGGTTTTTGTGGCTCGAATTGCTAACAGGATTGGTACGATAGTGTAATAATAACTCTTTAGTGGTATGAGTTATTATTGATGAACTTGGGTTGGGTGTTCGGGGCAAACACGGGATGCTCAAGCTCATTGGGAGACCAAAACCAATTCCTCCTCTCGGTCGTAGTTGCAGCCTCTTATTTATAAAGTCTTATATCCACTTAGAGCCAAACTTCTTACCCATCTTGTTGTGGCCGGCCAAGCCAAGCTTGGAGCCCAAGCTAGGGCCGGCCAAGCCAAAGGATGGAGCCATGTTTATGGCTGGTCAAGCTTGGAGCCCAAGCTAGGTGGCCGACCACATTAAAATAGAAGGGTATTTTAATTTTAAAATCTTTCCTTTTGTGGAAGCCATGATTTTAAAAGAGAGTTTTTAAATTTTAAAATATTTCCTTTGATAGCTTTCTACAAAGGATTAAGAGAAAGGTTTGATATCTTTCCTTATTTGTAGTTAAAAGAAAGATTTTAATTTTTTGATAAAACTTTTCTTTTTTGTAACCATCCACATGTTTTAAAAGAGAGATTTTAATTTATAAAATTTTCATTTTATAACCAACAAGGGATTTTAAAGAGAAATTTTTTATTAAAATTTCTTTCCGGAAACAAATAAGAAAGTTTTAATTTTATGTTTAAAACTTTCCTTGTTTGGAGCACAAGTAGAGGGTCGGCCATGACAAGCATTAAAGGAAGTTTTAATTTTTTATTTTAAAACTTTCCTTTTTAGTCATTGGCAAGGAATATAAGGAAGTTTTAATTATGTTTAAAATTTTCTTTTTTTGCCAAGACCAAGGATTATAAAAGAGATGGAGGGGTGCCTCATGAGACAACACATCTTCTATTCCTCTCTTCCAATCCTTGGTGACCGGCCCTTGCCCTTTTCTTTTCTCCTTTTGTTTTCTTCATTGGAGGCCGACGACATCAATTTTGGTGATCTCTTGGTGGCCGGTTGCTACAAGGAGAAGAAGAAGAGAAGGAAGCTCTCTTGTCTAGAATCCCTTGGAAGTTAGTTGGTGGCCGGATCTTGGAAGCCTTGGAAGAAGCTTGAGTGGATTTCATCTTGGAAGATCGTCACCTACACGACGTCCAAGAGAAGGAGAGGAATACAACAAAAGATCAAGAGGTCTATAAGCTACAAAAGGTATAACTAGTTATTAGTTTCCGCATCATAACTAGTTCATCTTGTGTATAGATCTTGAAAAACCAAACAAAAGAGGTTATCGGTTTTAAGTTATCATTTTTGTTATCGATTTTATTTTTTGATTTCATGTTTCGATAATATGCTTCTATTAAGATCTCTATAGTTAAACCTAGTTTACTGTAAGAAGTTAAATATCTGATTTCTTTGAAAGACTTTATCTAGGAAGTAGTGGATGATCCCATGCCCAAGAAGGCCTAGTGCCTCGCCATGTTTAATCTGGAAGCCGATCTTTGAAATAGATATTTGATTAACTTCTGTAATATGGTTTAACTTAGGAAGATCACATCGGTTAAACTTGGAGTAAAAATGTTAAGTATCGTTTCCAATCCAAGTTTAACTTCTGTAGGACAATTTGGATTAAAAATGTCAAGCATCATTTGCAATCCAAATTTAACTTCAGTAGAGCACATGGGTAGCTAGGATAGTTCTATGCTTGTATAAATTTTTGTACAGGGGAACTAGGACGATATTCCAAGTAGCAACCAACAAGTACAATAGTGGATAGAATCCTTTATACCAACATGATTCACTCTAAAAAGGTATATAGAGGCTACAACAGGGACCTAGAGGAGGAATTGATTTTGGCCTCCTGATGAGCTTGAGCTTCCTGTGTTCGACTCAAACACCCAACTCAAGTTCATCAATAATAACTCATACCACTAAAGAGTTATTATTGAACTACTGCACCAATCCCATATTACATTATGGGCTCCTTCTTATCATGAGTGTGTTAATCTTCCTGTGTTTAAGATATTGAATGTCCATTAATTCAATGAGTTACTGACAACTCACTTAATTAACATCTACCTCCAAGAGTATTACCACTCAACTTCATTGTCAAGTCGGACTAAGTCCACCTACAGGGTTTACATGATAATCCTTATGAGCTCTTCAAGGGGACATCATCAACCTAGATAACTAGGACACAGTTTCCTTCTATAATCAACAACACACCATATAAAAAATATTATTTCCAAACTTATCAGGCCTATTGATTTAACGAATAAATCTCACCCTTTGATAAAATTAAAGAAATAAATACTAAGTGTATGTGCTTGTTATTATATTGGGATTAAGAGTATGCACATCCATAATAACATAGGTTCTGTTCTTTTATGCAGTCAATATAAAAGAAACAACCTCAAATGGTCCTGCTCAATACACACATAGTGTAATTTTATAGTCAAGATAAACTAATACCAAATTACACTACAACCATTCCAATGGTTTGCCCCAATCCATCTTGGTTGTGAGCTACTATTTATAATTTATAAGGAGCTGATAACATGATTTTCTGTGTGACACCACACACCATGTTATCTACAATATAAATTAAATGGATAACTGCATTTAACTAAATACAGATATTTGACCAATGTGATTCTCATTTTAAAATAAATGTTTATACAAAAAGGTAGGCTTTTAGTATACATTCTAACAACCTCCTACTTGTACTAAAAGACTATGCTGCCATATATGCTGCCATACATCTGATCCCCATCCCCTCAACATGCCCATCAAAAGCTCTCGTCGGAAGGGCCTTAGTGAAACGATCTGCCAGGTTATCTTCTGATGTAATCTTGGCGACAATAACTTCTCCTCGCTTTATGATGTCTCGTATCAGGTGGTACTTGCGCTCAATGTGTTTACTTACCTTATGGGCTCCTGGTTCCTTCGAGTTTGCTACTGCACCACTATTATCACAATAAATTGTGATAATTTTGGGCAAACCAGTAATCACATCTAAGTCCATCAAGAAGTTTCTGAGCAATACAACTTCTTTGGCCGCCTCAGAGGCTGCCACATACTCAGCTTCCATGGTGGAGTCCGAAATGCATTTCTGCTTAACACTCTTCCATACTATGGCTCCACCTCCCAAAGTAAACACATACCCTGAGGTCGACTTACTATTGTCCCTATCTGATTGGAAATCCGAATCCGTGTAACCCACAGGGAGCAAATCATCTGCCTGGTAAACCAGCATATAATCTCTAGTCCTTCTCAGGTACTTCAATATATGTTTTACGGCAGCCCAATGTTCCTGTCATGGATTACTTTGATATCTGCTAACCATGCCCATGGAAAAATAGATATCCCGTCTCATACATAGCATTGCATACATTAGACTTCCTACAGCTGAAGCATAAGGAACTACCTTCATGTCCTCTATCTCCTTTGATGTTTTAGGACACATCTCTTTAGACAAAGGTACTCCATGCCAAAAAGGTAGAAAATCTTTCTTGGAGTTTTGTATGCTAAAACGAGCTAGAATAGTATCGATGTATGAAGCTTGGGATAAGCATAACATTCTTTTCTTGCAATTACTTATTACTTTGATCCCAAGAATATGTCCACATTCTCCCAAATCCTTCATATCAAACTGCTTGGACAATCATACCCTTACATTTGGCAACACTTTGACATTGTTGCCAATGAGCAAAATGTCATCTACATATAGACTGATTGAGCTTACCATACCCTTACGTTTCCATTACTCTTCTTGTATACACAAGACTCATCCAAACATTGAATAAATCCATAAGACTGGATCACTTCATTAAACCAGATGTTCCAAGATCTCGAATCTTGCTTTAGTCCATAGATAGACCGATTGAGCTTACATACAAGATACTCTTTGCCCTTCGCAATGAATCCCTCTGGTTGCTTTATATGGATATTTTCTTCAAGACTTCCATTAAGCAAAGCTGTCTTAACATCCATTTTCCAAATCTTATAATTTATATGAGCGGTAATAGATAAAAGAATCTGGATAGACTTAAGCATGACTACCGATGAAAAGGTTTCCTCATAATCGATTCCCTCTTTCTTAGTATACCCTTTTGCAACAAACCTTGCTTTGAAGGTTTCCACCTTCCCATCTGTCCCTCTTTTTCTTTTATAGACCCATTTATATCCAATGACTTTTACACCATTTGGTGGTTCTACAAGCTCCCAGACTTAATTAGAATACATAGATTCTATTTCAGAGTTCATTACACTTTGCTAAGATGTTGCATCTCTATCTTGGAGTGCTTCATCATATGTCCAGGGATCAGGTTCATGTTCACCAGGGATCAAGTCCTAAGATTCTCCCAAAAATATGAATCTATTAGGTTGCCTAACAACCCTCCTACTACGATGAGGTACTACTTGTAATTGTGCATCATTTGTGACATGTGTTGTAGTTTCTTGTGGTATCTCATCTTGTACAATTGGTACTAAAGTAGACATGCCTTCTCTTATTTCCTCAATAAAAAATTTACTCATGGGTTTGTGATTCATTATATAGTCCTCTTCTAAAAATCAGGCATTGGTGCTAACAATGACCTTCTGATCTTTAGGACTATAAAATAAACCACCTTTCGTTCCTTTAGGATAACCCACAAATAAGCGAACTTCTGTACGTGATTACAACTTATCAGCGTCTCCCTTCAACACATGTGCTGGACTACCCCAAATCCGAATATGTTTCAGACTAGGCTTACGCCCATTCCATAATTCTGTGGGAGTAGATGCTACTGACTTAGAAGGTACCAAGTTTAGAATGTACACTGTCGTTTCCAGAGCATATCCCTAAAATGAATTTGGTAATTTTGAATAACTCATCATTGATCTAACCATTTCCATAAGAGTCCTATTTCTTCATTCTGCCACACCATTCTGTTGGGGTGTACCAGGTGCAGACAGTTGGAATTAAATCCCGACCTCTGATAAGTAACTCCTAAACTCTCCTAAGAGGTACTCGCCACCATGATCAGACCGTATTGTCTTGATACCTTTACCATGACGTTTCTCCACATCAGCCTTGTATTCTTTGAACTTATCAAAGCACTTAGATTTACGACGTATCAAGTAAATGTACCTGTATCTTGAATAGTCATCTATAAAAGAGACAAAATATTTGACACCACCTCTTGCCTGGATAGTCATAGGTCCACACAAATCAGAATGAACCAATTCCAACACATCTTTGACTTTATACCCCTTGGCTTTAAAAGGTCTCTTGGTCATTTTTCCTTCCAAGCAAGATTCGCAGGTTGGAAAATTTTTCCACCACTAATGAACCCAAAGGTCCATCTGCTACTAGCCTTTGAATCTTACTCAAGTTAATATGACCAAGCCTTAGATGCCAAAGATATGTTTGGTTCATGTTCGAAGGCTTCTTTCTCTTATTAGATTTAGAAGATGTGTTATTAATTTTCATTTGTTGTATCGTGGGAGTTTTTAGATTTAGAGTATACAAATTGTCAACCAATGTATCAGAACAGATAACCTTCCTATTTTTCCTGACAACTACTTTGTCATCAAAAGAAACAGAATATCCATCCTTAAATTTAGAAACTGAGATCAAGTTCTTTCTAAAACATGGTACGTAAAGACAATTTCTCAAAATCAATATTTTATACCTATCAATAAACATCTCCCACTGCAACAGCCACCACTCTCGTAGCATTGCCCATGTAGACGGTGATTTCCCCTTTATGTAGTCGTCGAGTTTCCTGGAACCCCTACAATGAATTACAGAAATGATCAGTGGCTCCCGTATCTACACACCAGGTATCGGTAGATAACACTGCTAAACATGCTTCGATAATTAATGAATAAGATACACCTTCATTGTTCTCGTTTCTGTGAGGACAGTCCGTTAAATGAGCCATCATCTTGAGGATATGATCCCTTACAGGTGTCCCCTTAGTCATGGTGGTCGTCATTAAGTATCTCATGACCTCTTGCCTGGCAGCCCGATTCTAGTGTCCAAAGAGTTCCTTGAGATTAAGCATCATGTCATAGGCAGTAGGTAGGGCTTAATGCTGATGTTGCAACACATTTGACATAGAAGCCAAAATGTAACACCGAGCCATCTCATCTACCTTGACCCATTTATTATGTCTCTCTATCTCCTCTTCACTTGAATCCTTATCAGGAATGCTAGGACAGACCTCAAGAAATACGAACTTGTAACCTTCAGTAGTTAAGACAATGTCCAAGTTTTGTTTCCAATCAATGTAATTAGGACCAGTAAGTTTGTTTTCTTTCAATATAACAACAAGAGGATTGAAAGTCATTTGAAATCCTAAGAATTACAAAATATTTGGTCAAAACTTTAGAATTTAAAATAATATTGATTCGTCAAATAATATCATTTAAATTCATCAACACCTCAAAACACCATGAATTTTGTATGCCACGATAGTATGGACATATACAAATTCAAACATTTGTAAGAGGGGATTTTACCCATTAATTTTATTATCTTGTCAACCTATCTTTATGACAAATAAAATTAATAGTTGATTTTTCTTCAGTCACACAAATAATAGCAGTGACTCCGATGGGGAGGATACTATTAAATGCACCTAAGTATATAGCATTACTTAATACTTAGTCCATTAAATAGGATTGTGCCCCTTCAGATGGAGAAGATCACACAAACCTAAATAATTTCCTATAATTATCCATAAAGGGAGTTTGATCTAGTGATCCGCTAACAAACTCATCCAATGTGGAGGAAGGCACTCAAAGCCAACGCGCAAGTTTGAATCCTTCACTTATAAACTAGTAATGGAGACCGTGGAATTTAAATAATTCCTCTCCCACTTAGTTATTTAAAATGAGTAATTTTAACATGCACACACACACACACAACACATATAAACAGCATAAAAGGCAACAAATATGAAAAATAATTTTCCAACTATTATGGCCTCATCCATAGCTGTCCTCCGTGTGCTACTAAGCCGCCACCAACGAGTCATGTCGTCGCATCTATCTTGCTTCCTTTTCTGCTGCGCCTCTGGTCCTCAAATAGCACCACACCTCGTAAGGATACAATCCGCGACAAAAATAAAATTTTACATTTATCGATCCTATATTCCACAAGGGAATGTACATGTAATCTAGATCGAACAAATTGTAAAATCCTAAAACTAATACAGCTCCTACTATATTTAATAATTACAATCATGCACACACATAAAATGCCCTCAACATGCCCGAGAGTCCAATCACACACAAACACAATAGGGCCATAACAGTTGGAACTAGGATGACTGCAATCACAGAGTTAATCTATTTGCACATCCTACTATTATCCTACCTAAATTTTGTATGAAAAGTACATAATTTAACTGAAAATCAAACACATAGAGGCAGAAAACTAGCTCTAATACTAATTGTTGGCGCTACTCGAAATTTCATTCTGTTTCCCCTATATAAAAATTTGTACAAGTACAGAACTTTTCCTAGCAACCCATGTGTTCTTCAAAAGTTAAACTTGAATTGCAAATGAAAATTAACATTAGTAATCCAAGTTCAACTCATGTGTTCTTCAGAAGTTAAACCATATTACAGAAGGTGATTAAATATCTATTTCAAGGATTGGCTTCCAGGTCGTTGGTGAGGCACTTGACCTTCTTGGGTATGAGATCATCCACCACTTCCTAGTTAAAGCCTTTCAAAGAAATTGAATATTTAAACTCCTTACAATAAACCCTAGGTTAAAGTACAGAGACCTCAATCAAAGCACAAGATCGCTAGCCTCTTGTGTTGGTACTTCTGGATCCATACAAAGGAAAAATAAACTAGTACACAGCGGAAACAATTAACTAGTTATACCTTTCTTTGTAGCTTAAAGACCTCTTGATCTTCTGTTGTATTTCTCTCCTCCTCTTGGACGTCGTGTGGGCGATGATCTACCAAGACAAAGCACCCGAACCTTTTCTTCTTCTCCTCCAAGCACCGCCGGCCACAAAGATTGAAGCAAGGTGTCGCCGGCCTCAAGAGAAAGAAAACAATAGAAGAGGGCTGATCACAAGAGAATAAAAGAGAGAGAGCTTAGGTTATGTTTTTGGGCACCACCCTCCTCCTCTTTTATATTCTTTGCTAGTAGCTAAAAAGGAAAGTTTTAACAAAATTTTCCTTTTATTTGCTATTGTGGATGGTTACAAAAAAAGGAAAGATTTTAACAAAATTAAAATATCTCTTTTTAACCATTATAAATAACTATAAAAGGAAAGATTTTAATAAAATTAAAATCTTTCTTTTAAACCATTGTAGATAACTACAAAAAAGGAAAGATTTTAACAAAATTAAAATATCTCTTTTAATCCTTTGTAGAAAGCTATAAAAGGAAATATTTTAACAAAATTTTATTTTAAATAAAAACTTCCTTTTCTCTTCTATTATGGTATGGCTGACCCCTTGCTTGGACACCAAGCAAGGCTTGGCCGGCCCACATCTTGGGCACCAAGCAAGGTTTGGTCAGCCCCTTTCTTTGACACCAAGTAAGGATGTGGCCGACCCCTTTCTTGGGTAGGAAGGATAATCAAAATGGGTGAATATAAGGCTTTATAGAGGCTACAATAGGAACCTAGAGGAGGAATTGGTTTTGGCCTCCTGATGAGCTTGAGCTTCCTATGTTCGACCCGAACACCCAACTCAAGTTCATCAATAATAACTCATACCACTAAAGAGTTATTATTGAACTACCGCACCAATCCCATATTACATTATGCGCTCCTTCTTATCATGAGTGTGTTAATCTCCCTATGTTTAAGATATCGAATGCCCATTAATTAAATGAGTTACTCACAACTCACTTAATTAACATCTAGCTCCAAGAGTAGTACCACTCAACTTCATTGTCATGTCAGACTAAGTCCACTTACAGGGTTTACATGACAATCCTTATGCGCTCCTCAAGGGGACATCATCAAGCTAGATAACTAGGACACAGTTTCCTTCTATAATCAATAACACACCATATAAATAATATTATTTACCAACTTATCGGTGTTGGACCCCATGGGTGTTTTGATGTGGTCAACCAAGTTAGGTTAGGTCCTACTTATTATTTGATCCCTGTGTCTAAGTGTGCAGGAACTTAAGAGTACAGGAAGTCGAGCAGAAGATGCAGCTAGCGAGAAGGACGACACGGGAAGGGAGCCGACGAGCTTAGTGCGCCCAAAGGACGAAAGAGTTGCGGAAGAGGACACCGGTGGATGAGAAAAACATGTGCGGCGTTCGAGGGACGGGAAGCCGGGTCGGAAGCTTGTTCGAGGAGAAGGTCAGAAATTGGGTTCGGGTGAGCCCTATTTCGGTTGGCCGAAATCACCCAAGCGATCGGAGCTTCGAAAGAAGAGGAAAAAGAGAATATGGAAGCTATTTATACCATGCAGGTTGAAGGTAGTATTACCATGCAGGTTGAAGGCACCGTCAACATCATTGAGGGCACCCTCAACATTGAAGGCACCTCCATTACCTTGAAGGCACCTCAGACCAGTCCGAGGCGCCTTCAAGGGCATTGGAGGCGCCTCAGATCCAGTCTTCATGACCGTTTGCAATCGGATAGAGCTTTATCCGGTCAAACTGCTTGGAGGCACCCTCAACCCCTTGGAGGTGCCTTCAACACTCGAGATAAGATTTTCAGGAGCTATATAAAGGCCCCTGGAGCTAGGAAATTAATTAATCAACTCAGTATTCAATTCATAGCAATAGTTTAGAGCTTTCAGTGTGTAAAAGTCTTCTCCACTTTCAGAGAAGGAGATCTTTCTGAGCTTTTTCATCGCCTTGGATTAACAACCCCCCTGGGTTGTAACCAAGTTAAATTCTCCATCTCCTCTTTATTTCTATTAGTTTATTTCTTTATTATTATTGTATTTTTTGAGTTGAAAGAAACGAGGAGGGTATTTTTATTGTGTAGGCAATTCAACCCCCCCCTCTTGTTGGCCCCGCTGCACCAACAATCGGGCCTATTGATTTAACGAATAAATCTCACCTATTGATAAATTAAAGAAATAAATACTATGCATATGTGCTTGTTATTATATTGGGATTAAGAGTACGCACATCCATAATAGCAGAGGTTCTATTCTTTTATGCAGTCAGTATAAAAGGAACAACCTCAAATGGTCCTACTCAATACACACATAGTGTACTAGTATAATTTTATAGTAAAGATAAACTAATACCAAATTACACTACAAACATTCCAATGGTTTATCCCAATCCATCTTGGTTGTGAGCTACTATTTATAATTTATAAGAAACTGATAACATGATTTTCTATGTGACACCACACACCATGTTATCTACAATATAAATTAAAAGGACAACTGCATTTAACTAAATGCAGACATTTGACCAATGTGATTCTCATTTCAAAATAAATATTTATACAAAAGCTAGGCTTTTAGTATACATTCTAACAGGAGCTTGATTTTGTCCCAGTAGAGAGGGCAAGCCTTGGGCTTGCCTAAAAAGGACTTGATGAGTAATAGGAGCAGGGGCCGAAGGCCTTGCGGAAGAAGAAGGTAATGAACTTGGAGGAAAAAAAGAAGGCCTAACATTAGAAGTAGCAGGGGGTCTCTGTACAACAGTAGGGATAGCAGGCGATAAAACAGAAGGAACAAAAACAATATTCGGGCCAGCGATAACATCTTGAAGGACTGAACAAGAAGATCTTTAACAAGAGGTCCTTCTAACTCTCACTATGAGAAGAGGAGAAGAGGGAACCTGGGAAGATGGGGAAGACACCGGCGTGCCCGGAGTTACCCCGGAGGCAGGAACGACTGGGAGAATTGTCGGAATCAATAATCCTGGTCGCATCATGTTAAGAGCAAAGTTGGGATGAATACGAGTATAAGGCATAGTTTCCTTACCTCTCTCATGGGACATCTCAGAAGTAAAAAATGAGAATTTGCTCCAATTCAGAAATAGTGATCGAAGCCAAGTTGTTCTTTGGAACATATGTTCTCTCTCGTCGTGTAGTGAAAGGACTCTCTTTCTCAGAAGGTTCAGACTCCTCGACAGGGACCTCTTGAGGAGGGAGTAATCCGAGAGATGAAGGGGCAGGGTTGAGGCGACGATTACTCAATATATCTTCTCCCAACTTAGTCAGGACTTATTTACTCAAGCCTGAATTCCTATACATCAAATCTGGGAGAACGACATCAACTGGAGAAGGCAAAAAGTATAAATTCAAAGAAGAGGCAATTTTAAGATGGCAGAGGATCAATGGGGAAAATTATATAACTTACCAAAGGGAGCCTCCAATTTAGTGTCTGTATGGCTTATTCCAAAGATAAAATGCAAATCTTCAACAATTAGTGCAGGTAAATAGAATTTAGCCCCTTTCAATTTCGACATGGACGTATAAAAGGTTGAGTCAGTAGTATCATCCTGGGGAATTAGTGTAACGCCCGACTTTCAGCTGCTTACGAAGGACGGGGTTACTTGAAATATACACAAACATATATGCGTATATGGCAGCGGAAGTAAATAAATAAAAACTAATATAATATAATCATGTTATCATAGAAGCATGTCCATTATCATAAAGTATACTAACATGGAACATGGAAACAAAAGTTCATAATGAGTATCCACCATCAAAAGCATCATGTAGCAAAATAGGGTCACATGTAAAGTTTTAAAACATATTTATATAAAGCAGATCTATTCCACCATGCCACTGCCACACACATCCTTGCCCTTCCTACTGCTCCCCTTTTAGTTTGACCATTCCTTTCCTTTTTCTGCAGTACAAGGGAAATTAAACTATAAGCACATAGGCTTAGTAAGATTCTTTCCTACTCACAAAACATGAATCATGCATTTAACATAAAGTAGTATTCCTTTAACTGTCATCTAGGTATAAAGTTTGCATGCTAGCCTAAAGTAGTATCATACTCATTTAAGCAAATCATAACATAGCATATGAGAGCATATACATAAAGTAATAGCATGATCATCTAGGCATCATAGACATGTTTTCAAAAGCATTTCACTAAAGCATAAAGGAAACCATTTATCATGAATAAGTATATACAAGATGTCCTTTTTTTAAAAAAAACATGTATCATGAAATGAGTATATGCAAGATGTCCTTTTGAAAACATATATCATATAAGTACTTAAACATAATCTCAACATGAGGGTCTTGCTTGGTACCACATTCATGAATTTACACGCATCCTAAATAGATCCGAGGTAGCTAATCTCAAACCTATTAGGAACTAGGCCCGTTTCCTTGACCATCGACTTAGGGGCACTTAGGAGCCCATCCCTTACTAGGTCCGTTTCTTTGACCATCGACCTAGGGGCAACTTAGGAGCCCATCCCCGGTACAAGCCATACAATGTAAAATAGCATATCATGTTTCTTATCATATCATGACATATCATGTTCTTGTCATATCATAGCATATCATGCTCTTGTCATATCATGAAGAGTGATCTTAATCCCAACTTAAGGAAAGCATCTCTTAGGCTTTTCATCATACATAAGCCTTGCATAAACATAACATGATGACATAAAATGCACATAACATATAGCATATCGTAGAGAAAACATAACATGATGGCATAAGTGCACATAACATATAGCATATCATAAGGAAAACATAACATGATGGCATAAGTGCACATAACATATAACACGGTGACATAAAATCTATATCACATCGTAAGGAGTCATTATCATGCATGATTGGGTTTTGAACTTCCTACAACCCTAACTCATGATTTGGCCGAAACATATGAGCATGAATAATAGATTTCCAAGCAACATAAAACATGAAATCAATAGCCTAAGTTCTCATAATACAAAACATAACATGTGGGACCTATTAAGAACCCTAGGTAGCTCCTTAACCTAAATCCCTTGTCTTGGCCGAAACATGTAAGCATGATTCTAGTTTTCTTCTAACAATTTAAAGCATGAAACTTTTACACCATGCATAGTATAGAAAATGAGACTCTTAGTAGGCATAAATGAGGTTCTAACCCTAATGTTCAATCTTGGCCGAAACCTCTAGAAGTAAAATTCTAAATTTTTAATTGCAACATAAAGCATGGAAACTTAAACTAACACTATCAAGAAGATCATACATCATGAGGAAACATAAGCAAACATAATTTAGGTCTAAAGACTTTCTATAACCTTTTTCATTTCTTTGGCCGAAACCTAAAGGTGAGGCTTTAGGTTTTTAATGTAACATAAGGCATGGAAACTTAGACTAACATTATATAGAAAGTCATTCATCATGAGGAAGCATAAGTAAACATAATTTAGGTCTAAAACTTTCTCTAACCCTTTTCATTTCCTTTGGCCGAAACCTAATGGTAAGGTTCTAGGTTTTTCAAGCATTATAAGGCATGGAAACTTAACCTAACAATATATAGAAGATCATACATCATGAGGAAACATAAGCAACATAATTTAGGTCTAAAAACTTTCTCTAACGCTTTTCGTTCCTTTTGGCCGAAACCTAAAGGTAAGGTTCAAGTAATATAAGGCATGGAAACTTAACCTAACAATATATAGAAGATCATACATCATGAGGAAGCATAAGCAACCATAATTTAGGTCTAAAACTTTCTCTAACTCTTTTTCATTTCTTTTGGCCGAAACCTAAAGGTAAGGTTCTAGGTTTTTCAAGCAATATAAGGTATGGAAACTTAACCTAACAATATATAGAATATCATACATCATGGGGAAGCATAAGCAACATAATTTAGGTCTAAAACTTTTTCTAACCCTTTTTCATTTCTTTTGGCCGAAACCTAAAGGTAAGGTTCTAGGTTTTTCAAGCAATATAAGGTATGGAAACTTAACCTAACAATATATAGAATATCATACATCATGGGAAAGCATAAGCAACATAATTTAGGTCTAAAACTTTCTCTAATCCTTTTTCATTTCTTTTGGCAGAAACCTAAAGGTAAGGTTCTAGGTTTTTCAAGCAATATAAAGCATGAAAACTTAAACTAACATCATATAGGAGATCATGCATCATAAGAAATCATGAACAAGCATAGTTAGGTTTCAAACTTTTCTCTAAACCTTTTATCTATTCTTGGTCGAAACCTAAGGAGATGGTTTCTAAACTTTTCTCTCTTTTTTTTTAGCAACAAGTAGCATGAAACTTTTAACGACCATAGGTAACCTCAAATCCTTATCTTGGCCGAAACTTGCAAGGCAAGACCCTAGGTTTTTCAAGTAACCTTTAAGCATAAAGCATACGAAAGCTACTTGTACTGCAGGTGAGGGAATACTTACTTCCATTCGCTAAGGAACAATACCCTTGTTTGAGAAGTTTGCCTAGGAAGAAGACCCCCCTTTAGTTTGGTTTCGGCAAATGAAGAAAATGTCTTGGGAATTTCGGTGGGAGAAGGAAGGAGGAGGAAGAAAGGAGAAAAAAATGAAGTTTTCCATTCCTTTCTCTTATTTATGCAAAAATGAAGGAAGAAGGCAAAACCATCTTCTCATTGGGAAGGAAGAAGGAAACTCAAACTTTTCCTTCTAAGTGAAGGGGCCTTCACTTTCACCACCCTTAACTACAATCTCCCTTCTCTTCTTAATAGCACACCCCTGCTGGGGCTACTGGTTATCACTTGCACCCACTTACCAAGAGGTTCAAGGTTCAAACCTTGGTTATGCCTCTTTTTGGTTCTATTTTCTTTTAATTTTTTTTTGAAACAAATCTACATAAAGCCTATTCTAATCATGGGAAAACAAATTCATATAAAATTGCTAGGGATCCTATGGGTGTTACATTTGGAGGAGCAGGAAGAGTCCGTTGCCAAGTGATAGGGTAAGGAGGAGGAGAAGGAAGGCACAAAAAGAAGAACTTTTATCTCCATTCTTCTTGTGCGGGGATTTTGCTGAATAAGATAGTCTTGGGATGACTCTGGAACTTAAAGAGGCTATTTCTACCTGACGGAGAACAAAAAATTGGTGGAACAAATGAGGAGAAGGGGGAAAGTTGAGTAATTGGGAAACAACGACAAAGGCAGATAATATAGAGAAAGATTGAGGAATGAGTTGATTCAGGGGTACGCTGAAATATTGACTTACAGCGACGAAGAAAGGATGGAGAGGGAGCCAGAAGCCGGATAGTGCTTGTTCCCAAAAGATAGTGATACTCCCTAGAGGAGGAAGATGGGGGCAGTCCTCTAGAGTAAGAAGGACCAAATAGCAAGGGAATCCATAATCTAAGCCCATTGCATAAACTTCCGACTCACTAGCACTAGAAGAGCAATGGATGAACAACTCAGAGGAGGAAGAGGAAGAGGCCATCATGGACAAAAGATTAGGGGGAGAAGGAGAACCACGAATGGAGTAGAGAAAGAAGGAGAACCGTGAATGGAACAGAGAAAGAAGGGATGTTGTAGAGGAGGAAGACGATAGGATGAACCCTTGGTGTATCTCTAAAACCCTCAGTGCAATTATCGAGAAGGGTAAATGGAAGATAAGGAAGAAAGCAAGAGAGAAAGAATCGGTAGCAAACCAGTAGATACACAAGTAAAATATTAGGTATATGAAAATAGGTACACCTGTAATCGCAAGGGTGACATTCCCGAAGTACAAGTTCAAACTGAAAAAGTTGTGGGATCCCGAGGGAAGTTATGACTAATCTTTTGAAATCCCAGTAAGCTCGGATTCATAGGATGTATCAAATGAAAAGTAGATTGGCTGAATAGGCTTGCCCTGTCACTATAGGCCGATCAGAAAATACAGGCGTCTAACTCTTCCGATCGGGTAGTCCAAGTTAACAAGCTCGCCTTGTCGTTATATACCGGGAGAGAAATAACCAACTTAGGTAATTCCGCTCGGCTCTCATGTGTAGAAAAGATAACTAGAATCAAGAATAACAACATAGTTAAGTGCATGAGGTTACTCGAGATTTTGCAAACATATAGTGGATATACCCTATTCCTCACAGGGTGATCAAAAAGAAGAAACACACACACACACACACACACACACACACACACACACACACATATATATATATAGACTAAGTTATAAAGTCATACATGATAAGACTAAGCGATTAGGACGGGTCGGCCGGGATATTAATTTACGTATGCATGAACACACAACCACTCAGTCGATCCCCATAGATGCATGCATAAAGAAGATGAACAAACATTCAGAAAATATAATTAATTGAAGGAAAATAAGGTGAGATATACCAAGTTCAAAATAGAAGTCAGCGTGAATTCATCATAAAGAAAGAGTCTGCGGGACATTAGGATTACAACATAACAACTACAGCAGCTGTTGAAACAAGCTGGGAGGGCGATCCTTTAGTAATTTCCTCCGGTCAGGTAAGCCGGGGGGAGGGTTGGACACTAATACTTTTAATTCCTTCAACTCCCTCACCACCCCCCCAAATCCAGTGCGTAATGTTAGTATTAGCCCTATTACCAATTATGAGATGGTTGTAAAGGGCTCCTTTTGTATCATATTTCATTATTAATAAAGGCAAAGTTGGTTATTATATTTAATTCAATTCAGTGCCGAATGAATAAGTATAATAATGTCCTAGAGTAGAAGGTTCTAATCTACAACATATCAATTGGTTGAATTGATAGTAAGATATTATAGATATACATAGAACACTACTCTTAACTATTCCTAGTTAATCATTAATATGCAAGGACAATATTAATGCATTAAGACTAGTAGGTAGGTCAACGGATGACTTGATCTCACAAGTCATGGATATGAGATATTAGGTTGACACATGGGTATATATTAGAGAATATGTACTGAATGACCATCCATGAGAATGTTTCATGGATCGTCTTATGGGTGTTATAAACATTCTGATGTGACTATTAGTATGAATAGTCCTTAGACTTGAAGTCACTACGGTTCCCTACATAAGGGGCTGCATACTTTGGTATCGACAAACGTCACCCGTAATAGGGTGGATCATAAAGTCGATCACTGGATATGCAATAAGTTATGCGGAGGGATGTGGGTAATGTAGATGGGATCTATCCCTTCCATATGACGGAAGTGATATCTATGGGCCCCTTGATTAGTAGGACACAAGAATGCATGGCCATGCTTAAATAAGTCAATATGTGATATTGAGCTTATTTAATTGAGTGTGTCTACTTAGAGATAAAGAAATATAAAGATTGATAAGAGGATGACATGGTCTATGCCTCATTGATCAATCTAGATATCGAGGATAGAAGGATTGAGTCATACAAGATAATAGCCACGGAAAGGTTAAGTCGGATCTTGACATTCTCGTCACTTAGGTAGAAATGATGTCTTGCTAGATGCTACTCATTACTTATGTATTTAAATGTTGATTTGGATACATTGCCAACGTTACGAGAACCTATTGGATCACACACAAAGAACAAGTCAATGGAGATGGATTCATATGATGAATCATTAGATTAAATCTAATTCAAATTGGACTCATTGAGTAAGACTCAATTAAATCCAACTATTGGATTGAGTCTAATTCAAATTAAACTCATTGAATCAATTGGATTAATGATTAATGAGTTGGACTCATTATATGATTTCATGAATTATTTGATGATTAATGAGTTGGACTCATTTTATGATTTCATGAATTAATTAATGAATAATGAGTTGGACTCATTATATGATTTCATAAAATTTGAATTCATGAAGAAAGAGGAGT
This sequence comes from Zingiber officinale, assembly GCF_018446385.1. Taxonomy (NCBI): domain Eukaryota; kingdom Viridiplantae; phylum Streptophyta; class Magnoliopsida; order Zingiberales; family Zingiberaceae; genus Zingiber; species Zingiber officinale. The sequence continues at coordinate 35,538,284 of NC_055998.1, forward strand.
GTACAACTTGAGTTACTCATGTATTGGATGCATTGGATGAAGAGTGGACAATTTGAATTTCTCATGCATTGCATGCATTAGATGCATTGAATTCATTGGATAGAGAGTGAACCATTTGAATTGAACATGCATTGGATTCATTGGATGAAGACAAATATTAATGTCAATCAAGACAATTGACATTAAGTCATGAGGCAACTTCATGAATCTATAAAAAAGGGGTTTTAGATTCATTTTCATGATGAGTTTTTGGTGCTCTAGCTCTTCTTCCTCCTCCTCTCTTCCACTTGGCCGAAACCTCCAAGAAAGGTTGCTAGCACAACCTTTGGTTGTTTTATTTTCCACCTTGTGAGTTTGTGAGACAAACGAGCCTTGTTCGTGTGGATACCATAGAGGCATGACCACTTGATCGTGCTAAGATCCACATCTAAAGAAATGTTGGAATCTGGATTGCGAAGGGCATGCAACAAAGGTATAACTTTCTAATGTAGATAATTAATACTTAGTATATGGTTTCCTTTCGCATGGATCTATTGGAAAGGAACTAGATGTTTTCAATTGTGCTTTCACGTGTTTAGCGCCCTAGTTCCTTACATTGGTATCAGAGCCACTTGCGAAAGTATATACTAAGTTGCAGTAGAATTTCATATGTGATATAGAAATTGCATGACATGTTTATTATGATTTGCATGATTATGAGCAAATTTCGGCCAAGAGGTTTTTAGCGAAACCATCATGGCGTTGTGGCTCATAATTAGTTGTTTAAATCATAGTAAATTTTGTCATAATAGATTAAGAATGTTATATGACATGGTGCATGGTTATGGCCCTTAAACCCTGATGTGATTGGATGTGTGTGTTGTAATTCATAATACGGCCTGCGTATCGTGCCTCTCCTCTTTTATTCTAGTTATAAATTTAGACTACACTTGAATGTAACTTGAGTTTCTCTTTAGACTTTGTAATGTACAAATTAGAGAAGAATAAGTCTACTTGACGACGGTGAAAAGGGAGAAGGATAACAACACATGACGACCAAGGAAGCACTTGGAGAAGATGCTTTTGAAGCATTTAGAGAAGATGCTTTTGCCTAGGTTGACCTTTTGATCTTCTCATTGGCTTGAGAGGGTCATAGAAAATGGGACCATAACCATGTCATAATTTTTATGCATATATGTGATGTATGCCATGATATGCTATGATTTTGTGCGATGCATATGTAGTTTAATCATGATTAGGTCTATTTAATATGCCTACCAAAGTTTAGTACTCACTACTAGATTGATCAATTGTAGCCAGGTTTTGCCAAAGCAAAGTGACTCGATTTATCTTGCTAGAGTGCGAAGGACAATTGTGATGTCCGACTACTAAAACTTTGGGTGTGACTTAACTAAGTTAAGAACTTAGAGGCATATCCCATACAATGAAATTCAAGATTATACTAGTCTTGGGCGATTAGCCAAAGCTAACTCAAGATGAGTTATAATGTGAATTTCATAAGATGGGCAAATGAACAAATAGTCTTGTTCACACAATGAAACAAGAGTTACATATGATGTAATTGGTAAATGTTGCCTACCTAAGTTATACTAAGTCTTGGGTGATTAGCCAAAGCTAACTCAAGATGCGGTATAATATGGATCTTGTCCCACATAAATATTATCACGATTGAATTTAGAGCTAATAGTGTGGGTAAAACCACATCCATGACTTGCTTCTACCAAAAGCTTTACAATTTAGTGGGAGAATCATTTAATTAAATACCTAGTTAAATGATAAAAAATATGATACTTATTTCTACATTTTATTGTTGTAGATTGCCATGTCATCAAATACTCTCTCTCTGTGATCTGTCCTTAATAAGGACAAGATCAATGGAGCTAACTTCCTAGACTAGTACAGAAACTTGAGAATAGTACCCAAGCAAGAATGAAAACTGTACGTCCTAGAGCAACCCATTCCTAAAGCACCCCCCTCGGTACTGCCACTAGAGCTGATAGGGATGCTTACAAGAAGCATCAAGATGACACATTAGATGTGTCATGCCTTATGCTCGTGTAACGACCCGCCTCCTACTGACTAGGCTGCGAGGCCGATCGCTACAGTTATGCTGTGCTGGACTATTAATGCGGAATGAAAGCTGGCTAATTTAAAATTTTACTGAACTAAATGCTGTAAGGTTTAACTTAGTATTCTAGGTGTACCTAGGAGTTGTACACATGCTAGGGGAGGTGTTTACAACTGAGAATAAACTTCGGATCGATCCCCAGACCGATCCACTACTACTGGCACGGTAGGAAACTCCGGATCGTTCGACCGACCGATCCACAATCTACACTGCCATTCTGTACGCTGCTGGATCGGTCTGCCGACCGATCCAGCTGGTCCCTGATCGGTCAATGAGACCGATCAGTGGCTTACTGATCGGTCTGCTGACCGATCAGTGAGCCATTTTTCGCGACCCAGCTCTTGATCAATCCACGGATCGATCAGGGAACGAACAGAAAGTTCTGTTCGCAAAAACCAGGTCCCTGATTGGTCTACCGACCGATCATAGACTTCCTGATCGGTCTGCTGACCGATCAGGGGTTTCTGATTTCGTATCAGACCCCTGATAACAGCACTGATGCGTGCCAAAGTCATTATACAACATTACAAAAGCTAAGAGAAACATTCTACTAAGTAAGGGCTAACATACTAAACATGATTAAGGCATAAAATACTAATTCATGGCATGTAAGCATATGGAAACCAAAACTAACAAGGTTTTAAGCTGTTCTCTTGCTAACTAACAGAAACGTAAGATAACGCTCACTATAAGTACTAATGCATACTGAACACGTTCTAATGCATTATAAAATAAAACTAGATCCCTAGGATCTTTATTCCAGTTCCTTCCACACACATCTTGATCTGCATTGACCTCCAGCCTCCACTGCTAGTCCATTTTCCTTTTACCTGTATCTGCAGTATAAGGAAAATAGTATCTGTAAGCTAAAAAGCTTAGTAAGAAACCATCTACCTCACTAAAACATGTATACGATGCAAATATGATTTGAAATCATGCTGTTTGAAAGGATATGCTGAGTATACTGAATAACCTAAACATGGCATGGCATATAAGCATACAATCATGGCATATCTAAAGGTGAACATGATATCAATCACATGGTATCAATGAAAAACTAAGCTGGTACTAAAAACTGAGCTACTGCTAGGACTGTACTGAATTCACGAACTAATTTGTGAAAGGTTGAAAACCATATACATATAATAAGTGAAAATACTAAACATGCTGTTTGGGCCCGGCAACTGTACTTGCTGTGCGCGCATCCCTAACTAAACCCGGGTTTGCAAGTCCCGAATTTAGTAGGGTTAACTAATTTATCTAAACCTTGGGACGACTGTAGGAGTCCAACCCAATGGATATCTGATCCAGTACAGTGCCACTGAAAGTAAAATACTGAATATAGCTAACTGTTTAAACTAGCTGTTTCTAGGTTATCTGAACCTAGAGCTAGATTGTCTGAACCTAGAGGCGACTGTGGGAGCCCACCCATTGGACCGTAGTCCCATATAAGCTAAAATACACTGATTTACTGATTTAAATGCTTCTAATGCATTTAACTAAGCTATTAAAATGCCTAATTTGCATTTTTACTTAACTAGCTATTTTATCGAACACCTAGTGTGCCCCAACTCTCCCCTCTATTAGGGAGACCACTTCTAGGCACCCGACAACGTCTAGGAACCCCCACTGAAGAGGGAATACGTGTCCAGCCCATCTAGAAGTACTCACTAAATCCCTAAATCTGCGAGGAGGGTCAAATTCACCCTATGCGTCGATAAAAACTGCATATAGCTAAACTAGTGCGTATAAAACCAAACGGAGCTACTTATACTGCAGGTGAGGGGTTTCTTACCTTGTGTGCTAGATTTATTACAAATCTAATCGCTAGGAATTCCGGTGGAGACGACTTCTCGACGATTCGCTTGCGTCCACGTGCTCTACTCGCGGTGGGGAACGTCCTTGTGCTGAAATCGTCGCCGGAAAGTGACCTTGGAACCCTAGGGAGAGAACCCTAGGTCTCCTTGTGGTTTACGCCGAGAGAGGGAGGAGAGGGAGAGGTGGCGTCGGTGAGGTTAGGGTGAAGGAGAAGTTGCCGAACCAACACAAAATAAACCAAACCAACTTATGTTTTCCTATTTATATTAAGTGGGTATTTTGGCCCAACTCAATTATAAATATATTTGATTCTCCTTTCTCTCAGCACGGCCCTGCTGGGTTCACCGGTTACTAAGGCTAACTAAAGGTTTAACGGACCCGAGAGGTCCCGGGTTCGATTCCGGCTAAAGCCTTTTTATTCTTCTAATTAGTTTTGCTACTTCCGCTACTCGGAAAATTCCGGGAAAATATCTAAAAATTTCAGAAAAATCATAGAATATTCCTAAAATAGTTTTGAGAATTTTCGGGCATTACAATCCCCCATACCTTATAAAAAGTTCATCCTCGAACTTAGAATAATTCTGGGTACTTCTGTCTCATGTTGGCTTCTGTCTCCCAAGTTGCCTCTTCTGCTGTGTGACTGTGCCAAATGACTTTGACTAATGGTACTTCCTTGTTCTGCAATTTCTTAACTGCTAGGTCTATTATCTGAATAGGCCGACTATCATAGCTGAGGTCTTCGCGGATCTGTACCGACTGGGGCTCAATCACCTGGGTGGTATCTGGGGTATGCTTCTTCAGCATAGAGACATGAAAACGTTGTGGACAGCTGATATTTCCTGGGGTAGCTCTAGCTCATATGCTACCTTGCCCACTCTTCTGCTGATAAAGTATGGTCCCACATATCTGGGACTAAGCTTGCCCTTCTTCCCAAAACGCATCACTCCCTTCATGGGAGCTACTCTGAGGAACACTGTATCCCCGACTGAAAACTCTAAGGTTCTGCGTTGTGTATCAGCATAGCTTTTCTGCCAGCTCTGAGCTATCTCTATCCTCTGGCGGATCTGCTGTATAGCTGCTGTGGTATCTGCCACTAGATCTGTCTGAAGTTCTAGCTCTTTCTGTTCACCACTCTCATACCAGCAGATTGGAGATCTACACCTCCGCCCATAGAGAGCCTCGTAAGGTGCCATGCCGATAGTGGCCTGATAGCTGTTGTTGTATGCAAATTCTGCTAAGCTCAGATATTTGCACCAACTTCCCTTGAAGTCTAGGGCACACGCTCGGAGCATATCTTCGAGTACCTGATTTACTCGCTCCGTCTGACCATCTGTCTGAGGATGGAATGCTGTGCTGAACTTTAACTTAGTGCCCAACGCTGACTGTACACACTCCCAGAAGTGTGATGTGAATCTGCTGTCTCTGTCTGAAATAATGGTTCGTGGGACTCCATGTAGTCTGACGATCTCCTGGAGATACAACTGAGCTAGCTTCTCCATGGAGTAGGATATCTTGATAGCTAAGAAGTGGGCTGATTTAGTCAACCTGTCGACTATTACCCAGATGGCGTCAAAACCATTCGTGGTTCTGGGCAGTCCCACTATGAAATTCATAGAGATATCCTCCCACTTCCATTCTGGAATCTGTATAGGCTGCAGAACTCCTCCTGGTCGCTGATGTTCTGCCTTGACCCTCTGACAGGTGAGGTAGATGCTAACATATCTGGCGATGTCTCGCTTCATCCCGGGCCACCAAAAACGGTTTTTCAGGTCTTGGTACATTTTGGTGGAACCTGGATGCATCGCATAGGGAGTCTTGTGAGCCTCATCTAAAATCTGTCTCCGTAGCTCCTCCTGATCTGGAACACAGAGTCTGTCACCAAAATACAACACCCCGCTATCGGACACTCTGAATTCTCTACTTTCTGAATTTGCTAGCCCTTGCTTGATTTTATGAATTTCAGGGTCCTGCTCCTGAGCTGACTGAACATCACCAAGCAAGGTAGACTCTAAGGTCATAGTAGAGAGCTGTCCAACGATGAGTTCAAGACCGAAATCTACGATCTCCTTCTGTAGAGGCGGTGACATGGCTGTAAGAGATAATAAGGTAGCACTGGATTTTCTACTAAGTGCGTCGGCTACCTTATTGGCTTTCCCTGGATGGTAGAGGATGTCTACATCGTAGTCCTTGACCGGCTCTAAGCATCTGCGCTGTCGCATATTCAGATCCTTCTGAGTGAAGAAGTACTTCAGACTCTGATGATCTGTATACACTCTGCACTGAGCTCCATATAAGTAATGTCTCCAAATTTTGAGAGCGAACACTACTGCTGCAAGCTCAAGGTAATGAGTAGGATAATTCTTCTCATAATCCTTAAGTTGTCTGGAGGCATAGGCGATCACCTTGCCGTTTTGCATCAGCACTGCTCCTAGTCCCAGCTTAGAGGCATCACTATAGATGTCGAAGCTGCTGGTGTTGTCTGGTAGAGCCAAAATGGGAGCACTGGTCAATCTCCTTTTTAGCTTGCTGAAGCTGTTCTCGCAGTCCTCTGTCCACTGAAATTTCCTGTTCTTTCTGGTAAGAGCTGTCAGTGGGAGGCTATCCTGGAGAAGTCCTCTATAAACTTTCTGTAATATACTGCTAATCCCAGAAAGCTCCTGATTTCGCTGGCGTTCTTAGGTCTCTTCCAGTTACTCACTGCTTCTATCTTGCTGGGATCTACCATAATACCATCCTTTGAGATGATGTGACCCAGGAAGGACACCTAATCTAACCAAAATTTACATTTTGTGAACTTGGCGTATAGCTGATTCTGCTGAAGGGTCTGCAATACTGTTTTCAGGTGCTGTGCGTGTTCTTCCTGAGTTCCTGAGTAGATAAGGATGTCATCAATAAACACAATAACAAACTTATCCAAATACTCCCTGAATACTCTGTTCATGAGATCCATGAATGTAGCTGGAGCATTGGTCACGCCAAAGGGCATGACTACGAACTCGTAGTGTCCGTATCTGGTTCTGAATGCTGTCTTGGGTATATCCCCTTCTTTAACCTTCACCTGATGATAACCTGATCTGAGATCTATCTTAGAGAACACTGCTGCTCCCTTTAGCTGGTCGAACAGGTCATCGATTCTGGGAAGGGGATACCTGTTCTTGATCGTGACTTGGTTCAGTGATCTGTAGTCTATGCACAGTCGCATGCTTCCATCCTTCTTCTTCACGAACAATACAGGCGCTCCCCATGGTGAGTGACTCGGGCGTATGAAACCCTTGTCGAGCAGCTCCTGTAGTTGCTCCTGAAGTTCCTTCAGTTCTACTGGAGCCATGAGATAAGGCGCTTTGGAGATAGGATTCGTACCGGGAATGAGCTCTATCTCAAAGTCAGTCTCCCTGTCTGGTGCTAAGCCTGGTAACTCTTCAGGGAAGATTGCTGGGTAGTCACATACGACTCGAACCTCTGCTAGCTGTTGGTTCTTGTCCTGGCTGGTACTGACTATGTGTGCTAAGAACCCCGTACATCCTGAATCCATCAACCTCTGTGCCTTCATAGCTGAGAGAAACTTCTTGGCCCTTCTCCTGGGTTCTCCGATGAATTCGAACTGTGCTTCCGCTTCAGGTTGGAATATGAATTTCTGGTTACGGCACTCTATGGAGGCACCGTATTTGATCAAGAAGTCCATCCCGAAGATAACGTCATAGTCGGTCATCTCTAGCACTATCAGATCACAAAAGAGCTCTCTGTCTGCTATAATGACCGGCACTGCTCTGAGCCAGTGCGTGGATGCCATGATCTCTCCTGAAGGTCAAAAACTGACCACTGAGTACCTCTGAGGGTCTTTCTAATTTTTCGGAAAACATCCTGGCTATATATGAATGGGTTGCCCCAGTATCAAATAGAACAGTAGCACTATACTGTAAAATGCTAATCTGACCTGTGACAACTGTCGAGGCATTGGCTACGTCCTCTCTGGTGAGTGAGTAGATCCTCGCATTCGCCATCGCTGGAGGGGCTTCTAATCTGCCCTGGCTGATAAGTGGACCTTCTAGAGCGGCCTGCATCTGATATAACTGAGCTGGCTGGCCTGCATACTGAATCTGCTGTGGCTGAGGAAGACCGGTCTTGTTCGGGCACTGCTTGGCCATGTGCCCTTCTTGTCCACATTCAAAGCATCCTCGTGTGCCCTTGCGACAAACCCCTGGGTGGAATTTCCCACAAGTAGCACACTTTGGATAACTGGGTCGCTTGCTAGATGGTCCTCCTTTTGGGTCACTCCCTGATTTGCTGTTGGAGTTCCCTTTCCAGTTAGAGCTGTGGCCTTGCTGTTTTTGAGTGTGAGAGTTTCCTTGGCCTTTGGACTCTGAGGAGACTTGCTTCTGCTGCTTTATGCTGTTCTGGTAATGCTCTGTGGTCAAGGCACTGCTCACTAACTCCTCTGTGGTTTGTGGCCTATGTATGCCACCAGCCACGTTCACTGCTATCTCTAGCCTCAGCATCTTGAGCATCAACCGGATTCGTTCCTTCTCTGTGCTGACTAGCTCCGGGCATAGACGAGCCAACCTGTTGAATTTCTTCACGGCTTCCTCAACTGAAAGGTTGCCCTGACGAAACTCGGTGAACTCGTCGTAGTGGCGGTTTGTAACCCGTATGTGAAAGAACTCCTCGAAGAATTCCTTCTCGAAGTCAGCCCATAACATCTGGTTCACTGGGCGCTTCGTTCTGATTCTTTCTCACCACATGCGTGCGTCTCCTGTCAGGCAGAAGGAGGTACACTTCACCTTCTCGTGTTCTGGCCAGTCCAGAAGCTCCATCGTGCTCTCCAGTGTTTTGAACTAGGCTTGTGCATCCCATGGTTCACTAGTGCCTGAGAAGTTCTCTGGCTTGACTCGCTGCCACTGGATCAGATAGGCTTCCTTTCTTGGCTCAGCTGCTGGAACTGCTGGTGCTGGTACTGGTGCTGGCGTTGGCGCTGTAGGCTGAGCTGGTGGAACCTCTAAGACTTCTGGAGTCGTCAGATTCGGTTCCGGGGTGACTGTGGGGTATTCTGCTGATTAGCCTCGAGGGTGGCTATTTCCTTGTAACTGAGCCACTAACGCTGTAAGGTCTGGGGGAGGCACTGAACTGCCTGCCTCATGCTGGGGCTCAGTAGCTGGTGTCCTTCTAGCTGGGCGTCCTCGTGCCATTTCTAAAGACATGGAGGACAGGACATGCATAACTAATACAATTATAATTGTATAACTATTGCTATCATGTTATATACTATCACATACTAACATGCATCAATTATTTATTAACATGAGCTATAACAAGAAAGCAAGAAACATAAATAAAGCAGAGGTATTCTTACTTGGAAGCTGCAGGTACAATGCTAATGTGTGTGTAAGAAGTATGGAACACTGCTCTGATACCACTCTGTAACGACCCGCCTCCTACTGACTAGGCTGCGAGGCCGATCGCTACAGTTATGCTGTGCTGGACTATTAATGCGGAATGAAAGCTGGCTAATTTAAAATTTTACTGAACTAAATGCTGTAAGGTTTAACTTAATATTCTGGGTGTACCTAAGAGTTGTACACATGCTAGGGGAGGTGTTTACAACTGAGAATAAACTTCGGATCGATCCCCAGACCGATCCACTACTACTGGCACGGTAGGAAACTCCGGATCGTTCGACCGACCGATCCACAATCTACACTGCCATTCTGTACGCTGCTGGATCGGTCTGTCGACCGATCCAGCTGGTCCCTGATCGGTCAATGAGACCGATCAGTGGCTTACTGATCGGTCTACTGACCGATCAGTGAGCCATTTTTCACGACCCAGCTCCTGATCGATCCACGGATCGATCAGGGAACGAACAGAAAGTTCTATTCGCATAAACCAGGTCCCTGATCGGTCTACCGACCGATCAGAGACTCCCTGATCGGTCTACCGACCGATCAGAGACTCCCTGATCGGTCTGCTGACTGATCAGGGGTTTCTGATTTCGTATCAGACCCCTGATAACAGCACTGATGCGTGCCAAAGTCATTATACAACACTACAAAAGCTAAGAGAAACATTCTACTAAGTAAGGGCTAACATACTAAACATGATTAAGGCATAAAATACTAATTCATGGCATGTAAGCATATGGAAACCAAAACTAACAAGGTTTTAAGCTGTTCTCTTGCTAACTAACAGAAACGTAAGATAACGCTTACTATAAGTACTAATGCATACTGAACACGTTCTAAATGCATTATAAAATAAAACTAGATCCCTAGGATCTTTATTCCAGTTCCTTCCACACACATCTTGATCTGCATTGACCTCCAGCCTCCACTGCTAGTCCATTTTCCTTTTACCTGTATCTGCAGTATAAGGAAAATAGTATCTGTAAGCTAAAAAGCTTAGTAAGAAACCATCTACCTCACTAAAACATGTATACGATGCAAATATGATTTGAAATCATGCTGTTTGAAAGGATATGCTGAGTATACTGAATAACCTAAACATGGCATGGCATATAAGCATACAATCATGGCATATCTAAAGGTGAACATGATATCAATCACATGGTATCAATGAAAAACTAAGCTGGTACTAAAAACTGAGCTACTGCTAGGACTGTACTGAATTCACGAACTAATTTTTGAAAGGTTGAAAACCATATACATATAATAAGTGAAAATACTAAACATGCTGTTTGGGCCCGGCAACTGTACTTGCTGTGCGCGCATCCTTAACTAAACCCGGGTTTGCAAGTCCCGAATTTAGTAGGGTTAACTAGGTTATCTAAACCTAGGGACGACTGTGGGAGTCCAACCCAATGGATATCTGATCCAGTACAGTGCCACTGAAAGTAAAATACTGAATATAGCTAACTGTTTAAACTAGCTGTTTCTAGGTTATCTGAACCTAGAGCTAGATTGTCTGAACCTAGAGGCGACTGTGGGAGCCCACCCATTGGACCGTAGTCCCATATAAGCTAAAATACACTGATTTACTGATTTAAATGCTTCTAATGCATTTAACTGAGCTATTAAAATGCCTAATTTGCATTTTTACTTAACTAACTATTTTATCGAACACCTAGTGTGCCCCAACTCTCCCCTCTATTAGGGAGACCACTTCTAGGCACCCGACAACGTCTAGGAACCCCCATTGAAGAGGGAATACGTGTCCGGCCCATCTAGAAGTACTCACTAAATCCCTAAATCTGCGAGGAGGGTTAAATTCACCCTATGCGTCGATAAAAATTGCATATAGCTAAACTAGTGCGTATAAAACCAAACGGAGCTACTTATACTGCAGGTGAGGGGTTTCTTACCTTGTGTGCTAGATTTCTTACAAATCTAATCGCTAGGAATTCCGGTGGAGATGACTTCTCGACGATTCGCTCGCGTCCACGTGCTCTACTCGCGGAGGGGAACGTCCTTGTGCTGAAATCGTCGCCGGAAAGTGACCTTGGAACCCTAGGGAGAGAACCCTAGGTCTCCTTGTGGTTTGCGCCGAGAGAGGGAGGAGAGGGAGAGGTGGCGTCGGTGAGGTTAGGGTGAAGGAGAAGTTGCCGAACCAACACAAAATAAACCAAACCAACTTATGTTTTCCTATTTATATTAAGTGGGTATTTTGGCCCAACTCAATTATAAATATATTTGATTCTCCTTTCTCTCAGCACGGCCCTGCTGGGTTCACCGGTTACTAAGGCTAACTAAAGGTTTAACGGACTCGAGAGGTCCCGGGTTCGATTCCCGCTAAAGCCTTTTTATTTTTCTAATTAGTTTTGCTACTTCCGCTACTCGGAAAATTCCGGAAAAATATCTAAAAATTCCAGAAAAATCATAGAATATTCCTAAAATAGTTTTGAGAATTTTCGGGCATTACAGCTCGCCACCATGAACTCTGAGCTTCAGAAGCAATAGGAGAACATGGACGCCTATGATATGGTTGAACACCTTAGACAACTATATCAAGGACAAGCAAGGCATGAGAGATTTGAGATCTCAAAAGTTCTATTTCAATGCAAAATGCAAGAAGGAAGTCCCGTAGGGCCTTATGTGCTCAAGATATAGGGTATATGAAGAATCTATAAAGGTTGGGATTCCCACTAGGCCAAGAATTGGCCACTGACCTAATTTTTCAATTATTGCCCGAAAGCTATAGTCAATTTGTCATGAACTATAACATAAATGAAATTAACAAACCATTGCCTGAGATGTTGAGCATGTTGAGAACTGCTGAACTCAACCTTAAGAAGGCAAAACCTAGCACCATTTTAATGGTGCCAAAGGGGAAAGGCAAATAGAAGCCCAAAGGTAAGGGTAAAACCCAAACCAAAGGCAAGGGCAAGACTCATGCACTAAAACCCAAAGGCGGGGTGACTAAGGAAGGAACCTGCTTCCACTGTGGTGAGATCGGACATTGGAAGAGGAACTGCAAATCATACCTAGAGGAAGTGAAAATGAAGAAAAGTCAAACTTTTGCCTCAAGTATACATGTTATAGAAGTCAATCTATCTATTTCTTCTTCATGGGCATTAGATACCGGATGTGCATCTCACATTTATACTAATGTGCAGGGCTTGAGAAATAGTAGAATATTGACAAAGGGCGAAGTGGACCTATGAGTAGGCAATGGCGCAAGAGTTACTGCTGTAGCTGTAGGAACATATTCCTTATCTTTGCCCACTGGACTTGTATTAGAACTTGAAGAGTGTTGTTATGTGCCTGCCTTAATTAAGAACATCATCTCTATTTCTTGTTTAGACAAGAAAGGATTCTCATTTGTAATAAAGGACAAATGTTATTCCATTTATTTCAATGAAATATTCTATTGTAGTGCACATCTTATGAATGGACTCTATGTTCTAGACTTTGACAACCCAATCTATAACATAAATACCAAGCGGTTCAAGTCTAATGATTTGAACCAAACATATCTCTGGCATTGTCGCTTAGGTCACATAAATGAGAGTCGCATATCCCAACTCCATAAAGATGGACTTTTGGACTCATTTGATTTTGAATCATATGAGATATGCGAATCTTGTATTCAAGGAAAGATGATAAAGACTCCATTTAGTGGACATAGCAAAAGAGCAAATGACTTATTAGGACTCATACATACAGATGTATGTGGTCCTTTCAGAATAGCAGCTAGAGGAGTCTACCATTACTTCATTACTTTTACTGATGATTTCAGTAGATATGGCTATGTGTATCTAATGCGACATAAGTCAGAATCCTTTGAACAGTTCAAAGAATTCAAGAATGAAGTACAAAAGCAACTTGGTAAGAGTATTAAGATGCTTCAATCAGATCGAGGTGGAGAATACCTTAGCTAAGAGTTTCATGACCATCTTGTTGAGTGTGGGATTATATCTCAACTCACTCCACCTGGAACACCACAATGGAATGGTGTATCAAAACGGAGAAATCGTACTTTATTAGATATGGTACGAACGATGATGAGTCAAACAGAACTTCCTGCTTCCTTCTGGAGACATGGTCTAGAGACGACCGCTTTCACACTTAACCGGGTTCCATTTAAGGCTGTCATAAAGACACCATATACGATATGAACCGGGAAGAGTCCCAAGATGTCTTTCATGAAGATTTGGGGATGTGAGGCTTACGTTCGACGACAAGTCTCCAATAAACTAGGACCCAAATCAGACAAGTACTATTTTGTACGATATCCCAAGGAAACAAAGGGATATTACTTCTATAATCCCACATAAGGTAAAGTGTTTGTTGCCAAAACTGGTGTCTTTCTAGAAAGGGAATTTATTTCTAGAAGAACTAGTGGGAGTAATGTCGATCTTGAAGAAATTCAAGATACACAAACTAGCACCGACACCTTGATGGAAACTGAACAGGTACCACAAGATGTTGTGGATCATGATTTTGTTACACCACAAGAAGTTGTGGAGCAACAACCTGTTCAAGTAGCACAAGCTCTACACAGATCTGATAGGACCCGTTGTCAACCTGAGAGATACTCTTTTCTCTTGTCTGACCATGGTGATGTAAAGCTTATTGGTCTCATTGAGCCTACATCGTATCAGGAAGTTGTACAAGGCCCAGATTTTGAGAAATGGCTAGAGGCCATGAGATTCGAAATGTAATCCATGTACACTAACCAATATGGACTTTGGTTGATCAACCTGAAGGGATCAAACCCATTGGGTGTAAGTGGGTCTTCAAAGTGAAGATAGACATGGATGGTCATATGCATACCTATAAAGGTAGATTGGTGGCTAAATGATTCAAGTAGATTCATGGTATAGAATATGATAAAACTTTTTCACCAGTTGTGATGCTTAAGTCCATTCGGATCATGATTGCTATTGCAACCTTTTTTGATTATGAGATCTGGCAGATGGATGCCAAAACTACATTTCTTAATGGAAATCTACTCGAGGATGTGTACATGACACAATCTGAGGATTTTTTAGATCCTAAGAATGCTGGAAAGGTGTATAAGTTGTAAATATCCATTTATGGATTAAAGCAAGCTTCTAGAAGTTGGAATCTTCGATTCGATGATGCAATCAAAACATTTGGTTTCATTAAGAATGAAGATGAACCTTGTGTCTACAAGAAGGTTAGTGTGAGCATAGTCATCTTTCTCATATTGTATGTAGACGACATACTTCTCATTGGAAATTATATCCCTACTCTTCAATCAGTGAAGACTTGGCTTGGGAATTGCTTTTCAATGAAAGACTTAGGTGAAGCAGCCTACATTTTAGGTCTTAAGATCTATAGAGATAGATCTAAAAGATTACTTAGTCTAAGACAGAGTACATGTTAGCTAGAGCCCTAGAGCCAATCATTTGATAATTGTATTTTGGACTTGTTGTATCATATTCTATATAAGTAAAGGCATTTGGTTTTTGGTTATTATACTTACTTGTATTGGTGCCAAATAAACTAAGTATAATAACGTCCTTAAGTAGAAGGTTCTTACCTATATCAATCGATTGGTTGAATCGATAGTGAGATGATATTGGAAACACTACTCGTAATCATTTCTAGTCGAGTATTAACATTCAGGGACAATGTTAGTGCAATAAGACTAGCATGTAGGTCAACTCGATGACTTGATCTCACAAGTCATGGATATAGAGATATCAAGTTGACACATGGGTATGCATTAGAGAATGTATACTGAATGACCCGCCATGAGAAAGTATCATGGATCGTTATATGAGTGTCATATACTTTCTTATGTGGCTATTAGTATGACTACTAGTCCTTAGACCTGAAGTCACCATAGTTCCCTACATAAGGAGTTATGTACTTTGGTTTCGTCAAACGTCACCCGTAACTGGATGGACTATAAAGGCGATTACTGGGTATGTAACGAATTATGCAGAGAGATGTGAGTGATGTAGATGGGATCTATCCCTCCTATATGACGGGAGCGACATCGATATTCTTGATAGAGTGAGACCACGAAGTGCATGTCCATGCCCAAATGAGTCAATATAGGATATTGAGCTCATTTGATTTAGTGAGTCTACTTGGAGTTCAAGATTTAGATTGATTAGAGGATGACACGGTCTATGCCTTATATTGATCAATCTAGATGTCTAGGATAGAAGGACACTTGTCATATATTGTGAGGAGTCACAATTAGTAGTCACAAGGTGATATTGGATCTCAACATTCTTGTAACTTGGGTAGTAATGATGTGTTGCTAGATACCACTCATTACTTATGCTCCTAAATGGGTTTGGGGACATTGCCAACATTACAAGAACCTATAGGGTCACACACTAAGGATAATTAGATGGAGATTAGGTTCATATGATGAACCAAGAGGATTAGATTCATTTGATGAATCAAATTAGATTAAGAGTAATCCTAATTGGGCTAATTGAGTTAGACTCAAGTTGATTCATGTGTTTAATGAGTCTAATTTAGATTATGACTCATTGAATCAATTTAATTAAATGGATTAGATCCATTATATTAAGTTGGCTTGAATCAAATGGTTAGATTAGATCAACCATGGGAGAGATTTGGTCAAGTTTGACTTGACTTGAGAGGAAGAGGAAGAGTCAAGTTTGACTTGACTATTTGCCACATCATTAGTGATTTGGCATTAGGAGGACTAATGATGATGTGCCACATCATCAAAGTGTGCCACCTCATGGGGGTTATAAAGCTATTCTCTTTAATGGCTACATTTAATGAGGATGGGGGTTACACCTTGTGATGGTGGCTGGCCACCTATGGGGAATGAATTGGATTCATTTCATTCAAGGCAATTGACTTCATCTTCTTCCTCTAGCTCTCCCTCTCCCTCTCCTCCTCAACTTGGCCGAACCACACAAAGTGCTAGCACACCATTTTGTGTGGTTTTTCTCCACCTACATGTCCGTGTGGATACTTCTAGAGGGGTATCTATTTTGATACTCTCGAGATCCGGCACTGTTTGGACGAGCGGGAACGCGAAGGGCTTCGCTTCAAAGGTATAACCTTTTATTTTGTAGATCTAAGTGTAGATCTAGGTAGAAACTCGTATTCGTATGTTTTCAAACTTTTTCTTTGCACGGATCCGTTGGCTATGGGCTTTCGGGGTTTCCGCGATGCGAAAAAGCGGTTTTCGCAGCCCGAAAATCCCAACAGTGGTATCAGAGCCACGTGCGAAGACGAATACGAATTTATTTTGTGTTTTATGAATCCTTTTCAGTTCTGTAATATTCTGTATATTTCTGATTTTTATAGTTTTTATGGGTATTTTTCTCGTAGAAGCGAAGCACAAGTGTTTCGATACTTGTAGGCTTCGACTACCGAGAAGAATTTTCCATAACGGCCAAGTTTCGTCCCAAAACTTTTTGGGACAGTGGGCTAAGGCGCTGTTAGATCGCAATGGAACCCTCGCGATGGTTAGATCGCGGGTAGGGGTGCTGGCCCTGGCCCCGCAAGGGGATTCGTTCCGCGATTGCGCCCGAAAACCGCTAAACGGAACCGCCGGGAAATTGTACTCGTAAAAATTGTAAAAAATTATAGAAAAATTACAAAAAATTATAGAAATATATAATTTTGAATTATATATTATTTTTTTTGATAGTCATGGCCCAAAGACCCAATTCAATTGGATAATTTGTTTTGTAATTCATAATACGACCTGCGTGCCGTGATGTGATGTGCGTGTTGTATTTTTTTTTTTTCGCGACCTGTGCGTCGTGCCTTTCTCTTTTATTCTTGTTGTAAATTAGATTTAGACTCGAATGTAACTCGAGTTTCAAAATGTAATTTAAATTTTGAAGCGGTGGAAGGTCCACTCGAGACGGAGTTACGTGGAGGGCGCGAGCAACACGAGGTGGTCAAAGGAAGGAGCTTGAGAAGCTGTTGACCTTAGGTTGACCATCCGATCTTCTCATTGGCTTGAGAAGATCGTAGTAGGGCCATGACATAATCACAAAATTATTTAATTAATTGCTTTTGTGTGTATGTGATGCATGCTAGTTAATTAAGTAATTAATTAGTGCCTAACGATTAGATTAGATCTAAGTCGTGCACATGATGCACCCTTCGATTAGATTAGATCTATCGAGTATATGATTCGCATCATCGTTTAGATTATATCTAAATCGCGTCAACTCATAATGCCTACCATGCCGTGATACCTACCATTGCCTCGATCGCATGTTGTTGTTGAATCTGCCAAAGCAGAGCAACACATACTATCTTGGTAGGGTACGGAGGGACAATTTTGGTCCCGCCTATCAACGCATGGGTGAGTACAACTCAATTAGATTGAGTAACTAGTTAACTCAATTGGGTCGAGTTTAACTATAGGCATTATCCAATGGTTGGTAGATAGGTCAAAATCACATTTATATTAACTCTTGGGCGTATTAGCCAAAGCTAACTCGAGTTTTAATATAAATACGGATTTTGATCCTATAAACAAGAGTTGCATAGAGATGCAATTGGTAATCGTTACCTACCGATCATACTAAGTCTTGGGCGTATTAGCCAAAGCTAACTCAAGGGTTAGTATGATGTGGATCTTGTCCCACATGAATTATAGAATTCAGTGGGAGCATCATTTAGTTAAAAGGCCTAATTAAATGATTAAGAATATGATACTTATTTCTGCATTTATTTCTGTTGTAGATTACCATGATGTCGAATACGAACACCTTCTCCCTGCGATCTGTCCTCGAGAAGGACAAGCTCAACGGAGCAAACTTCCTGGACTGGTACAGGAACCAAAGAACGTAAACTGTACGTTCTGGAGCAGCCCATTCCGGAGGCTCCTCCTGCCACTGCCCCGCGAGCTGACCGAAATGCTTTCAAGAAGCATCAAGATGACGCATTAGATGTGTCTTGTCTAATGCTTACGACCATGAACTCTGAGCTTCAGAAGCAACACGAGTTAATGGGCGCTTACGATATGGTTGAACATCTTCGTCAACTGTATCAAGGTCAAGCGAGGCATGAGAGATTTGAGATCTCAAGGGCACTGTTTCAGTGTAAGATGTCAGATGGGGCTCCTGTAGGTCCATATGTACTCAAAATGATTGGGTACATAGAGAACCTACAATGGTTGGGGTTCCCACTTGGCCAAGAGTTGGCCACTGACCTGATCTTGCAATCCTTGCCGGATAGCTATAGTCAGTTCGTTCTAAACTACAATATGAACGAGATTGACAAGCCACTGCCCGAGCTGCTTAGTATGTTGTGAACTGCTGAGCTGAACCTTAAGAAGGCTAAGCCCAACACTGTTATGATGGTTCAGAAACATAAGGGCAAGGGAAAGCCCAAAGGAAAGGGAAAGTCCCAAGCCAAGGGCAAAGGAAAAGCACTGAAGCCTAAAGGAGGGGTCGCCAAGGATGCTACCTGCTTCCACTGCGGTCAGACCGGGCACTAGAAGAGGAACTGCAAGGTATACTTGGAGGATCTTAAGAAGAAGCGAAGTGAGACTTCCACTTCAGGTATATATGTTATAGAAGTCAATCTATCTATTTCTACATCATGGGTATTAGATACTGGATGTGCTTCTCACATTTGTACTGATGTGCAGGCGCTGAGAAATAGCAGGGCATTGACAAAGGGCGAGGTGGACCTACGAGTAGACAATGGAGCACGGGTTGCTGCTATTGTTGTAGGAACTTACTTTCTATCTCTGCCCTCTGAGCTTGTACTAGAGTTAGTCGATTGTTGTTATGTGCCTGCATTAACTAAGAATATTATATCAATTTCTTGTTTGGACAAGAAAGGTTTCTCGTTTACAATAAAGAATAAATGTTGTTCCGTCTATTTAAACGATATGTTCTATTGTAGTGCACCTCTGATAAACGGACTCTATATTCTAGACCTTGAGAGCCCTATTTATAACATAAATACCAAGAGGTTCAAGTCAAATGACATGAACCAAACCTACCTCTGGCACTGTCGCTTAGGTCATATAAATGACAAGCGCTTATCCCAGCTCCATAAGGATGGTTTCCAGGACTCATTTGATTTTGAATCATATGAGATATGCGAGTCATGCCTACGAGGCAAGATGACCAAGACTCCCTTTAGCGGGCAAAGTGAGAGAGCGACTGATTTGTAAGGACTTATACATAGTGATGTATGTGGCCCTTTCAATGTCGCTGCTAGAGGTGGTTATAGGTACTTCATCACATTTACTGATGACTTCAGTAGATATGGTTATGTGTATTTGATGACACATAAGTCTGAATCCTTTGAAAAGTTCAAAGAATTCAAGAATGAAGTACAGAACCAGCTTGGCAAGAGTATTAAAATACTTCGATCCGATCAAGGTGGAGAATACCTTAGCCATGAGTTCCGTGACTATCTAGCTGAGTGTGGGATTCTATCCCAACTCACTCCTCCAGGAACACCACAGTGGAATGGTGTATCTGAAAGGAGGAATCATACCTTATTAGATATGGTATGATCTATGATGAGTCACACAGATCTTCCGACATACCTTTGGGGCTATGCTTTAGACACGACAGCATTTATACTCAACCGAGTTCCATCCAAGGCCGTTATAAAGACACCATATAGGATATGGACTGGGAGAGATGCCCAGGTGTCTTTCATGAGGATTTGGGGTTGTGAGGCTTACGTTCGACGTCAAGTCTCAGACAAATTATGACCCAAATCCGACAAGTGCTATTTCATTGGATATCCCAAGGAAACTAAGGGATATTACTTCTACATTCCCAGTCAGCACAAGGTAGTTGTGACAAAGACTGGGGTCTTTCTAGAAAGGACTTTGTTTCTAGAAAGACTAGTGGGAGCACGTTCGATCTTGAAGAAGTTCAAGATGCGAACAATAGTACTGATGCCTCGATGGAAGTTGAACTGGAACCACAAAGTGTTGTGGATGATGTTGTTCCACAAAGAGTTGAGGAACAACAACCAGTTCAAGTAGACATACCTCTTCGCAGGTCTGATAGGGTACGTCGTCAGCCTGAGAGATACTCATTTCTCTTGTCTGACCATGATGACGTTGTGCTCATAGATGATGAGCCTACCACCTATCAAGAAGCTGTGATGAGACCAGATTTCGAGAAATAGCTAGAGGCCATGAGATCCGAGATGAAATCCATGTACACCAACCAAGTATGGACTTTGGTTGATCCACCTGAAGGGGTAAAACCCATTGGGTGTAAGTGGGTCTTTAAGAGAAAGACTTACATGGATGGACTTATCTATAAGGGTCACTTAGTAGCTAAAGGTTTCAAGAAGATTCATGGTATTGACTATGATGAAACCTTTTCTCCAGTAGCGATGTTTAAGTCCATTCGGATCATGCTTGTTATTGCAGCTTACCATGACTATGAGATATGGCAGCTGGATGTCAAAATCACATTTCTGAATGGAAACCTACTCGAGGATGTGTACATGACACAGCATACTAGCAGAGTATGCAAGCTGCATAGGTCCATTTATGGACTAAAGCAAGCTTCTCGAAGTTGGAATCTTCGATTCGATAATGTAATCAAACAGTTTGGTTTCATCAAGAATGAAGATGAACCTTTTGTCTACAAGAAGGTTGTAGGGGGACATAGTTGCCTTCCTCATATTGTATGTGGATGACATACTACTCATTGGGAAAGACATCCCTTTGCTACAGTCTATTAAGACTTGGCTAGGGACATGTTTCTCAATAAAGGACTTAGGTGAGGCATCCCGCATTCTAGGGATACAGATCTATAGAGATAGATCTAATAGATTGCTTGGCCTAAGTCAGAGTACATATATTGACAAGGTATTCCTTCGGTTTGCCATGCAGAACTCCAAGAAGGGATTTCTGCCGATGTCACATGGCGTGAGTCTTTCGAAGACTAAAGGTCCCTCTTCTAGAGAGGAGAGAGACCGCATGGATCAGATCCCTTATGCCTCAGCCATAGGATCGATCATGTACGTCATGCTATGTACTCGACCTGATGTCTCATATGCTTTGAGCATGACGAGCAGATACCAGTCAGATCCAGGTGAAAGTCACTGGATAGCGGTCAAGAATATTCTTAAGTACTTAAGAAGGACTAAAGAATATTTCTTGATATATGGAGGCAATGATGAGCTAGCTTAATGGGTTACAGTGATGCCAGCTTCCAAACCGATCAGGATGATTACCGATCGAAGTCAGGGTTCGTATTTTGCATTAATGGTGGTGCTGTTAGCTGGAAGAGTTCGAAGCAAGACACAGTAGCTGATTTTACAACAGAGGCCGAGTACATTGCTGCATCAGAGGCAGCAAAGGAGGCAGTTTGGATCCGCAAGTTCATCACTGAACTTGGGGTGGTTCCTAGCATTGCTGACCCCATTGAGCTCTATTGTGACAGCAATGGAGCTATAGCATAGGCGAAGGAACCTCGCTCACACCAGCGGACCAAACACATACTAGGGCGCTTCCATCTCATTCGAGAGATCATCGAGAGAGGAGATGTGAAGATTTGCAGAGTACCTACAGATGCTAACATCACAGATCCCTTGACCAAGGCTTTGGCACAGAGGAAGCATGATGGTCACACTAGGTCATTGGGGCTTAGAGCCTACACTGATTGGAACTTGTGCTAGTGGGAGATTGTTAGCTAGAGCCTTAGAGACAATCATTTGATGATTGTATTTTGGACTTGTTGTATCATATTCTATATAAGTAAAGGCATTTGATTTTTGGTTATTATACTTACTTGTATTGGTGCCAAATAAACTAAGTATAATAACGTCCTTGAGTAGAAGGTTCTTACCTATATCAATCGATTGGTTGAATCGATAGTGAGATGATATAGAGAACACTACTCGTAATCATTCCTAGTCGAGTATTAATATTCAGGGACAATGTTAATGCAATAAGACTAGCATGTAGGTCAACTCGATGACTTGATCTCACAAGTCATGGATATAGAGATATCAAGTTGACACATGGGTATGCATTAGAGAATGTATACTGAATGACCCGCCATGAGAAAGTATCATGGATCGTTATATGAGTGTCATATACTTTCACACGTGGCTATTAGTATGACTACTAGTCCTTAGACCTGAAGTCACCATAGTTCCCTACATAAGGAGTTATGTACTTTGGTTTCATCAAATGTCACCCGTAACTGGGTGGACTATAAAGGCGATTACTGGGTATGTAACGAATTATGCAGAGGGATGTGAGTGATGTAGATGAGATCTATCCCTCCTATATGACGGGAGTGACATCGATATTCTTGATAGAGTGAGACCACGAAGTGCATGGCCATGCCCAAATGAGTCAATATAGGATATTGAGCTCATTTGATTTAGTGAGTCTACTTGGAGTTCAAGATTTAGATTGATTAGAGGATGACACGGTCTATGCCTCATATTGATCAATCTAGATGTCTAGGATAGAAGGACACTTGTCATATATTGTGAGGAGTAACAATTAGTGGTCACAAGGTGATGTTGGATCTCAACATTCTTGTAACTTGGGTAGTAATGATGTGTTGCTAGATACCGCTCATTACTTATGCCCCTAAATGGGTTTAGGGGCATTGCCAATGTTACAAGAACCTATAGGGTCACACACTAAGGATAATTAGATGGAGATTAGGTTCATATAATGAACCAAGAGGATTAGATTCATTTGATGAATCAAATTGGATTAAGAGTAATCCTAATTGGGCTAATTGAGTTAGACTCAAGTTGATTCATGTGTTTAATGAGTCTAATTTAGATTATGACTCATTGAATCAATTTAATTAAATGGATTAGATCCATTATATTAAGTTGGCTTGAATCAAATGGTTAGATTAGATCAACCATGGGAGAGATTTGGTCAAGTTTGACTTGACTTGAGAGGAAGAGGAAGAGTCAAGTTTGACTTGACTATTTGCCACATCATTAGTGATTTGGCATTAGGAGGACTAATGATGATGTGCCACATCATCAAAGTGCTACACCTCATGGGGGTTACAAAGCTATTCTCTTTAATGGCTACATTTAATGAGGATGGGGGTTACACCTTGTGATGGTGGTCGACCACTTATGGGGAATGAATTGGATTCATTTCATTCAAGGCAATTGACTTCATCTTCTTCCTCTAGCTCTCCCTCTCCCTCTCCTCCTCAACTTGGCCGAACCACACAAGGTGCTAGCACACCCTTTTGTGTGGTTTTTCTCCACCTACGTGTCCGTGTGGATACTTCTAGAGGGGTATCTATTTTGATACTCTCAAGATCCGGCACCGTTTGGACGAGCGGGAACGCGAAGGGCTTCGCTTCAAAAGTATAACCTTTTCTTTTGTAGATCTAAGTGTAGATCTAGGTAGAAACTCGTATTCGTATGTTTTCAAACTTTTTCTTTGCACAGATCCATTGGCTAGGGGCTTTCGGGGTTACCGCGACGCGAAAAAATGATTTTCGCGGTCCGAAAATCCCAACAGTACATATATTGACAAGGTGCTTAAACATTTTGCCATGGAGAATTCCAAGAAGGGATTCCTACCTATGTCACATGGTGCGAGTCTTTCGAAGACTCAATGCCCCTCTTCTAAAGAACAAAGGGACCACATGGATCAGATTCCTTATGCATCTGCAATAGGATCTATCATGTATGCCATTCTTTGTACTCGCTCAGATGTCTTATATGCATTAAGCATAACGAGCAGATACCAGTCAGATCCAGGTGAAGGTCACTGGACAGTAGTCAAGAATATTCTTAAGTACTTGAGAAGGACTCAAGATTATTTCTTGATCTTTGGAGATGATGAAGAGCTTGTTGTAAAGGGTTACACCGATGCTAGCTTCTAAACTGACAAGGATGATTATAGATTGTAGTCAGGGTATGTATTTTACTTAAATGGTGGTGCTGTGAGCTGGAAGTGTTCAAAGCAAGACACAGTAGTTGATTCTACAACAGAGGCCGAGTGCATTGCTGCTTTAGCTGCACCAAAGGAGGCTGTTTGGTTCAGGAAGTTCATTACCGAGCTTGGTGTTATTCCTAGTATAGCAAACCCAATAGACCTCTATTGTGATAATAATGGGGCTATTGCACAGGCTAGGGAACCTCGCTCTCATCAAAGATCCAAACATATATTGCAGCGATTCCATCTCATTTGAGAGATCATCGATAGAGGAGATGTGAATATATGTAGAGTACCAACCGATGCTAACATTGCGGATCCCTTGACCAATGCTTTGGAACAAAGGAAGCATGATGGTCATACTAGGTCACTGGGTATTAGATATTTCAGTGATTGGCACTAGTGCTAGTGGGAGATTGTTAGTATTAGCCCTAGTACCAATTATGAGATGATTGTAAAGGGATCCTTTTGTATCATATTTCATTATTAATAAAGGCAAAGTTGATTATTATATTTAATTTAATTTAGTGTCGAATGAATAAGTATAATAATGTCCTTGAGTAGTGTTGGTTGATACTCGGAATATCGTACCGGTTCCCCTGTACAAAAATTTTGTACAAGTCCTGAACCATTCCTAACAACCTATTGTGTTCCTTAGAAATTAAATTAGGAATCGCAAACGGAACTAAACATTATTGATTCCAAATTTAACTTATCTGTTATTAGAGGTTTAGACTTAGATTGCAAATGATACTTAACATTATTGATCTAAATCTACCCATGTTACAAATTCAATTAAATATTAATTTCAGAGATTGGCTTCCAGGTTAAACATGGCGAGGCACTAGGCCTTCTTGGGTATGGGAGCATCCAACACTTCCTAGACAAAGCCTTTCAACAAAATTTAATATTTAATTTCCTTATAGTAACCCTAGGTTTAACCAAAAGGAACAATTGAATCACAAGATCGAAAAAAAGCAAAAGAACACAAACTTGAATCATAAATTTGAAACCTAGAATCATATGTCTCTTGTGTTTGGTATTTCAAAATCTATACAAAGAAAACTAGTATGATGCAGAATAGAATTACTAGTTATACCTTTCTTTGTAAACAACAACCTCTTGATCTTCTATTGTATTCCTCTTATTATCTCGGATGTCGTGTGGGTGATGATTTACCAAGATTAGAACCACCCAAGCTTCCTTCTTCTCCAAGCAAGTTTTGGCCACCACAAGAACTCCAAGAGAAGATGAGGTTCGGCCACCACCAAGCTCCAAGGGATGTTAAGAAACAATACCTCCTATCTCTCCTTCTTCCTTTAACAAGATCCGACCACCAACCAAGCTCCTTGAGATGAAGATGCCACCGGCCAAGGAAGAAGAATAGGAGAGGGAGAGGAAGAGAGGGGGGGCCGGCCACCAACCAAGGAAGAGAGGAACCAAAGAAGATATCTTGTTATGAGGTGAGACACCTCTACCCTCTCTTTTATATTCCTTGGTCTTGGCAAATAAGGAAAGTTTTATTAAAACTTCCTTATTCTCTTTGCCAATGAAAGAAAAGTTTAATAAAATTTCCCTTTCAAACTATATATGGCCAGCCACCTTAATCCCTCCAAACAAGGAAAGTTTTAAATACAAAATTAAAACTTCCTAATTTGTTTTCGGAAATTTTTAAATAAAAATTTCTCTTTTGAAAATTCCCTTCATGGTTGGTCATAAAAGGAAACTTTTATAAATTAAAATCTTTCTATTAAACATGTAGATGATTTACAAAAAGAAAAGTTTTCTCTAAAATTAAAATCTTTCTTTCAATCTACAAATAAGGAAAGATATCAAATCTTTTCTTAATCTTTTGTAGAAACTATAAAAGGAAAGATTTAATTTTAAAATTATCTTTTAAATCATATGGATGGTTACAAAAAAGGAAAGTTTTATCAAAAATTAAAATCTTCCTTTTAACTACAAATAAGGAAAGATATCAAACCTTTCACTTAAAATTTTGTAGAAAACTATAAAAGGAAAATTTTAAATTTTAAACTCTCTTTTAAAACCATGGCTTCCACATAAGAAAGATTTAAAAAATAAAAATCTTTTAATTTATTGTGTCCGTCCACACCAAGCTTGGGTTCAAGCTAGGGCCGGCCACCTAATGAAACCAACTCACCTTGGTTTGGCCAACCCTAGCTTGGGCTCCAAGCTAGGCTTGGCCGGCCGCCTTAAGGAGGGTAAGAAGGTGGATATGAGTGGAAATAATACTTTATAAATAAGAGGTTACGATAGGGACCGAGAGGAGGAATTGGTTTTGGTCTCCCGATGAAATTAAGCTTCCCATGTTCACCCTGAACACCCAACTTAATTTCATCAATAATAATTCATATCACTAAAGAATTATTATTGAACTACCGCACCAATCCCAAATTATATTTTGGGCTCCTTCTTATCATGAGTGTGTTAGTCTTCCTGTATTTAAGATATAGAATGCCCATTAATTAAATGAGTTGCTGACAATCCACTTAATTAATATCTAGCTCCAAGAGTAGTACCACTCAACTTCATCGTTATGTCGGACTAAGTCCACTTGTAGGGTTTACATGACAATCCTTATGAGATCTTCTTGGGGACATTATCAACCTAGATTACTAGGACACAAT
The DNA here is from genome assembly GCF_018446385.1 of Zingiber officinale. NCBI lineage: Eukaryota > Viridiplantae > Streptophyta > Magnoliopsida > Zingiberales > Zingiberaceae > Zingiber > Zingiber officinale. Next base: position 35,565,185 of record NC_055998.1, read on the forward strand.
TTCATTTTATAATCAACAACACACCATATAAATAATACAATTTCCCAACTTATCGGGCCTATTGATTTATCGAACTAAATTGCACCCTTTGATAAATTAAAGAAATGAATATTGAGTATATGTGCTTGTTATTATATCATGATTAAGAGCACACACTTCCATAATAATAAAGGTGTTGTTCTTTTATGCAGTCAGTATAAAAAGAATTTACCTTAAATGATCCTGCTTAATACACTCAGAGTGTACTAGTGTAATTTTATAGTTAAGATAAACTAATATCAAATTACTCTACGACTATTCCAATGTTTTGTTCCTTTCCATCTTAGTTATGAGCAACTGTTTATAATTTATAAGGAACTGATAACATGATCTTCTTTGTGTGACACCACACACCATGTTATCTACAATATAAATTAATTGAACAACTACACTTAACATATAAATGTAGACATATGACCAATGTGATTCTTTATTTCAAAATAAATGTTTATAAAAAGCTAAGCTTTTAGTATACTTTAACAATCTCCCACTTATACTAAAAGACTATGCTGCCATAAACGTTGCCATACATCTGATTCTCATTCCTTCATCATGCCCATCAAAAGCTCTTGCCTTAAGGGCCTTAGTGAAAGAATCTTTCGATTATCATCTGATGCAATCTAGGCGACAACAACTTCTCCTCGTTATACGATGTCTCGTATTGGGTGGTACTTACGCTCTATGTATTTACTTGCCTTATGGGCTTGTGGTTCCTTCGAGTTTGCTACTGCACCACTTATTATTACAATACATTGCAATAATTTTGGGCAAACCAGGAATCACATCTAAGTCCATCATGAAGTCTCTGAGCCATACAACTTCTATGGCTGCATCAGAGGTTGCAACATACTCAGCTTCCATGGTGGAGTCCGAAAAGCATCTATGCTTATCACTCCTCCATTGTTATGGCTTTACCTCCTAAAGTAAACACAAAACCCCGAGGTCGACTTACTATTGCCCCTATCAGATTGGAAGTCAAAATCCGTGTATCCCATAGGGAGAAAATCATCTGCCTTGTAAACTAGCATATAATCTCTAGTCCCTCTAAGGTATTTTAATATATGCTTTACGGTAGTCCAGTGTCCTGGTCCTAGGTTACTTTGATATCTGCTAACCATGCCTATGGCAAAACAGATATCTGGTTTCCTGCATAGCATACATTAGACTTCTTATATCTGAAGCATAAGGAACTGCCTTCATTTCTTCTATCTCTTTTGATGTCTTCGGAGACATCTCTTTAGATAAATATACTCCATGCCCAAAAGGTACAAAAACCTTTCATGGAGTCTTGCATGCTAAAATGAGCTAGGATAGTATTGATATATGAAGCTTGGGATAAGCACAACATTCTTTTCTTGTGATCCCTTATTACTTTGATCCCGAGAATATGTACGCTTTCACCCAAGTCCTTTATATTGAATTGCTTGGAAAACCATACCCTTACTTCTGACAACACTTTGATATTGTTTCCAACTATCAAAAATGTCATCTACGTATAGTACAAGAAATACCGCCACGTTTCCATCACACTTCTTGTATACACAAGACTCATCCGGATACTGAATAAATCCATATGACTGGATTACCTCATTAAACTAGATGTTCCAAGACCTTAAAGCTTGCTTCTGTACATAAATAGACCGATTGAGTTTACATACTAGATGCTCTTTGCCCTTTGCAATAAACCCTTTTGGTTGCTTCACATGGATGTTTTATTCAAGACTTCCGTTAAGGAAAGCTGTCTTGACATCCATTTGCCAAATCTCATAATCCATATGAGCGGTAATAGATAAGAGTATCCAGATAGACTTAAGCATGACCACCGGTGAAAAAGTTTTCTCATAATCGATTCCCTCTTTCTAAGTGTACCCTTTCGCAACAAGTCTTGTTTTGAAGGTTTCCACCTTCTTGTTTGCCCCTCTTTTCCTTTTGTAGATCCATTTACATCAAATAGCTTTTACACTATTTGATGGTTCTACTATCTCCAAGACTTTGTTAGAATACATAGATTCTATTTCTGATTTCATTGCTCTTTGCCAATATTCTGCATCTATATCTTTGAGTGCTTCATCATATGTTCAGGGATCAGGTTCATGTTTACCTGGGACCAAGTCCGACGGCTCTCCCAAAAAAAACATGAATCTTTCAGGTTGCCTAACAACCCTCCCACTACGACGAGGCACTGTTTGTTGTTGTGTATCATTTGTGATTCATGTTGCAGTTTCTTGTGATATTTCATCTTGTAATGTTGGTACTAAAGTAGGCATCTCCTCTCTTATTTCTTCTAGAACAATTTCACTCATGGGCTTATGGTTTATTACATAATCTTCTTCTAAAAATCGAGCATTGATTCTAACAATGATCTTCTGATTTTTAGGATTATAAAACAAACCACCTTTCATTACCTTAGGATATCCTACAGACAAACTTCTGTACGGGATTCCAACTTGTCAGTATCTCCCTTCAGCACATGTGCTGGACTACCCTATATCCGAATATGACTTAGAGTAGGCTTACACCCATTCCACAATTCCATGGGAGTAAAGGGTACTGATTTAGAAGGTATCATATTCAGAATGCACACCGCTGTTTCCAGAGCATATCCCCAAAATGAATTTGGTAATTCTGAATAACTCATTATCGATCTCACCATTTCCATAAGAGTCATATTCCTTCGTTCTACCACACCATTCTATTGGGGTGCACCAGGTGCAGACAACTGGGATTGAATCCCAACCTCTGATAAGTAATTCCTAAACTCTCCAAAGAGGTATTCACCACCACGATCAGACCGTAGTGTCTTGATACTTTTACCATGATGTTTCTCCACATCAGCCTTATACTCTTTGAACTTATCAAAGCATTCAGACTTGTAGCGCATCTGGTAAATGTATCCACATCTCGAATAGTCATCTATAAAAGAGACAAAATATTCGAAACCACCTCTAGCCTGGATAGACATAGGACCGAACAAATCAGAATGAACCAGTTTCAACACATCTTTGGCTCTATACCCCTTGGCCTTAAAATGTCTCTTGGTCATTTTTTCTTCTAAGCAAGATTCGCAAGTTGGAAAGTTTTCCAACACTAATGAACCCAAGAGTCCTTTGAATCCTACTCAAGTTAATATGACCAAGACTTAGATGCCAAAGATATGTTTGGTTCATTTTTGAAGGTTCCTTTCTCTTATTAGATTTAGAAGATGTGTTATTAATTTTCATTTGTTGCATCATGGGAGTTATTGGATTTAGAGTATACAAATTGCCAACGAACGTACTAGAACAGATAACTTCCCTATTTATCTTGATAACACCTTTGCTATCATAAATAGACAGAATATCCATCCTTGTATTATTTTAGAAACTGAAATCAAGTTCTTTCTAAAACTTGGTACGCAAAGACAATTTCTTAACACCAATATTTTATTCCTATAAACATCTCCCACTGCAACAACTGCTACTTCTGTAGCATTGCCCATGTAAACAGTGATTTTTCCTTCGTGTAGTTGTCGGGTTTCTTGGAACCCCTGCAATGATTTGCAGGCATGATCAGTGGTTATCATATCTACATGCCAGGTACCAGTAGATAACACCACTAAACATGTTCCAACTACTAGAGAATAAGATATACCTATATTGTTCTCTTCCTACGAGGACAACTCGCCTATAAATGTCTAGACTGCTTGCAAATGAAGCACTTGCCTTTCAGATTCTTTATTCTTGCTTTTAGATCAGTACCTAGAGATCATACAATCTTGCCTGTCAGCCTGATTCTAGTGTCCGAAGAGTTCCTTGAGATTGTCCATCATGTCATGGCCAGTAGGCATGGTCTGATGCTGATGTTGTAGCACATTTGATATAAAAGCCAAATGTAACTCCGCGCCATCTCATCTGCCTTGACCTATTTCCTATGATACTCAATCTCCTCTTCACTAGAATCTCTATTAGGCACAAAAGGGCAGACTTCTAATAGTACAAACTTATAGCCTTCAGTAGTTAGGACAATGTCCAGGTCTCTTTTCCTATCTATGTAGTTGGGACCAGTAAATTTGTTCTCTTTTAGAATAATAGCCAGTGGGTTGAAAGCCATCCTAAGAATCACAAAATAAACTTTTGGTCAAGACTCTAAATTTAGAATAATATTGATTCCTCAAACAATACTATTTAAATTTACCAACACCTCAAAACACCGTGAATTTTGCATGCCACGTTAGTGTGGACGTATACAAATTCAACATTTGTAAGAGGAGGGTCTTACCCATTAATTTTATTATCTTGTCATCTTAACTTTATGACAAATAAAATTAATAGTTGGTATTCCTTTGGTCACACAAATAATAGTAGTGACTCCGTTGGGGAGGATACTATTAAATGTGCCTAAGTGTATACCATTACTAGATACTTAGTCCATTAAATAGAATTGCGCTCCTTAAGTTGGAGAAGATCACACACATCCTAAATAATTTCCTATAACCATCCATAAAGGTAGTTTGATCTAGTGATCCGCAAACAAACTCATCCGTTGTGGAGGGAGGTACTCAGAGCCAATACGCAAGTTTGTTGCATTACTTACAAACCAGTAATGGAGACCATAGAATTTATTTACTAATCCCTCTCCCACTTAGTTATTTACGGTGAGGAATTTTAACTATGCAAGCACACATCACAGCAAATAAAGCAACAAATATGGAAAAATAATTTTCCAACTATTATGGCCTTTTCCATCACTGTCCTCCGTGTGCTGCCAACCCTAGCTGCTGCCATCTTTAGCCACCGCAATCGGGTCTAGTCACCGCATCTGTCTTGCTTCTTTTTCCGCTGCGTCTCTGGTCCTCAAAAAGTATCATGCCTTGCAAGGATACGATCTGTGACAAAAATATAATTTTACATATATCGATCCTATATTCCACAAAGGAATGTACATGTAATCTAGATCGAAACAAAAAATATAAAATCTTAAAACTAATACAGCTCCTGCTATATTTAATACATACAATCATGCACACACAAAAATGTCCTTGACATGTCCAAGGGTCCAATCACACACAATATCTATAAGTCATAATAGTTGGAGCCTGCAACTACAGAGTTAGCACATCCTTTAATATCCTGCCTAATTATGTATGACATGTGCATAATTAAACTAAAAACCAAACACACAGAGGCAAACCCTAGCTCTGATACCAATTGTTGGTTGATACTCAGAATATCGTATCGGTTCCCCTGTACAAAAATTTTGTACAAGTCCTGAACCATTCCTAACAACCTATTGTGTTCTTTAGAAATTAAATTAGGAATCACAAACAGAACTTAACATTATTGATTACAATTTTAACTTATCTGTTCTTAGAGGTTTAGACTTAGATCACAAACGATACTTAACATTATTGATCCAAATCCACGTATGTTACAAATTCAATTAAATATTAATTTCAGAGATTGGCTTCCAGGTTAAACATGGCGAGACATTAAGCCTTCTTGGGTATGGGAGCATCCACCACTTCCTAGACAAAGCCTTTCCAGATTATCTACAATATAAATTAATTGAACAACTACACTTAGCATATAAATGTAGACATATGACCAATGTGATTCTTTATTTCAAAATAAATATTTATAAAAAGCTAGGCTTTTCGTATACATTGTAACAAGTAGGTGGTTCTAATCTACAACATATCAATTGGTTGAATTGATAGTAAGATATTGTAGATATATATAGAACACTACTCTTAACTATTTCTAGTCAAGCATTAATATGCAAAGACAATATTAATGCATTGAGACTAACATGTAGGTCAACAGATGACTTGGTCTCACAAGTCATGGATATGAGATATCAGGTTGACACATGAGTATATATTAGAGAATATGTACTGAATGACCCGCCATGAGAATGTTTCATGGATCGTCGTATGAGTGTCATAAACATTCTCATGTGACTATTGGTATGAATAGTCCTTAGACATGAAGTCACTACGATTCCCTACATAAGGAGTTGCATACTTTGGTATCGACAAACGTCACCCGTAATAGGGTGGACCATAAAGTTGATCACTAGATATGCAATAAGTTATGCAGAGGGATGTGAGTGATGCAGATGGGATCTATCCCTTCCATATGACGGAAGTGATATCTATGGGCCCCTTGATTAGTAGGACACAAGAATGCATGGCCATGCTTAAATAAGTCAATATGTGATATTGAGCTTATTTAATTGAGTGTGCCTACTTAGAGATCAAGAAACATAAAGATTGATAAGAGGATGATGTTGGAACCCCAAGCTTGTTTTGGTGTGATCAACAAGTTAAGTTAGGTCTTGTGCATTTCTAACCTTGTGTCTAAGTGTGCAGGAGCTTAGGAGCACAGGTACTCGAGCGAAAGACGCAGCTAGCGAGATGGAAGGCACGCGGTGCGTCCGAGGGATGAGGTGTTGCGGAAGAGTATCCCGGTGGATGAGAAGGAAGCGTGCATGGTTCCGAGGGATGAAAGCCGGAGCGGAAGATTGCTCAGGGAGCAAGAGACGTAGCTGAGAAGGTCGGCACGAGGTGCAACCGAGGGACGAAGACTGCGGATGAGTACGCTGGTGTACGAGAAGGAAACACACAGCGATTCCGAGGGACGAGAAGCTGGAGCGGAAGGCTGCTCGAGAAGACCGGAAGTTGGGTTCGGGTGAGCCCTTTTCCGGATGGTAGAGATCACCCAAGTGAGCTGATCGGAGTAAAAGACCCGGACCGAGGTGGACCGAACCGGAGCAAAGGTCCCGACGAAGAAAAGTCAATATCTGTTGACTTGGGGGTCCAGAGCGCCCGAACAGTCCGGGGCGCCCAGACCAGTCCGAGGCGCCCGGACCAGCCCGGGGCGCCCGGAACCCCTTCGGGCACCCGGACCAGGATGTTTGACCAGAATGTGTCTAACACATTCTGAACGTTGGGGATAAAATTTTATCCCCCCAGGGCACCCGGAACCCTTCGGGGCGCCCCGACCAAGGTTATAAATATAGCCTTGGTCCAGAAGCTTTTCAACGAACTCAAGATTTATAATTCCAACGCTTGTATGCTTTAGAGTTGTAGTTGAGCTTTTGATTCTGCGCATCAACGTTGTAAGAGGCTTCTCTATCTGAAGGAGATTGATAGTGGGTTTGATCTTTCTTGGATTAACAACCACATCTGTTGTAACCAAGTAAATATTTGTGTCTCTTACTTTTAGTTTATTTTGTCGATCGCTTTTATATTAATTCAAGTGTTAGCTTAAGAGTTCGAGGAAGGGTTGTTTTGTTATATTTTTACAAGGCTATTCAAACCCCGCCCCCCTTCCAGCCGGCCGCAATAGTTCTACAAGTGGTATCAGAGCCAAGACGCCTTAGAAGGACTAACCGCCGTCTGAAGTAACAAAACGATGGCCGGAGCTAGCGACTACCCATCAGCATTCGAGGGGGAGTTTGCCATTTGGAAACAAAAAATGGAGGTATATCTAAACTCTGATTTTGGTATTTTTTTAATAATGAAATTTGGTTATGAAGAATCGAAGAATGCGAATGGAGAAGAAATTAATTTACGCCTCTAGACCAACAAACAACATAACAAATCGATGGAAAATGGACGGTCAGAATTTCACATTCTAACTATAATACCAAATGAAGATATCAACATAGTCAGAGAGTACAAAAGCGCAAAAGAACTTTGGGAAAAGTTCTTGAAGATTAATGAAGAATCAGAAGAAGCCGAATCCGAGACTAAAGAAATTGCCGAAACAACAATCATAGCAGAAGACCCACCTAAAGATGAAGAAAGCTCAACCGAGACAAGCATCGAGAAAGGGGGAGAGTCTTTAGAAGAAAGCAATTCAACAGGGGGGGAATCAACAGCTGACAAGGTAAGTCAGGTATGGTCTCCACCTTATGAACATTTAGTTAAATCAATCAAAATGTCGCCGAAAGAATTTTGTGAATTAAAAATTGAATCTTCAAAAGAGTTTTTCGTATTAGAAAATCAACTGCCGAACACTTCTTGCAAATTAAGAATATTATTGAAAGAATTTTTCTAATTACAAAATGTTTTGATGAAAGATTCTTGCGAATTACAAATTATTTTGTCAAAAGAATTTTGCAAATCAGAAATATTGCCAAAAGATTCGTGCAAGCTACAAAATATTTTGTCGAATGAATCTTGCAAATTAGAAAAATTGTCAAATGAATTTTTACCAATTATTTTGTCAATACAATTTCTTGCATGTTTAATATTTGTTGCTTTAAAACTGAAAGAAATAGCCAGCTGATTAAAGTATCTCGACAAACTATTAACAGATATTAACATGATACAATTCCTCTCATGTTCAAATTTTCTTACTTCAAATTTGAGAAATTGTAATAAGTTAAAATGAAAATTTAAAACTTTCTGATAAAAGCATAAAATAAAATAAAATAAAATTTAAAATAAATGCATAGAAATTTTTTTAATTATTTCTACATGTTCCAAAAAAAATTTTATGCATAAAGTTTTCTATTAAGAAAAATCTTAATTTTCATGACAAAAACTTAGAAATTTTCCAAAAGTTATTTTTAACTTAGAAATTTTCTCTGATATTTTGAGATTGCTTTTGTGAAAATTATTGTAAAATTTTCAAAGTTCTCAAAATTTTCTAAAAGTTCTTAATGACTTAGAAATATTTCTTGACTTAGAAATTTTCCTTGACTTAGAAATATTTTCTAGAAAATCATTGAAATAGATCTTTATAAATTTTCTAAGTGTCAACCCTTAGATTTTTCTTACAACCCCAATTTTTTATGTGATTAAAGGGGGAGAAGAAAAAATATAAGTCTAGGGGGAGGTTGAAAATTGGAAATTGGAAATTGGAAATTGGAAATTTAAATTTATAAAATTTAATATTTCTATCTTGTTCCACGTTATTACAAAATAAATTGTTTAATTTTCATATCTATTTTTGACCCTAGCTTAACTTGGGTTGATCACATCAAAAAGGGGGAGATTGTTAGAACCCTAAGGTTGTTTTGGTGTGATCAACAAGTTAAGTTAGGTCCTGTGTGTTTCTAACCTTGTGTTTAAGTGTGCAGGATCTTAGGAGCACAGGTACTCGAGCAGAAGACGCAGCTAGTGAGAAGGACAGCACGCAGTGCGTCCGAGGGACGAAGTGCTGCGGAATAGTACCCCGGTGGATGAGAAGGAAGCGTGCGGTGGTTCCGAGGGACGAAAGCCGGAGCGGAAGTTGCTCAGGAACCAAGAGACACAGCTAGCGAGAAGGTCGGTACGGGTTGCGACCGAGGGACGAAGACTGCGGATGAGTACGCTGGTGGACGAGAAGGAAACACGCGACGATTCTGAGGGACGAGAAGCCGGAGTGGAAGGCTACTCGAGAAGACCGGAAGTTGGATTCGGGTGAGCCCTTTTCCGGTTGGCAGAGATCACCCAAGTGAGCGGATCTAGAGTAAAAGACCCAGACCGAGGCGGACCGAACCGGAGCAAAGGTCCCGACGGAGAAAAGTCAACATCTGTTGACTTGGGGGTCCGGGGCGCCCGGAACAGTCTGGGGTGCCTGGACCAACCGGGGGCGCCCGGAACCCCTCCGGGCGTCCGGACCAGGATATTTGACCAAAACACGTCTAACGCATTCTGAATATTGGGGATAAAGTTTTATCCATCCCAGGGCGCCTGGAACCCTTCGGGGCGCCCCGACCAAGGCTATAAATATAGCCTTGGTCCAGAAGCTTTTCAACGAACTCAAGATTTGTAATTCCAATGCTTGTATGCTTTAGAGTTGTAGTTGAGCTTCTGATTCTGCGCGTCAACGTTGTAAGAGGCTTCTCCGCCTGAAGGAGATTGATAGTGGGCTTGATCTTTCTTGGATTAACAACCACATCGGTTGTAACCAAGTAAATATTTGTGTCTCTTACTTTTAGTTTATTTTGTCGATCACTTTTATATTAATGCATGTGTTAGCTTAAGATTCGAGGAAGGGTTGTTTTGTTTTATTTTTACAGGGCTATTCAACCCCCACTTCCAGCCAGCCGCAATGGTCCTACAGATGACATGGTCTATGCCCATTGATCAATCTAGATATCAAGGATAGAAGGATTGAGTCATACAAGATAATAGCCACAGAAAGGTTAAGTCGGATCTCGACATTTTTGTCACTTGGGTAGCAATGATGTCTTGCTAGATGTCACTCATTGCTTATGTATTTAAATGTTGATTTGGATATATTGCCAACATTACGAGAATCTATTGGGTCACACACAAAAAACAAGTCAATGGAGATGGATTTATATGATGAATCATTGGATTAAATCTAATTCAAATTGGACTCATTGAGTAAGACTCAATTAAATCTAACTATTGGATTGAGTCCAATTCAAATTAGACTCATTAAATCAATTGGATTAATGATTAATGAGTTGGACTCATTATATGATTTCATGAATTATTTGATGATTAATGAGTTGGACTCATTTTATGATTTCATGAATTAATTAATGAATAATGAGTTGGACTCATTATATGATTTCATGAAATTTGAATTCATGAAGAAAGAGGAGTGTACAACTTGAGTTACTCATGCATTGGATGCATTGGATGAAGAGTGAATAATTTGAATTGCTCATGCATTGCATGCATTGGATGCATTGAATTCATTAGATAAAGAGTGAACCATTTGAATTGCACATGCATTGGATTCATTGGATGAAGACAAATATTAATGTCAATCAAGACAATTGACATTAAGGCATGAGACAACTTTATGAATCTATAAAAATGGGGTTCTGGATTCATTTTCATGATGAGTTTTTGGTGCTCTAGCTCTTCTTCCTCCTCCTCTCTTCCACTTGGCCGAAACCTCCAAGAAAGGTTGCTAGCACAACCTTTGGTTGTTTTATTCTACACCTTGTGAGTTTGTGAGACAAACGAGACTTGTTCATGTGGATACCATAGAGGCACGACAACTTGATCGCGCTAAGATCCACATCTAAAGAAATGTTGGAATCGGGATTGCGAAGGGCACACAACAAAGGTATAACTTTCTCATGTAGATAATTAATACTTAGTATATGGTTTCCTTTCGCATGGATCAATTGGAAAGGAACTAGATGTTTTCCGCTGCACTTTCGCGTGTTTAGTGCCCTAGTTCCTTACACGTAATTCATGGTTCGTATGAGAGAGTCAGAAATGGGGATGAGGAAAGCATGAGACTTAAGATACTCCTTCTTCTTCTTCTCAAAATGAGCATCCTCACCAGCTTTATAAGCTGCCAATTCTTCTTGGGAAGCCTTCAGAGCAGCCTCTTTAAGGTTCAAGGCAGATAATTGTTCAACCAGTGTGGTTGCGTGGGTGTCCTTTAATGATTGTAGTTGGGAGGTCAATTAAGCAATCTCCGAGGTGTATTTCTCCAGCTTGGAAGAGAGCTCATCACCACAGGCATTAACTGATTGCAGTTGAGACTGAAGACTCTCCACATCAGCCTTGTACTAGCGGGATTGCTCAGTCTTAAGTGACTGGTTGGCCTCTTCCATTTGGGCAGACAAACCCTCTATTTTCTCGTCCACCTGGTCAAGAGATAGCTTGGATACCTGTTTCTTTAGTGCTGCATTTTCTTAGATTAAGGTATATAGCAAATGGGCTATGCTCATGTTGTATATCCAGCGCTGTAGAACAATGGGCATTAAAAGGATACATAAGAAAATAGGACTGTAAAGGAAAATAAATGTACCTTCGTCTCCTCAAGAGAAATTTATCAGCCATTTCAGAGTAATCGATTCCCTCAAATAATTGACGTACCTCCTCCCCAGCTATGGTGAAAGACCCTCCCAAGAGTATGGGTAGAGTAGCAGTAAGGGAAGAAGTGGAAGACAAAGAAGTCTGAATCGAAGGGGGACAATAAATAATGTATGGTGAGTTTTGGGGGGGGGGGGGGGGTAAGGTCAATTGTTTAGTAAAATTCATAAAAAAGGGAGGCGAAGAACTACCACTGGGAATAGTTGTGGGGGCAGATGAAGAAGGAACAAGAGCAGGATAAAGGGCGGAGAGAGGAAGATCAGGAGAAGGAGGAGCAGCATCCAAGGGGGGAAGGACTTTAGAATGAGAAATAGATTTCTGTTTCGGGGATGGAGCAAGGGTCAGCTTACGTTTTTTCTTCGTGGGAGCTTCTGAAGGAGATTTCTCTGAAGCCGAAGGGGAGGCAAGCTCAACAACCATGGGAAGTTCAGGAGGTTTCCCTTATAGAACTACAGCTTGAGAAGTAGAAACATCCTCTGTGATAGCGAGGGCTTCTGACGAAGAGGCCTGACCCAGTGCGGCAAGGAGTTCCTGCTCCTTAGCTTTAACCGCTTCTTTCGCCAAACACAACTGTCCATCGATTGTAGCTTCGAATAGAGCATCCATTACACAAAGTAAAAAAAACCTTAGTTAGTAAAAAAGGTTTGTAATAAACAAAGGGTGACTTACCAAGGGAGCTACGAAGCCCTAATTGAACAGCGCTCAATCCAAAAAGACAAAGAAGGTCATTCTAGATCCATTTGTGAATGAATAAATAATAACCTGATAGCTTCTATGAGTAAGAAGTGAAGGAAGGATGTCCATACAATTCCTTCACGTCAGGAAGAACAGGAAGAGAGGATTTCCAAGAAGTAGACCAAGGAATGGGTTCAGGGAATTTTACAAAGAAAAAGTGTGATTTCCATCTCTTGATGGAAGAGGGCATTTCTTCAAAAAAGGTCATTTTAGGTATGGATTGAAACAAAAAGATGCCAGGCTTTGAACTCTTAGGATAGGAGAACATAAAGAAATTCTCAGGGGTTGGAGGGATATCAAAGAGGCGGAAGAGCATGAACAAACCACAAAGATAACGAAAGACATTGGGGGTGAATTGTTGCAAGGGGATATCAAAAAACTGACTTATTTCCACTAGAAAAGGGGGAATGGGAAAACACAAACCGGCTGCCATTTGGTCTTTGAAGAAGGTGGCATGATCCTCAGGAGGGAGATGAGGGCGAGAATCATACGATAGGCTTTAGGAATTCCATATAAGGAACGGATAGCAGACCTATCATCTTTCTGAAAGGTTGAAGAGGTTTGAGCATACCATACAGAAAATGGTTCTTCATCCATACAAAAGTATAAGAAGAAAAAATGACTTACGGAAGCCTTAGGAAGAAGGACGACAAGGAAAGGCTGGAGAAGAAGGAAGGATGGCAAAAGCTAAGTTATGGCACCTACAAAGAGCGTAAGGAAGAAGACGAAGGAGTAAGGATATGAAGGGTTTAGGGTTTTTCGGAAATATTGACTAACAACAAACACCGTTGGATATGAATAAACTTCGCAATGGTAATTATTGATTTATCAAAGAAACAATATGATAAGACGTTGCCAAAAAGCATGTGAGCGTTTACATCAGGAGGAAGTAAGTGGTAACACCTGTTGAAAATCCATAAACGTGCATTTATGATGGACATAACAGGGCAAATCATGCCCTGATCAGTGCCGCAGCGTAGCACATCACCGATACTCTCTTTTCGTTGAAGAACCAATTAATGAGGAGAAGATTTTGAAATACTCTCTTTTCGTTGAAGAACCAATTAATGAGGAGAAGATTTTGAAAAAGGTATTCGACTTCCTAGGTGTAATAAAGGAGGGAATGGAAAGAAAATATAAAATAACATTCACAAATCATGACTTGTTATAATTCAGAATATACTAGTAGATTATGATGCCGATTTGCCTTATAGACAGGTCGGAACTTAGAAATTTGACTAAATTCAAACCCACCCGAACGCATACACAAAGTGTCTTATGTAGTTATTTCTTACACAATCAACTATGTGCTTACACATGCTTTTGCTCTCAATATACACACGAAACTCTGATATCACTACTAGTAACTTTGTAACCGCAATAAGGAAGGGAGAATATTTTGTCCAGTACTGTGGTAGGTAGAGGAATCTGTTGTCCAATAGAATCACATTTCCGTTTATAGACGCCAGATTGTGTTTCCACACATAAATGGGAGCGGGAAATAGAATTCCAACTTGGGCAAAGAGTAGAGATTTGCCCTGTCCTCTGGAATTTGTGGGGTTCCCCCTCATAAACAAGTGACTGAAAGGTCCTCTTCGACCTAATCTGAGCCAACTCGACTTGTAGAAGATCCACCTCAACTTTCTGCTGATCTAGAGCTCGCTGTTGCTGAGATATTAGTAGACCATCCACAAAAGCTTTTCTGTTTAGATCGGTCACCTCTGAGATATGCTGGATCCTTAGAGTATCTAGCTCTTCGATATTTTGCATCAAATTCGAGTAGGCTTTGTTCCTCAAAGCCACTTCTGACTGAACATGTGATTGAGCTTAGAGCAGACGCACCTCTAGTTCCTATTGAGGGGAACGATGTAAATCTAGGGCTTGCACAACATCATGTAAGAATTTCTCCTTCTCGCGTAGTATTTGATCCCAAGGAGGGGGTTTTGAAGCCATGACTCTCAGTAAATCTTAAGAGGAAACTAAGACAACAAGGGGAAAATGTGAATGGGGAAGGAAGCAAGAGCACAACTCTATTTAAATTGCCAAAAGAGGTCACGAGATCACTGTAGTAGGAGTCATGGGATCACTGTAAAAGGAGTCACAAGATCATTGTATAAAATGTCAAAATATCATTGTAAAAGTTATCACGGGGTCACCACAAAAGGTATCAAGAGGTCAAAAATAGACTTAAGTCTACTCAGTCGGCAACACATCCTTCGACTAGACTTGAAGGGTAGGCTAGTGATACGAGTTACGATAAGTGGATCCTTTGCAAGAGAGAAAAAGGGGCAATAAGGATAAGGAAGACTGAAAAGAGCACGATAAGGATATAGTAAACCACCCGAAAAAAGTGAGGCCAGGTAAGAGTGTCACTATGCATTTGGTGGGCAAAGATCGGTCGAACGTAATAGATTGGTCAAGCATATGAGTTTGGCAGGCAAAGAACGACCAAGTGGAAGAGATCGACTGAACGTAGAAGCAGTTAACTTTAAGATGTCCAGAATTCTTATATACGCTCGATGGGTTATGCTCGGATGATAAGGCATGATCGGTCGGGCTTGATAGACCGACCAAGCATAGAGGCATTTAGTCTCACATGACCCTTAGCATTGTTGGCACTACTCAGAATTCCGTTCTGTTTCCCTTGTACAAAAATTTGTACAAGCACAGAACTTTTCCTAGCAACCCATGTGCTTTTCAGAAGTTAAACTTGGATTGCAAAAGAAACTTAACATTATTAATCCAAGTTCAACCCATGTGTTGATCAGAAGTTAAACCATATTACAGAAGTTGATTAAATATCTATTTCAAGTATTAGCTTCCGGGTCGTTGGCGAGGCACTCGACCTTCTTGGGTATGGGATCATCTACCACTTCATAGTCAAAGCCTTTCAAAGAAATTGAATATTTAAACTCCTTATAGTAAACCCTAGGTTAAAGTACAGAGACCTCAATCAAAGCACAAGATCGCTAGCCTCTTGTGTTGGTACTTCAGGATCTATATAAAGGAAAAATAAACTAGTACACAGCGGAAATAATTAACTAGTTATACCTTTCTTTGTAGCTTAAAGACCTCTTGATCTTCTGCTGTATTCCTCTCCTCCTCTTGGACGTCGTGTGGGCGCCGATCTACCAAGATGCAAAAAACACCCAAGTCCTTCTTTCTTCCAAGACTTTCAGCCACCAAAGGATCAAAGCTAGGAACACCACCTCTTGTTCTTCTTTCTTCCTTGCAACCCGCCGGCCACAAGATGGTTGAAGCCTCTTGATGCCACAGGCCTTAGTTGAGAAAGCAAGGGGAGAATAAGAATATGAGGGGGCCGACCACAAAGAGAATAGAAAAGGAATAGAAATTGTGTTGATGATTATTACCTCTAAGGCACCATCTATCCTCTTTTATAATCCATGGTAATGGATAAAAAGGAAAGATTTTAACAACAATTAAAATCTCTCTTTTAAATTTCCTATTGTGGATGACTACAAAAGGAAAGTTTTAAAATTAAAAATCCCCTTTTTAAACATTATAGATGGCTACAAAAAGGAAAGATTTTTAAAATTAAAACCTTTATTTTAAATCATGGTTATAAAAAAGGAAAGTTTTAACAAAAATAAAATCTCTCTTTTAAACTATTGTAGATGACTACAAAAAGGAAATATTTTTTAAATTTAAAACTCTCTTTTAAAACCATGTGGATGGCTTCAAAAAAGGAAAGTTTTTAAAATTTAAAATCACTCTTTTAAAACATTGTAGATGGCTTCAAAAAGAAAGATTTAAAAAATTAAAAACCCACTTTTAAACCCATCTTGGTCGGCCCCTTGCTTGGGCACCAAGAAAGGGGTGGCCGACCCCTTGCTTGGGCACTAAGCAAGGATGTGGCCGGCCATAAGGATAACTTGGGTGGATGTGAGGCTTTACACATAGAGGCTACAATAGGGACCTAGAGGAGGAATTGATTTTGGCCTCCTGATGAGCTTGAGCTTCCTGTGTTCGACCCGAACACCCAACTCAAGTTCGTCAATAATAACTCATACCACTAAAGAGTTATTATTGAACTATCGCACCAATCCCATATTACATTATGGGCTCCTTCTTATCATGATGTGTTAATCTCCCTGTGTTTAAGATATCGAATGTCCATTAATTAAATGACTTACTAACAACTCACTTAATTAACAACTAGCTCCAAGAGTAGTACCACTTAACTTTATTGTCATGTCGGAACTAAGTCCACCTGTAGGGTTTACATGACAATCCTTATGAGCTCCTCAAGGGGATATCATCATTCTAATAAATAGGACACAGTTTCCTTCTATAATCAACAACACACCATATAAATAATATTATTTTCCAACTTATCGGGCCTATTGATTTGATGAATAAATCTCATCCTTTGATAAATTAAAGAAATAAATACTAAGTACATGTGCTTGTTATTATATCGGGATTAAGAGTATGCACATACATAATAACAGAGGTTCTGTTATTTTATGCAGTCAGTATAAAATGAACAACCTCAAATGGTCCTGCTCTATACACACATAATGTACTAGTATAATTTTATAGTCAAGATAAATTAGTACCAAATTACTCTACAACCATTCCAATGGTTTGTCCTAATCCATCTTGGTTGTGAGCTTCTATTTATAATTTATAAGGAACTGATAACATGATTTTCTGTGTGACGCCACACACCATGATTTTCTGCATTTAACTAAATGCAGATATTTGGCCAATGTGATTCTCATTTCAAAATAAATGTTTATACAAAAAGCTAGGCTTTTAGTATACAATCTAACATGCATACGACCGACTGAGGGAAGATCGACTGGGTAATAGTGGTTGTATACATCCGACTGGTTAATCTCGGTCGATAAGGCATGATCGGTCGAGCTCGATAGACCGGCTGAGCACAGAGGCATTTAGCCTCGCACGACCCTTGGCAAACGACTGACCGAGGGAAGATCAACCGGGTAATAGTGGTTGTATACGTCCGACTGGTTAATCTCGATCGATAAGGTAGGATCGGTCAGGCTCAATAAACCAGCCTAGCATGAAGAGTAGATCAAGCATAAAGGTCTTCAACCTTGCACAGTTTCTGGCATATTAGTAGAGTCTTGGTCGGGTATAAATAACCGATCGAGTGTAGAATATCGGTCGAGATTAGGACAACGTAAGATATTTCTCATATATACAGAATGAGTTTATGTGACTAACTTGTTAGGATGTATACTAAAAGCCTACCTTTTTGTATGAACATTTATTTTGAAATGAGAATCACATTGGTCAAATGTCTGCATTTAGTAAAATGCAGTTGTCCATTTAATTTATATTGTAGATAACATGGTGTGTGGTGTCACACAGAAGATCATGTTATCAGTTCATTAAAAATTATAAATAGTAGCTCACAACCAAGATGGATTGGGACAAACCATTGGAATGGTTGTAGTGTAATTTGGTACTAGTTTATCTTGACTATAAAATTATACTAGTACACTATGTGTGTATTGGGCAGGACCATTTGAGATTGTTCCTTTTATACTGACTACATAAAAGAACATAACCTCTGTAATTATGGATGTGTGTACTCTTAATCCCGATATTATAACAAGCACATATACTTAGTATTTATTGCTTTAATTTATCAATGGGTGAGATTTATTCGTTAAATCAATAGGCCTGATAAGTTGGGAAATAATATTATTTATATGGTGTGTTGTTGATTATAGAAGGAAACTGTGTTCTAGTTATCTAGGTTGGTGATGTCTCCTTGAGGAGCTCATAAGGATTATCATATAAACCTTGCAGGTGGACATAGTCCGACATGACAATGAAGTTGAGTGGTACTACTCTTGGAGCTAGATATTAATTAAGTGATTTGTCAGTAACTCATTTAATTAATGGTCATTCGATATCTTAAGCACAAGGAGATTAATGCACTCATGATAAGAAGGAGGTCATAATGTAATATGAGATTTGTGCGGTAGTTCAATAATAACTCTTTAGTAGTATGAGTTATTATTGATAAACTTGAGTTGGGTGTTCAGGTCGAACACAGGAAGCTCAAGCTCATCGGAAGGCCAAAACCAATTCCTCCTTTCGGTCCCTGCTGTACCTTTTATAAAGTCTCGCGTTCACCCGTTTTTGATTTTCCTTCTTACCCAAATGAGGGGTCGACCATATCCTTTCTTGGTGCCCAAGCAAGGGTTCGGCCAAGCCCTCTTTGTGCCCAAGATGTGGGCCGGCCAAGCCATGCTTGGTGCCCAAGCATGTGGCCGACCATACAAGAAGAGAAAAAGAAGTTTTGTTGAAAATAAAATTTTGTTAAAATCTTTCCTTTTATAGCTTTCTACAATGGATTAAAAGAGAGATTTTAATTTTGTTAAAATCTTTCCATTTTGTAGTTATCTACAATGGTTAAAAGAGAGATTTTAATTTTGTTAAAATCTTTCCTTTTGTAACCAACCATTAAAGGAATAAAAGGAAGATTTTTTTTAAAACAAAATTTTTTTATAATCTTTACTTTTATAGCTATTTACAATGGTTTAAAAGAGAGATTTTAATTTTGTTAAAACCTTTCCTTTTTTGTAACCATCTACAATAGAAAATAAAAGGAAATTTTATTAAAAACTTTCCTTATTAGCCGCTAGCAAAGATTAAAACAGAGGAGGGAGGTGCCCAAAAACAAACACAACCTAAGGATCCTCTTTTATTCTCTTGTGTGGCCGACCCTTCTTCTATCTTCTTCTATTGCCTGTTGGGTTTTTCGGGCTCCAAAAAATGCTTTTTGCGTTGCGGAAACCCCGAATCCCATGCCACCGGATCCGTGCGAAGTTATAAAACAAAATTTTTCTACGTGTACGAGTTTCTCTAACCTAGATCTACACTAGATCTACAAAGAAAAAGAGTTTACCCTTGATTCGATGCCCTTCGCAAATCCCGCTCGTCCAAGGTTCGCCGGAGCTCAAGGTTGTCAAGTGTACAACCCTCTATGTGTATCCACACGAACAAATCGATGGAGAGAACCTCTATAGATGTGCTAGCAACCTTAGAGGATCAGCAATGGTGGAGGAGAGGGAGAGAAGAAAAGTAGAGAGGAAGAAGGAGGTTACAAAACCAAAATGAAAACTCACCCTTGAGTTAGGTGGCCGGCCACTTCAAGAAGGCTTTTAAACCTCCATGGGATATCAAGAGCCACAACTCTTGATCTCCCTCATGAGGTGGCACACACATGTGCTAGCCTTGATGATGTGTCACATCATAATTAGTCCACTTAATGCCAACTCACAATAAAGGTGGTAATGGTCAAGTCAAACTTGACCTTTCATCTTCCTCTCAAGTCAAGTCAAACTTGATCACTTCTCTCCCATGGTTGATCAAATCTAACCATTGGTTCAAGTTAATTTTAATTTAATGAATCTCTATTCATTGAATTAAATTGGCTCAATGAGTCTAAGTCCAAATTAGACTCATTTAACACATGAACCAAATTGAGTCCAACTCAATTAGTTTACTTTGGATTACTCTTAATCCAATTTGGTTCATCATATGAACCTAATCCTCTAGGTACATCAAATGAACCTAATCTCCATCTAATTGCCCTTTGTGTGTGACCCTATAGGTTCTTGTAACGTTGGCAATGCTCCTAAACCCATTTAGAAGCATAAGTAATGAGCGGTATCTAGCAACACATCATTACTACCCAAGTTACAAGAATGTTGAGATCCAACATCACCTTGTGACTACTAATTGTGACCCCTCACAATATATGACAAGTGTCCTTCTATCCTTGACATCTAGATTGATTAATATGAGTCATAGACCAAGTCATCCTCTAATCAATCCAAATCTTGAATCCCAAGTAGACTCACTCAATCAAATGAGCTCAACATCTCATATTGACTCATTTGGGCATGGTCATGCACTTAGTGGTCTCACTCTATCAAGAATAATGATGTCACTCCCGTCATATAGGAGGGATAGATCTCATCTACATCACTCAAATCCGTCCGCATAATTTGTTACATACCCAGTAATCACCTTTATAGTCTAGCCAGTTACGGGTGACGTTTGACGAAGCCAAAGTATGCAACTCATTATATAGGGAACCATGGTGACTTCAGGTCCAAGGACTAATAGTCATACTAATAGCCACATGAGAAAGTATATGACACTCATATAACGATCCATGATACTTTCTCATGGTGGGTCATTCAGTATACATTCTCCAATGCATACCCATGTGTCAACTTGATATCTCTATATCCATGACTTGTGAGATCAAGTCATCGAGTTGACCTACATGCTAGTCTCGTCGCATTAACATTGTCCCTGAATGTTAATACTTGACTAGGAATGATTAAGAGTAGTGTTCCCTATATCATCTCAATATCGATTCAACCAATCGATTAATATAGGTAAGAACCTTCTACTCAAGGACGCTATTATACTTCGTTATTTGACACCAATACAAGTAAGCATAATAACCATAAACAAATACCTTTATATTAATAAGAATATGATACAATGAGTCCATACAACAATCATCAAATGATTGTATTTAGGGCTCTAACTAACAATCTCCCACTAGCAGTAGTGCCAATCAGTATAGGCTCTAAGGCCTAATGACCTAGTGTGACCATCATGCTTTCTCTGTGTCAAAGCCTTGGTCAAGGGATCTGCGATGTTAGCCTCAGTGGGTACTATGCAAATCTTCACATCTCCTCTATCGATGATCTCTCGAATGAGATGGAAGTGTCGTAGTATGTTTTTGGTCCGCTGGTGTAAGCGAGGTTCCTTAGCCTGCGCTATTGCTCCATTGTTGTCACAATAGAGTTCAATCGGATCAGCTATGCTAGGAACCACCCCAAGCTCAGTAATGAACTTGCGGATCCAAACTACCTCCTTTGTTGCTTCTGATGTAGCAATATACTCGGCTTCTGTTGTAGAATCAGCAACTGTGTCCTGCTTCGAACTCTTCCAGCTCGCAACACCACCATTTATGCAAAACGCGAACCCAGACTGCGATCGATAATCATCCTGGTCAGTTTGGAAGCTGGAATCACTGTAACCCTTTACAGTTAGCTCATCATCGCCTCCATATATCAAGAAATATTCTTTTGTCCTTCTCAAGTACTTAAGAATATTCTTGACCGCTATCCAGTGACTTTCACCTGGATCTGACTGGTATCTGCTCGTCATGCTCAAAGCATACGAGACATCAGGACGAGTACATATCATGACATACATGATAGATCTTATGGCTGAAGCATAAGTGATCTGATCCATGCGGTCTCTCTCCTCTCTAGAAGAGGGACCTTGAGTCTTCGAAAGACTCACACCATGTGACATCGGCAGAAATCCTTTCTTGGAGTTCTGCATGGCAAACCATAGTAGTACCTTATCAATGTATATACTCTGACTTAGGCCAAGCAATTTCTTAGATCTATCTCTATATATTTGTATGCCTAGAATGCGGGATGCTTCACCTAAGTTCTTCATTGAGAAACAAGTCCCTAGCCAAGTCTTGACAGACTGCAGCAAAGGGATGTCTTTCCCAATGAGTAGTATGTCATCCACATACAATATAAGGAAGACAACTGTGCTCCCAACAACCTTCTTGTGGACACAAGGTTTATCTTCATTCTTGATGAAACCAAACTGTTTGATTGCATCATCGAATCGAAGATTCCAGCTCCGAGAAGCTTGCTTTAGTCCATAATCATTGCTTGCATACACTGCCAGTATGTTGTGGATCTACAAAACCCTCAAGTTGTGTCATGTACACATCCTCGAGCAGGTTTCCATTCAGAAACGTGGTTTTGACATCCATCTACCAGATCTCATAATCGTGGTACGCCGCAATAGCAAGCATGATCTGAATGGATTTAAACATCACTATTGGTGAAAAGGTTTCATCATAGTCAATACCATGAATTTGCTTGAAACCTTTAGCTACCAAGCGACCCTTATAAATAAGTTTATCCATGTCAGTCTTTCTCTTAAAGACCCACTTACACCCAATGGGTTTGACCCCTTCAGGTGGATCAACCAAAATCCACACTTGGTTAGTGTACATGGATTCCATCTCGGATCTCATGGCCTCTAGCCATTTCTCGGAATCTGGTCTCATCACAGCTTCCTGATAGGAGGTAGGCTCATCCTTAATGAGCACAACGTCATCATAGTCAGACAAAAGAAATGAATATCTCTCAGGCTGACGACATACTCTATCAGACCTGTGAAGAGGTAGGTGTACTTGAACTGGCTGTTGTTCCTCAACTCCTTGTGAAACAACATCATCTACAACACTTTGTGGTTCCAGTTCAATTTCCATCGAGGCTTCAGTGCTATGGTTCACATCTTGAACTTCTTCAAGATCGAACGTACTCCCACTAGTCTTTCTAGAAACAAAATCTCTTTCTAGAAATACCCTAGTCTTAGCCACAACTATCTTGTGTTGACTGGGAATGTAGAAGTATATCCCTTCGTTTCTTTGGGATATCCAATAAAATATCACTTATCATATTTGGGTCCCAATTTGTCCAAGACTTGACGTCGAACGTAAGCCTCACAATCTCAAATCCTCATAAAAGACACCTGGGCATCTCTCCCAGTCCATATCCTATATGGTGTCTTTATTACAGCCTTAGATGGAACTCGGTTGAGAATGAAGGCTGCTGTGTCTAGAGCATAGCCCCAAAGATACATGAGAAGATTTGTGTGACTCATCATAGACCATACCATATCTAATAAGGTGCGATTCCTCCTTTCAGATACACCATTCCACTGTGGTATTCCAGGAGGAATGAGTTGAGATAGAATCCCACACTCAGCTAGCTAGATAGTCACAAAACTCATGGCTAAGGTATTCACCACCTCAATCTGATCGAAGTATCTTGATACTCTTGCCAAGCTGGTTTTGTACTTCATTCTTGAATTCCTTGAACATTTCAAAGGATTCTGACTTATGTGTCATCATATACACATAACCATATCTACTAAAATCATCAGTAAATGTAATGAAGTACCTATAACCACCCCTAGCAGCGACATTGAAAGGTCCACATACATCACTATGTATAAGTCCTAACAAGTCAGTCGCTCTCTCGCTATGTCCACTAAAGGGAGTCTTGGTCATCTTGCCCAGTAGGCATGACTCGTATGTCTCATAAGATTCAAAATCAAATGAGTCCAGCAAACTATCTTTATAGAGCTGGGATAAGCGTTTGTCATTTATATAACCTAAGCGACAGTGCCAAATATAGGTTTGGTTCATGTCATTTGACTTGAATCTCTTGGTACTTATATTATAGATATGGTTTTCAAGGTCTAGAATGTAGAGTCCGTTCATCAGAGGTGCACTACAATAGAACATATCATTTAAATAAACTGAACAACATTTGTTCTTTATTATAAATGAAAAGCCTTTCTTGTCTAAACAAGAAACTGATATAATGTTCTTAGTCAAACCAAGCACATAACAACAATCATCCCATTCTAGTACAAGCCTAGAGGGCAGAGATAGAGAATAAGTTCCTACAGCAACAACAGAAACCCGTGCTCCATTGCCTACTCGTAGGTCCACCTCGCCCTTCATCAATGCTCTGCTATTTCTCAACACCTGCACATTAGTACAAATGTGAGAAGCACATCCGACATCTAATACCCATGATGAAGAAATAGATACATTAACTTCTATAACATATATACCTGAAATGGAAGTCTCACTTCTCTTCTTCTTAAGATCTTCCAGGTACACTTTGCAGTTCCTCTTCCAGTGCTCGGTTAGACCACAATGGAAGCAGGTAGCATCCTTGGCAACCCCTCCTTTGGGTTTCAGTGCCTTGCCTTTGCCCTTGGCTTAGGACTTTCCCTTACCTTTGGGCTTGCCCTTGCCCTTATGCTTTTGTACCATCAGAATGGAATTGGGCTTAACCTTCTTAAGGTTGAGCTCAGCAGTTCTTAAAATGCTAAGTAGCTCGGGCAGTGGCTTGTCTATTTCGTTCATGTTATAATTTAGAATGAATTGACTATAGCTATCTGGCAAGGATTGTAAGATTAGGTCAGTGGCCAGCTCTTTGCCAAGTGGTAATCCCAACCTCTGTAGGTTTTCTATGTACCCAATCATTTTGAGTACATATGGGCCTACGGGAGTCCCATCTTGCATCTTGCACTAAAACAGTGCCTTAGAGATCTCGAATCTCTCGTGCCTCGCTTGTCCTTGATATAGTTGACAAAGATGTTCAACCATATCATAAGCGCCCATCAACTCGTGTTGCTTCAAAAGCTCAGAGTTCATGGTCGCGAGCATAAGACATGACACATCTAATGCGTCATCTTGATGCTTCTTGTAAGCATCGCGATCAGCTCGTGTGGCAGTGGCAGGAAGTGCCTCGGGAATGGGCTGCTCCAGGACGTACGGTTTTCTTTCCTAAGTGAGAACTATTCTCAGATTTCTGTACCAGTCCAGGAAGTTAGCTCCATTGAGCTTGTCCATATCGAGGACAGAACGTAGGGAGAAGGAGTTCGTGTTTGACGACATGGTAATCTACAACAGAAAAATACAAAAAAATAAATATCATATTCCAATTAATCATCTAATTAGGCCTTTAATTAAATGATGCTCCCACTGAATTATAGAACTTTTGTAGAATCAAGTCATGGTCGTGGTCAAACCACACTTACTAGATTCTAACTAGCTATAATTCGTGCGGGACAAGATCCACTTCATACTATGCCTTGAGTTAGCTTTGGCTAAATCGACCAAGACTTAGTATGATCGGTAGGTAACTAATTACCAATTACATCTCTATGCAACTCTTGTTAATAGGATCAAGATCCGCATGTATATTAAAACTTGAGTTAGCTTTGGCTAAATCGTTCAAGAGTTAATATAAATGTGATTTTGACCTATCTACCAACCATTGAAAAATACCTATAGTTAAACTCAATCCAATTGAGTTAACTAGTTACTCAATCTAATTGAGTTGTACTCACCCATGCGTTGATAGGCGGGACCAAGATTGTCCCTCCGCACCCTACCAAGATAATATACGTTGCTCTGCTTTGGCAGATTCAACAACAACATGTGATCGAGGTAGTGATGGGTATCACGGCATGGTAGGCATTTCGAATTGACGCGATTGAGATCTAATCTAATCGACGATGTGTATCATATACTCGATTTAGATCTAATCAAATCGTGGAGGTGTATCATGTACGTGATTTAGATCTAATCTAATCATTAAGGCACTAATTAATTACTAATCTAGCATGCATCACATACACACACACAAGCAATTAATTAAATTTTGTGATTAGTCTTGGCCCTACTACAATATTCTCAAGCCAATGAGAAGATCGGTTGGTCAACCTAGGGTCAATAGCTTCCTCAAGCTCCTCCCTTTGACAGTCATGTGTTGCTCCCACCCTCCGCGTAACTCCGTCTCGAGTGGACCTTCCACCGCTCCAATTTTGTACATTACAAAAGGTGAAACTCGAGTTACATTCGAGTCTAAAACTATTTTATAACAGGAATATAAATAGAAGGGCACGACGCGCAAGTCGCGAATCAAGTACAACACGCACAAACACACAAAATGGCGTGCAGGCCATATTATGAATTACAACACATATTTCCAATAAAATTGGGTTCTTTGGGCCATGACCATCACAAAATAATACATAATTCTAAATTATGTGATTTCCATAATTTTTTTTAATTTTTCTAATATTTTTACAATTTTATGAGTCGCAACTTCCCAGCGTTCCCAATTAGCGATTTTCGGGCGCAATCGCGGAACGAAGCCCCTTGCGGGGTTAGGGGCAGCACCCCTACTTGCGATATAACCATCACAAGTATTCCTAAGCGATCCTACAGCGCCTTAGCCCGCTGTCCCAAATCATTTTGGGCGAGACCTTGCCGATTCGGAAGATGTTTCTCGGTAGTCGAAGCCTACAAGTGTTCAAACACTTGTTGCTTCGCTTCTACGAGAAAAATATGTTGGGTTCGTCGGGCCGCGAAAACCGCTTTTTCGCGTCGCGGAAACCCCGAGTCACCCAAATCCATGGATCTCGTGCAAAGATTCGTAAACAAAACTTTTCGATAAACCTTTTCTTGTACGAGTTTGTAAAAACTTTAGATCTACACTAAAGTTAAGATCATTACCCTTGATGCGCGCCCCACGCGAATCCCGCTCGTCCAAATGTTGCCGGATCTCAAGACCGTCAAGCGCACGGTCCTCTAGAAGTATCCACACGGACACACTAGATGGAGGTGACCAAAAAACCAAGGTGTGCTAGCACCTATGTGGTTCGGCCAAGGAAGGAGGAGAGGGAGAGTGCAAGAAGAACTCTAGGAGGAAGAAGAAGAAATGAATGATGGAATAATTTCAAAATGAAAATTATTCTACACATTCAAGTGGCCGGCCACCTTCACATGTGTAACTCCCATTTCCACATTAAGTGCAATTAATGTGGAGCCATTAAAGAGTTGTAACCCCCATGAGGTGGCACTCTAGGATGATGTGGATCAACACTATTGGTCCACATCTTGCCACCTCACTAAATGACATGACAACAAGTGTAACTCCTCATTTAATGTGGGCCAGCCACATTAAATGCTATGGAGGCTTGTAACCTCCATGAGGTGGCACACATTGAGGATGTGGAGCAATCCTATTGGTCCACATCTTGCCAACTCACTAGTGATGTGGCAAAAAGTCAAGTCAAACATGACTTTTTCTCTTCCTCTCAAATCAAGTCAAACTTGATCAAATCTCTCTCATGGTTGATCTAATCCAACCATATGATTCAAGCCAACTTAATATAATGAATCTAATTCATTAAATTAAGTTGATTTAATGAGTCATAATCTAAATTAGACTCATTGAATACATGAATCAACTTGAGTCCAACTCAATTAGCCCAATTTGGATTACTCTTAATCCAATATGATTCATCAAATGAATCTAATCCTCTTAGTTCATCATATGAACCAAATCTCCATCTAATTGTCCTTAGTGTGTGACCCTATAGGTTCTTGTAACGTTGGCAATGCCCTAAACCCATTTAGGAGCATAAGTAATGAGCGGTATCTAGCAACACATCATTACTACCCAAGTTACAAGAATGTCGAGATCCGACATCACCTTGTGACTACTAATTGTGACTCCTCACAATATGTGACATTGTCCTTCTATCCTAGACATCTAGATTGATCAATATGAGGCATAGACCATGTCATCCTCTAATCAATCTAAATCTTGAACTCCAAGTAGACTCACTCGATCAAATAAGCTCAACATCTCATGTTGACTCATTTGGGCATGGCCATGCACTTCGTGGTCTAACTCTATCAAGAATATTGATGTCACTCCCGTCATATGGGAGGGATAGATCCCATCTACATCACTCACATCCCTCTGCATAATTTGTTACATACCCAGTAATCGCCTTTATAGTCCACCCTGTTACGGGTGACGTTTGATGAAACCAAAGTACATAACTCCTTATGTAGGGATCCATGGTGATTTCAGGTCAAAGGACTAATAGTTATACTAATAGCCACATGAGAAAGTATATGACACTCATATAATGATCCATGATACTTTCTCATGGCGGGTCATTCAGTATACATTCCCTAATGCATACCCATGTGTCAGCTTGATATCTCTATATCCATGACTTGTGAGATCAAGTCATCGAGCTGACCTACATGCTAGTCTTATTGTATTAACATTGTCTCTGAATATTAATACTCGACTAGAAATGATTTAGAGTAGTGTTCCCTTTATCATCTCACTATCGATTCAACTAATCGATTGATATAGGTATGAACCTTCTACTCAAGGACGCTATTATACTTAGTCTATTTGGCACTAATACAAATAAGTATAATAACCAAACAAATGCCTTTATTAATATACAAGAATATGATATACATGAGTCCATACAATCATCAAATGATTGGTTCTAGGGCTCAAACTAACAATCTCCCAATAGCACTAGTGCCAATCAGTATAGGCTCTAAGGCCTAATGACCTAGTGTGACCATCACGCTTCCTCTGTGCCAAAGCCTTGGTCAAGGGATCTGCGATGTTAGCCTCTGTAGGTACTCTGCAAATCTTCACATCTCCTCTATCGATAATCTCTCGAATGAGATGGAAGCGCCGTAGTATGTGCTTGGTCCGCTGGTGTGAGCGAGGTTCGTTCGCCTGTGCTATAGCTCCATTGTTGTCACAATAGAGCTCAACTGGGTCAGCGATGCTAGGAACCACCCCAAGTTCAGTGATGAACTTGCGGATCCAAACTGCCTCCTTTGCTGCCTCTGATGCAGCAATATACTCGGCCTCTGTTGTTGAATCAGCTACTGTGTCCTGCTTCGAACTCTTCCAGCTCACAGCACCACCATTTAAGCAAAACACGAATCCTGACTGCGATCGGTAATCATCCTGATCGGTCTGGAAGCTGGCATCACTGTAACCCTTTACAGTTAGCTCATCATTGCCTCCATATATCAAGAAATATTCTTTAGTTCTTCTCAAGTACTTAAGAATATTCTTGACCGCTATCCAGTGACTTTCACCTGGATCTGACTGGTATCTGCTCGTCATGCTCAAAGCATACGAGACATCAGGTCGAGTACATAGCATGGCGTACATGATCGATCCTATGGCTGAGGCATAAGGGATCTGATCCATGCGGTCTCTCTCCTCTCTAGAAGAGGAACTTTGAGTCTTCGAAAGACTCGCGCCATGTGACATCGGCAGAAATCCCTTCTTGGAGTTCTGCATGGCAAACCGTAGGAGTACCTTGTCAATGTATGTACTCTGACTTAGGCCAAGCAATCTCATAGATCTATCTCTATAGATCTGTATCCCTAGAATGCGGGATGCCTCACCTAAGTCCTTCATTGAGAAGCAACTCCCTAGCCAGGTCTTGACAGACTGAAGCATAGGGATGTCCTTCCCAATGAGTAGTATGCCATCCACATACAATATGAGGAAGACAACTATATCCCCTACAACCTTCTTGTAGACACAAGGCTCATCTTCGTTCTTGATGAAACCAAACTGTTTGATTGCATCATCGAATCGAAGATTCCAGCTCCGAGAAGCTTGCTTTAGTCCATAAATGGACATATGCAGCTTGCATACTCTGCTAGTATACTGTGGATCTACAAAACCCTCAGGTTGTGTCATGTACACATCCTCGAGTAGGTTTCCATTCAGAAACGCGGTTTTGACATCCATCTGCCATATCTCATAGTCATGGTAGGCTGCAATAGTAAGCATGATCCTAATAGACTTAAACATCGCTACTGGAGAAAAGGTTTCATCATAGTCAATACCATGAATCTGCTTGAAACCTTTAGCTACCAAGCGACCCTTATAGATAAGTCCATCCATGTCAGTCTTTCTCTTAAAGACCCACTTACACCCAATGGGTTTTACCCCTTCAGGTGGATCAACCAAAGTCCATACTTGGTTGGTGTATATGGAATCCATTTCGGATCTCATGGCTTCTAGCCATTTCTCGGAATCTGGTCTCATCACAGCTTCCTGATAGGTGGTAGGCTCATCCTCTATGAGCACAATGTCATCATGGTCAGACAAGAGAAATGAGTATCTCTCAGGCTGACGACGTACCCTATCAGATCTGCGAAGAGGTATGTCTACTTGAACTGGTTGTTGTTCCTCAACTCCTTGTGGAACATCATCCACAACACTTTGTGGCTCCAGTTCAACTTCCATCGAGGCTTCAGTGCTAGTATTCGGATCTTGAACTTCTTCAAGATCAAACATGCTCCCACTAGTCTTTCTAGAAACAAAGTCCATTTCTAGAAAGACCCCAGTCTTTGCCACAACTACCTTGTGCTGACTGGGAATGTAGAAGTAATATCCCTTAGTTTCCTTGGGATATCCAATGAAAAAGCACTTGTCGGATTTGGGTCCTAATTTGTCTGAGACTTGACGTCTAACGTAAGCCTCACAATCCCAAATCCTCATGAAAGACACCTGGGCATCTCTCCCAGTCCATATCCTATATGGTGTCTTTATCACGGCCTTGGATGGAACTCGGTTGAGAATGAAAGCTGCCGTGTCTAGAGCATATCCCCATAGATATGTCAGAAGATCTGTGTGACTCATCATAGATTGTACCATATCTAATAAGGTACGATTCCTCCTTTCGGATACACCATTCCACTGTGGTGTTACAGGAGGAGTGAGTTGAGATAAAATCCCACACTCAGCTAAGTAGTCACGAAACTCATGGCTTAAGTATTCACCACCTCGATCTGATCGAAATATCTTAATACTCTTGCCAAGCTGGTTCTGTACTTCATTCTTGAATTCTTTGAACTTTTCAAAGGATTCAGATTTATGTGTCATCAAATACACATAACCATATCTACTGAAGTCATCAGTAAATGTGATGAAGTACCTATAACCGCCTCTAGCAGCGACATTGAAAGGGCCACATACATCACTATGTATGAGTCCTAACAAATCAGTCGCTCTTTCGCTGTGCCCACTAAAAGGAGTCTTGGTCATCTTGCCTCGTAGGCATGACTCGCATATCTCATATGATTCAAAATCAAATGAGCCCAGCAAACCATCCTTATGGAGCTGGGATAAGCGCTTGTCATTTATATGACCTAAGCGACAGTGCCAGAGATAGGTGTGGTTCATATCGTTCGATTTGAACCTCTTGGTACTAACGTTATAGATAGGGCTCTCTAGATCTAGAATATAGAGTCCGTTTATCAGAGGTGCACTACAATAGAACATATCGTTTAAATAGACAGAACATCATTTGTTCTTTATTATAAACGAGAATCCTTTCTTGTCCAAACAAGAAACTGATATAATGTTCTTAGTCAAGGCAGGCACATAACAACAATCATCTAATTCTAATCCAAGCCCAGAGGGAAGAGATAGATGATAAGTTTCTACAGCAATAGCAGCAACTCGTGCTCCATTGCCTACTCGTAGGTCTATCTCACCCTTCATCAATGCCCTGCTATTCCTCAACGCTTGTACATTAGTACAAATGTGCGAAGCACATCCGGTATCTAATACCCACGATGAAGAAATAGAGAGGTTGACTTCTATAACATGTATACCTGAAATAGAAATCTTATTTCTCTTCTTCTTAAGATCTTCCAGGTATTCTTTGCAGTTCCTCTTCCAGTGCCTTGCTTGTCCTTGATATAGGTGACAAAGATGCTCAACCATATCGTAAGCGCCCATCAACTCATGTTGCTTCTGAAGCTCAGAGTTCATGGTCGCGAGCATAAGACAGGACACATCTAATGCGTCATCTTGATGCTTCTTGTAAGCATCTCGGTCTGTCGCGTGGCAGTGGCAGGAGGAGCCTCCGGAATGGGCTGCTCCAGAACATACAGTTTACGTTCCTGAGTGAGAACAATTCTCAGGTTCCTGTACCAGTCCAGGAAATTTGCTCCGTTGAGCTTGTCCTTCTTAAGGACAGAACGCAGGGAGAAAGAGTTCGTATTCGACGTCATGGTTATCTACAACATAAAATTTGCAGAAATAAATATCATATTCTTTTAAAATCATTTAATTAGGCTTTTAACTAAATGATGCTCCCACTGAATACTATAATTCTTGTGGGACAAGATCCACATCATACTAACCCTTGAGTTAACTTTGGCTAATATGCCCAAGGCTTAGTATAATCGGTAGGTAACAATTACCAATTACATCTCTATGCAACTCTTGTTTATAAGATCAAGATCCATATTTATATTAAAACTCGAGTTAGCTTTGGCTAATACGTCCGAGAGTTAATATAAACGTGATTTTGTCCTACCTTTCCAACTATTGGAAGAATGCCTATAGTTGACTCGATCCAACCGAGTAACTAGGAATACTCAATCTAATTGAGTTTGTATTCACCCATGCGTTGATAGGCGGGACCAAGATTGTCCCTCCGTACCCTACCAAGATAATATGTATTGCTCTGCTTTGGCAGATTCAACAATACATGTGATCGAGGTAGTGATAGGTATCATGGCACGGTTAGGCATTTAGAGTTGGTTCGATCTAGATCTAATCTAATCGAGAAGGATGCATTTTGTGCATGACTTAGATCTAATCTAATCGCAAGGGTGCATCATGTGCACGACTTAGATCTAATCTAATCGTTAAGGCACTAATTAATTAATTAATTATTAAACATGCATAAGATACATAACAATTAATTAATTAATCTATTTGTGATTTAGTCATGGCCCTGCTACGATCTTCTCAAGCCAATGAGAAGATCGAATGGTCAACCTAGGGTCAACAGCTTCTCCAAGCTCCTCCCTTTGACCACCTTGTGTTGCTCGTGCCCGCCTCGGAACTCCGTCTCGTGTGGACCCTCCACCGCTCCAATTTGTACATTACAATTTGAAACTCGAGTTACATTCGAGTCTAAATCTAATTTACAACCAGAATAAGAGAAAGGCACGACGCGCAGGCCGTGGGAAAAAAATAAAAATACAGCACACACAATCATATGACGGCACGCAGGTCGTATTATGAATTACAACACAAATCCAATCTTATTGGGTATTTTGGGTCATGACTATCACAAATTAATATATAATTCAAAATTATATATTTTTCATAATTTTTCTGTAATTTTAAAATAATTTTTACAATTTTTATGAATAAAATTTCCCGGCGGTCCCGTTTAGCGGTTTCGGGCGCAATCGCGGAACGGATCCCCTTGCGGGGCCCAGGGGCAGCGCCCCTACCCGCGATCTAACCATCGCGAGGGTTCCTTTTCGATCCAACAGCGCATAAACCCGCTGTCCCAAAACGATTTGGGTCGAGACATTGCCGTTTCGGAAAAATCTTCCCGGCGGGTTCGTTTTTAGCGATTTCGGGTGCAATCGCGAAGCAAATTCCCTTCCGGGGTTAGGGGAAATGCCCCTACCCACGATCTAACCATCGTGAGTTGCTCCTTTGCGATCTAATGGCACCCGACCCCGCTGTCCCAAACGGATTTGGGGCAAAACGAAGCCGTTTAAAAGAAAACTTTCCGGTAGCCGAAGCCTACAAGTGCCGAGACACTTGTGCTTCTACGGAAAAATTACTCATAAAACTCTAAAAACCCAATTTTATAGAAAATTACAGAAGGTATATTTTTC
Organism: Zingiber officinale; assembly: GCF_018446385.1. NCBI lineage: Eukaryota > Viridiplantae > Streptophyta > Magnoliopsida > Zingiberales > Zingiberaceae > Zingiber > Zingiber officinale. Next base: position 35,598,904 of record NC_055998.1, read on the forward strand.
ATAAAATATAAACGAACTCGTACAAGTCTTTGCACGTGGCTCGATACCACTGTTGGGTTCGCGTCGCGGAAACCCCGAGTCACCCGAAGCCATGGATCTCGTGCAAAGATTCGTAAACAAAAACTTTTCGAAAAACCTTTTCTTGTACGAGTTTGTAAAAACTTTAGATCTACACTAAAGTTAAGATCATTACCCTTGATGAGCGCCCCACGTGAATCCTGCTCGTCTAAATATTGTCGGATCTCAAGACCGTCAAGCGCACGGTCCTCTAGAAGTATCCACACGGACACACTAGATGGAGGTGACCAAAAACCAAGGTGTGCTAGCACCTATGTGGTTCGGCCAAGGAAGGAGGAGAGGGAGAGTGCAAGAAGAACTCTAGTAGGAAGAAGAAGGAATGAATGATGGAATAATTTCAAAATGAAAATTATTCTACACATTCAAGTGGCCGGCCACCTTCACATGTGTAACTCCCATTTCCACATTAAGTGCAATTAATGTGGAGTCATTAAAGAGTTGTAACCCCCATGAGGTGGCACTCTAGGATGATGTGGATCAACACTATTGGTCCACATCTTGCCACCTCACTAAATGACATGACAACAAGTGTAACTCCTCATTTAATGTGGGCCGGCCACATTAAATGCTATGGAGGCTTGTAACCTCCATGAGGTGGCACACATTGATGATGTGGAGCAATCCTATTGGTCCACATCTTGCTAACTCACTAGTGATGTGGCAAAAAGTCAAGTCAAACATGACTTTTTCTCTTCCTCTCAAATCAAGTCAAACTTGATCAAATCTCTCTCATGGTTGATCTAATCCAACCATATGATTCAAGCCAACTTAATATAATGAATCTAATTCATTAAATTAAGTTGATTTAATGAGTCATAATCTAAATTAGACTCATTGAATACATGAATCAACTTGAGTCCAACTCAATTAGCCCAATTTGGATTACTCTTAATCCAATATGATTCATCAAATGAATCTAATCCTCTTAGTTCATCATATGAACCAAATCTCCATCTAATTGTCCTTAGTGTGTGACCCTATAGGTTCTTGTAACGTTGGCAATGCCCTAAACCCATTTAGGAGCATAAGTAATGAGCGGTATCTAGCAACACATCATTACTACCCAAGTTACAAGAATGTCGAGATCCGACATCACCTTGTGACTACTAATTGTGACTCCTCACAATATGTGACATTGTCCTTCTATCCTAGACATCTAGATTGATCAATATGAGGCATAGACCGTGTCATCTTCTAATCAATCTAAATCTTGAACTCCAAGTAGACTCACTCGATCAAATGAGCTCAACATCTCATGTTGACTCATTTGGGCATGGTCATGCACTTCGTGGTCTAACTCTATCAAGAATATTGATGTCACTCCCGTCATATGGGAGGGATAGATCCCATCTACATCACTCACATCCCTCTGCATAATTTGTTACATACCCAGTAATCGCCTTTATAGTCCACCCTGTTACGGGTGACGTTTGATGAAACCAAAGTACATAACTCCTTATGTAGGGATCCATGGTGACTTCAGGTCAAAGGACTAATAGTCATACTAATAGCCACATGAGAAAGTATATGACACTCATATAACGATCCATGATACTTTCTCATGGCGGGTCATTCAGTATACATTCTCTAATGCATACCCATGTGTCAGCTTGATATCTCTATATCCATGACTTATGAGATCAAGTCATCGAGCTGACCTACATGCTAGTCTTATTGTATTAACATTGTCCCTGAATGTTAATACTCGACTATGAATGATTTAGAGTAGTGTTCCCTATATCATCTCACTATCGATTCAACTAATCGATTGATATAGATATGAACCTTCTACTCAAGGACGCTATTATACTTAGTCTATTTGGCACTAATACAAATAAGTATAATAACCAAACAAATGCCTTTATTAATATACAAGAATATGATATACATGAGTCCATACAATCATCAAATGATTGGCTCTAGGGCTCTAACTAACAAAATACCCATAAAATACATAAAAATCATAAATATACAGCAAGTTACAGAACTGATATTTTTCATAAAAATACAAAAGAAATTCGTACACGCTTCGCATGTGGCTCTGATACCACTCTTGGGTTTTTCGGGCCGCAAAAATCGCTTTTTGCGTTGCGGAAACCCCGAATCTCATACCACCGGATCCGTGTGAAGTAATAAAACAAATGTTTTCTATGTGTACGAGTTTCTCTAACCTAGATCTACACTAGATCTATAAAGAAAAAGAGTTTACCATTGATACGATGCTCTTCGCAAATCCCGCTAGTCCAAGGTTCGCCGGATCTCAAGGTTGTCAAGTGTACAACCCTCTATGTGTATCCACACGAACAAATCGATGGAGAGAACCTCTAAAGATGTGCTAGCAACCTTAGAGGATCAGAAATGGTAGAGGAGAGGGAGAGAAGAAAAGTAGAGAGGAAGAAGAAGGAGGTTACAAAACCAAAATGAAAACTCACCCTAGAGTTAAGTGGCCGGCCACTTCAAGAAGACTTTTAAACCTCCATGGGATATCAAGAGTCACAACTCTTGATCTCCCTCATGAGGTGGCACACACATGTGCTAGCCTTGATGATGTGGCACATCATAATTAGTCCACTTAATGCCAACTCACAAATGAGGTGGTAATGGTCAAGTCAAACTTGACCTTTCATCTTCCTCTCAAGTCAAGTCAAACTTGACCACTTCTCTCCCTGGTTGATCAAATCTAACCATTGGTTCAAGTTAATTTTAATTTAATGAATCTCTATTCATTGAATTAAATTGGCTCAATGAGTCTAAGTCCAAATTAGACTCATTTAACACATGAACCAAATTGAGTCCAACTCAATTAGTTTACTTTGGATTACTCTTAATCCAATTTGGTTCATCATATGAACCTAATCCTCTAGGTACATCAAATGAACCTAATCTCTATCTAATTGCCCTTTGTGTGTGACCCTATACATTTTTATAACGTTGGAAATGCTCCTAAACCCATTTAGAAGCATAAGTAATGAGCGGTATCTAGCAACACATCATTACTACCCAAGTTACAAGAATGTTGAGATCCAACATCACCTTGTGACTACTAATTGTGACCCCTCACAATATATGACAAGTGTCCTTCTATCCTTGACATCTAGATTGATCAATATGAGTCATAGACCAAGTCATCCTCTAATCAATCCAAATCTTGAATCCCAAGTAGACTCACTCAATCAAATGAGCTCAACATCTCATATCGACTCATTTGGGCATGGTCATGCACTTAGTGGTCTCACTCTATCAAGAATAATGATGTCACTCCCGTCATATAGGAGGGATAGATCCCATCTACATCACTCACATCCGTCCGCATAATTTGTTACATACCCAGTAATCGCCTTTATAGTCCACCCAGTTACGGGTGACGTTTGACGAAGCCAAAGTATGCAACTCATTATATAGGGAACCATGGTGACTTCAGGTCCAAGGACTAATAGTCATACTAATAGCCACATGAGAAAATATATGACACTCATATAACGATCCATGATACTTTCTCATGGCGGGTCATTCAGTATACATTCTCCAATGCATATCCATGTGTCAACTTGATATCTTTATATCCATGACTTGTGAGATCAAGTCATCGAGTTGACCTACATGCTAGTCTCGTCGCATTAACATTGTCCATGAGTGTTAATACTTGACTAGGAATGATTAAGAGTAGTGTTCCCTATATCATCTCATTATCGATTCAACCAATCGATTGATATAGGTAAGAACCTTCTACTCAAGGACGCTATTATACTTAGTTATTTGGCACCAATATAATTAAGCATAATAACCATAAACAAATACCTTTATATACAAAAGAATATGATACAACGAGTCCATACAACAATCATTATATGATTGGCTCTAGGGCTCTAACTAACATTGCCTTATTTCCTTAAAGGTCGGTGGCATCCATCCTTTCTTCTTCATTAGGGTCGGCGCCCCTTTGGAGAAGACTCTACCTTGGTGGCCGGTTGCTTGGAGGAGAGAAGAAGAAGAAGGAGGCCTCTTCACTTTGTATTCTTTGGTGGCCGAAAGCTTGGAAAATAAGGAGAAGGTCGGGTGTCTTCGTCTTGGTAGATTGTCGCCCACATGACATCCAAGAAGAGGAGAGGAATACATCAGAAGATCAAGAGGTCTTTAGCTACAAGGAAAGGTACAACTAGTTCTTTATGTTAGTGCGGGAAGCATCCGACGATCGAACCTATGTTTTGATTATGTCAAAGGGATCAAAGTTATGGTGTTTTGTTTTCTGATGTGTTGAATGAGCTTTGCAGGAAATGTCCTAAGTATACTTAGGCAAAAGTCCTAGCTGCGGTTAGGCAAGTGGAAAACCCTAGGGGGCGGTAACCCTAGGTCTTAGTTTAACGACCACCCTTCTCATACTACTCTCTAAAGTGACTGTACATAACTACTATAAATTCTTACTCACTAGTATAACAAACTGTACTTAATTTTTCCAGAAACTTAAAATTTCTACAGAGTATATGCAGTTCAGCAGGACTAAATTACAATACAATACTTCAAATACAGAACATGAACATATAACTCATAATAGCAGAATCATATGAAACTATATCTCAATGCAAACACAAAAGTACCTACTTACTAAACTGAACTCATCTTAGCATGCAATCTCAACCAAGAATAATCTCAAATGACATGGTGTATAAGGTATAATCTCAAATGGTCTAAATACAAAATATCTTAATAAAATCTTAAACTAAATCCCCAGGGCTTCTATAGTCCAGACATCACCCATCCATCCGCATCTCCTTGTCGCCTTCCTTTGCTATAGCTTTTCCTTTCCTTTATCTGTAGTAAGAGGAAATGCAAACTATAAGCGAATGCTTAGTAAGCGCTGTCTAACTCACAAAAACTCGAATGTGCATATAAATACAGCAATGCTAAAACTGAATCTGTAAGAAGAAAACTACTCATGCTCATCTAATAACAAAGCACTAAAATTTGCATACTCATGATATACAAGAATAAAACTGCATGCTAGAAGACAAGGCTAATCATGCTCAATAAACTAATCAGGAAACAAATAAAACTAATACTGCATGCTTCGAATTAAAAGGAACTAAACTTGATGACTCCAAACATAAGTGGATCTTGTTTCATTTGTTCCAAAAACTTATACTTTATTATTTCAAAATAATAATCAATCTCTTCTTGGGCCCAGGCTTAGTACCAATGCGCGCTCCCTAATAGAGACTGTGGTAGCTAGTCACCAGTCCTACGAGGGTAAAGACCTTGGTCTTACCAGGGCCAAGACCTTGGAATTGGCCACCTGAATTCTCTTTTACGACAACCTTGGAAGTCGGGTACTAGCCTCTTAAAAAAATAAAATACTTGTTATCTTTTATTACTTCTAATATATAATGCCTCAGCATTTTAACAAGTACCTTGTGTATCAAAATCCCTAAAGTCTTGACTTTGGGATCTACTTAAGGCCTTGACCTTTTTCTTTCTTTTTTTTATCTTTCTTATACTTTTCTTAAACTCAAAATACTGTAATACTTAACAAGATCTGCACTATGATACTTAACAAAAATCTACACTATTACACTTAATAAATATCTGCACTGAAATGCTTAATAAAACTGCGCTGAGATGCTAAATAAAATAGCATGCTTATAAATAAAACCATTCATGCACATTGAGATGGCAAGAAAACTTAAATCTGAATGCCTGAAATAAATAACATATATAGCTGCTTATGTTAATCTAATAACAAAAGAAAACTAGAAAGTATACTCGTGCATATCTAGTGGCAAAGGAAACTGGTCATGCTCAACTCATAGCAAACAAAACTAGGATATAAATCTGCTCATGCATATTAAATAGCAAGGGAAATTACTCATGCTCAACTAATAGCTAATGGGAAACTACTCATAATCCCCTACAAAGGTTTAATATAACACATAATCATTTCACTAAAATACATGGCTGCTCATGCTTGTTAAAATAGCAATAAAACTAACTGTATGCTTCAATTTAAAGATCTATTAGAAGCAAATGAACACATATGTGCATATGTATCAAAATTCGGAACATGACCAAGGACTATCCTACTCACGGCAGCCACAAAAGATAGAACACTAAACTACAGCTAAGAAAAAAAAAATGGAACTTCGTGCTTACTGGAATAACCCACAGAATTTGTAAGGGCTAATATAAGCTCATAGCAGTAACTAAGGCTCTAAACAAAAAACAAAAACAAAAACAAGCAATTCTGGCCGCACACTTGAATTAAAATGGTACATGCTCAAAATCAACAAGTAGTCTATACTAGGATGCTAAACCTCTCAATCAGTGGTTCTCAAACTGCATGAAGAAACTAGGAACTAAAGATCTACAACATGTTAAAGAATAAATGGAACAATAGTCTAATCAGCATGTTTACAATTTTAAAACCAAAGGTCTAACAAAGCCACTGCAATCTACTGGAATTCTATAAAGAAAACTAACCTTGCTTTACTTACAACAACCCATAAGTCTCTAAAAGTCTACTAGACATAAAACCATTTTACTGCATCCTCATTTAGAGGGCTTTTCCTATGCATGGCAGCACACTTCGAAAACCCTATTCCTTACAACGTGCTTCGAAATAAAATCAAGGAGAAAACAAGAATCCAAATCCTCAATTCACGACAGCAAGGAAAGAAGATCTCGGAACTACTCTTACTGCAGGTGAGAGCACTTACCATGGTTTCTTGGACTCACAACCCAACGAGAAGAACTTCTAGGGTTTTCGGAGAGCTTGAAATTCCAACCTTCTCTTCATGCCTATGGATCCTTCTTTACAAGAGGAGCTCGGATCCGAGAAGAGCTCGCGAAATCCCCTTTGGTCGGCCGCCGGAGAAGCCCTAGCCTCTTCTCTGTTTTCGCCCGAGCCGCCGTCGCACGCGAGGAAGGAGAAGGGAAAAAGGGTTTCGAGAGAGAAAGGGAAATAACTTAACCCTCTTAAACCTAGATATTTCTGTATCTACTACCGCTTAAATATATTTCGTCCCATTTGGCGGCCCATTTGGCGACCTCTCATGTCGTCGACCGTCGGCCCTTATGTCGTCGGCCCATTCGGCGACCTCTAATGTCGTCGACCGACAACCCTTGGCCGTGCCGTTACTCACTAAGACTTTCCACCCCTGGTCAGTGGATTTTTGCCTCTTGGAGGATTCGAATTCTAAACCTCCAGGCTTAAGTATTAGAGTTTATGAATCCTGGTAACCAAGTGAGATCATCTCACTTAGTTACCAGGATTCATAAACTCTAATACTTAAGCCTGGAGGTTTAGAGTTCGAAACCTCCGGGAGGCAAAAATCCACTGACCAGGGGTGGAAAGTCCTAGTGAGTAACGACACGGCCAAGGGTCGTCGGTCGACGACATTAGAGGTCGCCAAATGGGCCGACGACATAAGGGCCGACGACCGACGACATGAGAGGTCGCCAAATGGGCCAAGAGGGTCGGGTCGTTACATTTTTAATATTTTTTTAATAATATTTTATTATTTTATTATTTTTTTCTCAAAATTCTTGAATTCCCATTTCTATCTTTTTCCCGCACTACTAATCCAGGATTAAGTCCTGGGACATTCTTTTCCATTGTTTTTTTTCTTTGTGTGTGAGATTCTGCTTTCATGGCTCTCCAAGAAGGTTTCAATATAGCCCGACCCCTGTTTTTCATCGGAGACGATTTTGGCTATTGAAAGAACCAGATGGAATACCACCTCAAGACGCAAGTCAAGATGTGGATCATTATCCAGACTGGTCTCGAGCTTCCACGTGACGGCACCGGAGAACTAGTTTCATGCATCAACTGGGACACCAGCATAAAGGAAAAGGTTGAAGCCAATGCCAAAGCAACCTACATGCTACAATGTGGGCTGACAAAAGAGGAGTTCAACCGCGTCGGCCCTTTCTCCAGTGCCAAGGAATTGTGGGAGAAGATGATCAAGCTTCATGAAGGAACATCCGACACCAAGGTAAGTAAAAGGGACCTAATATTTAATAAGTTATATAATATTAAATTGCAGGAAGGTGACACAGCTACCCAACTCCACGCCCGAATACAAGATCTACTCAACGGGCTTCATGCGATAGGGCAGAAGGTAGATAACCGGGACATCATCAGGTATTCCTTAAATGCCTTTCCGAGGAATACCTTGTGGGCATCCATGGTAGATGCCTACAAGGTTTCTAAGGACCTTTCTTCTATTAAATTAGATGAGTTGTTTGCTGAGTTTGAACTGCATGAGCAGATTAATGCATGCCCCACCGAGAAAGGGTTGGCTTTGGTTGCAGGTATAGGCAGAACTCGGGAAACTAAAACAAAGTGCAAAACCAAACCCGAGTCCAAAGACAAATCGGAGGATGATGACGAGATTGTTTCCGAGCTATTAAGGCTCGTACAAAAGATCTGTAGAAATAAAAAGGCGACTCAAACGAACACGAAGGACAAGTTCGGAGTCACCTGCTACGACTGTAACCAGAAGGGGGACTACAAGCAGGATTGTCCAAATAAAAAGCAATAAAGAAAGAAGGCATTGAAGACAGCTTGGTCTGAGTCATCAGATGAATCCGAGACTGACGAAGAAGAATCGACAAGCTTCCTTGCGTTACCAGTGCAAGCCAACATTATCGAAACTGAGTCCAAGCTCGAGTCTGAAATCGAGAGCGAGTCAGAAACCGAGTCTGAGCGAAGCCACGGATCCGCATCCGTTTCCGAAGGACCGAACCCCAGTGTAAGTTCTCTACTAGCCGAAACTTAGTTAGATGATTTAAATAATTTAGTTCCTTACTTGTTAAAAAGGTTGGCTAAATCCAATGTCCGAGTCAACTACTCCAAAAGGAGGTAACAACCCTTAAGGAAGTGACTGACTCGAGTTCTTTAATTGAGCCAGTTCAAATTAAAAGTTCAACTCAAGTCCAACAACTTGAGGAAGAAAATTCTAATTTGGAAACTCAAATTAAAGAACTCAAGGACATGTTGGAACGGTTCACCCTAGGTTCTAAGAATCTTGATCTGATTCTTGGAAAACAGCAAGCTGTTTTCAACAAATCCAGACTTGGATTTAAAACTAAAAGAAAATACAAAGCATATCTATCCTTAGTTAATAGAAAAAAATAGAAACATAGTCCAAGCATGGGTCCCCGAGTCCAACTTGGTTAATCAAGTTGGACTTGGACTATATTGGGTCCCCAAGGATCAGATCTACTACCTTGATAGACCATATCGAGGCTATGATCCAGGGAGAGCTAGTAGGAAGACCATCTTTACCAATAGATAGAATTATTTGATGCTTGATTTTTTTTTATTATACATGCTTAGATTCAGGATATTTAAGGACGTAGGCATAATTTACACTTGTCCAGCTAAACCTAGGGGTTTCAAAAACAAAATTAAATATATAATTTCTTTGAGCGGCTCTGTCTAGGAAGTGATGGATGATCCCATACCCAAGAAGGCCGAGTGTCTCGCCACGACCTGGGAACCAATCTTAGAAATGTGTATTTAATTGACTAGTTGCAAAACCTAAGTTTAACTCAAATGTAAATTAATCCTTAGAAATAATCTAAATTCAAGATAACCATCTCACAAAATTACTTAAGATTACCTAATTGATAACTTAGAATTGGGTGAGATGGATCTAGGTTGAATCAATAGTATTAATCTTCAAATAAATTCAAGTTAATTAAACAAATTTAATTTAATCAAATAAATCAACATAATTAATTAAAATAAAAACTATTTTAAAAATTATTTAAAAAATTATTTAAAAATCATTTTAAAAAAATCTTTTAAAAATTATTTGAAAAATTATTTAAAAAACATTTTTAAAAAAATCTTTTAAAAACTCTTTTAAAAATTATTTGAAAAATTATTTAAAAATCATTTAAAAAAATCTTTTAAAAAATCTTTTGAAAATTATTTAAAAAACATTTTAAATCTTTTAAAAACTATTTTAAAAATTATATGAAAATTAATTAAAAATCATTTTAAAAATATTTTAAAAACTTTTTAAAATCATTTTAATATTATTTGACAATTTATTAAAATAACATTTTAAAAATCTTTTAAAAACTCTTTTCAAAATTATTTTAAAATTTATTTAAAAATCAATTTAAAAATCTTTTAAAAACGATTTGAAAATTATTTAAAAATCATTTTAAAAACTCTTTTAAAAATTATTTGAAAATTATTTAAAAAATATTTAAAATCTTTTAAATACTATTTTAAAATTATTTGAAAAATTATTTAAAAAACTTTAAAGAACTCTTTTAAAAATTATTTCAAAATTATTTAAAAATTATTTTAAAAACTCTTTCAAAAATTATTAAAAATTATTTAAAAAATCATTTTAAAAATATTTTTAAAAATATTTTAAAAACTCTTTTTAAAATTATTTTAAAATTATTTAAAAATCATTTTAAAAAAACTTGTAAAAACTCTTTTAAAAATTATTTGAAAATATTTAAAAAAACATTTTAAATCTTTTAAAAACTCTTTTCCTTTTTTTTTGAAAATTATTTAAAAATCATTTTAAAATTATTTTAAAAACTTCTTTAAATCATTTTAATATTATTTAAAAAAATATTTAAAAAACATTTTAAAAATATTTTAAAAACTATTTTAAAAATTACTTAAAAATAATTTTCAAAAAAAAACATTTAAAAAATATTCTTAAATTATTTGAAAAATTATTAAAAAAACATTTTAAATGTTCTTAAAACTCTTTTAAAAATTATTTGAAAATTTTTTTTAAAATCATTTTAAAAAAATCTTTAAAAACTCTTTTAAAAATTAATTAAAAAATATGTTAAATCTTTTAAAAACTCTTTTAAACATTATTTGAAAATTACTTAAAAATCTTTTAAAAACTTTTTTAAATCGTTTAAAATTATTTGAAAAATTATTTAAAAACTCTTTATTTGAAAAATTATTTAAAAATCATTTTAAAACTCTTTTAAAAATGATTTGAAAAATCATTTTAAAAACTCATTTTAAAACTCTTTTAAAAATTATTTAAAAATCATTTTATTTTTTAAAAAAAACTCTTTTAAAAATCATTTTAAAATTATTTGAAAAATTCTTTAAACATCTTTTAAAATTCTATTTACAATTTTTTTTTAAAAAAAAACTTTTAAGTCCTTTAAACCATTCTTAATTAAATTCTCAATTAAATTTCAAAATCATAACTAATCATAATCAAGATTTAAAATTTTAATTGTTTGATTATTAAAACTTTAAAAAATTCTTAGACCTTCAAAAATCTTAATTCATTTTTAAGATAACTAAGTTACATGCTTGGACTCTAGGACCCTAGGACTTTTATTTTTGGCAGTAATTAAGGGGGAGTGGTTGGAGTCAAGCAAATTTTTGGGTTATGTAAAAAATAAAAAATTATTTTGAAAAGTTAATGCAAATCCAATTATTTCTAAGTTTTTTTAATTTAAATAAAAAAAATTTAGGTATTTTTGCTAAAGCCAAGTGTTCTTTGTCAAACTTACTTTCAAAACTTTTCTAAATTTTTGTTGAAAAACTAAGTAGTTGCTAAATGTTTTCTCAAAACCTAAGTGTTTTATCAAAAACTTTGTTTTTCAAAAGCACAATTATTGTCAAAAGCTTTTTAAATTTAGCTAAGTCTTTTTCAAATTTTGCTAAATAGTTTTCAAAATTTTCTAAATAGTTTCAAAAGAATTTAGCTAAGTGTTTTTCAAAGCAATTATTTGAAGAAGCTAAGTTTTTGTTGAAAGAACTAAGTTTTTTCAAAAGCACATTCAAAATTAGCTAAGTGTTTTTCAAACACTTTCAAAAACTCTTAAACATTTTTTTTGGTTCAAGTTTAGCTACTCTTTAGGGGGAGCTCAAAATTACCTAGGATATATTGCCATTAACATCTTTTTGATTTATGTCAAAGGGGGAGAAAGGTCAAAATTAAGGGGAAATTAAGGGGGAATATAAGGAATTATTTTCTTTGCATTTCTTCTGTGCTTAAAATTCTTTATTTTATTGTCATAGTTTTACTTAACTTTGAACCATGTTTCCATAATCAAAAAGGGGGAGATTGTTGGTGCGGGAAGCATCCGACGATCGAACCTATGTTTTGATTATGTCAAAGGGATCAAAGTTAAGGTGTTTTGTTTTCTGATGTGTTGAATGAGCTTTGCAGGAAAAGTCCTAAGTATACTTAGGCAAAAGTCCTAGCTGCGGTTAGACAAGTGAAAACCCCTAGGGGGCGGTAACCATATGTCATAGGGGGTGGTAACCCTATGCGGAAAGCCTTGGCGGGTCGGAGCTTCGGGTAAAAATCCTAGGGGGGAGGGGGTAACCCTAGGTTAAAATCCTGGTGTCGCGAACCAGGTAGAAGTCTGGATGGGCCGTGGACCGGACGTCCACCATGAAGACCGGAAGCATTGAGCGCCGAGCAAAAGTCCAGTTGGTCTAGAGGACCAAACTCGCAAAAGGTAAAACTCTCCTGAGTGGAGTAGGTGAGGACGCGCTCCCCGGAAGAGGGAACAGTAGGCGTCGATTCAACCTAGGGTTTCCGATCGAAAATCGAAGTCAGAATCGGATAGTCCGATGACTGTCATACTTTATATTTATGATATTATGTGCTAACTTTGTGTTGCAAGGTATCTTTTGGACTAATGTATCTAGCAGGTACAAAGGAGCAACCTTAAGCCTCGGATGAACAGTGTCCGAGGCGCCTCCATGGAGCTTGGAGGCGCCTCGGGTGCAAAGATGAGCTGTCTACGCAGAGGAGCTAGAGGCGCCTCCATGGAGCTTGGAGGTACTTTGGACTGCTTCTTGGAGGCGCCTCCATGGGGCATTGGAGGGGCCCTCAGGCGGAAAAGAGGCAGCGGCGAAGGCTTATCGTAGCGATCAACACGGGATATATTTTTTGGTCCGAGGCACCTCCATGGGGCATTGGAGGCACCCTCAACGCCCAATAAAAGGCAGTCTCGAGGCAGCGGCAGGGACATTGATCAACAAGCAATCTTTCTGCATCCAGCTGCTAATGAGAATTTTTGATAAAGCCACTACAAGTCCCTGACGACCCGGCACTCTGATTTCGTCAATTTTCTTGTCGTCATTATATTTAATTGCTGATCATTGTACTTTAAATTGTAACTCTTTTAACGATATTATAATTATTGCCCACCGAAAGTGATCAACGATCGCGAGCCTTGGAGTAGGAGTCGCCATAGGCTCCAAATCAAGTAAATAACTTGTGTTCGCGTTTGTTTTCATTATTTCCGTTGTTTAATTCTCTATCGCTTTACGAATTCGAAATGCGTGAAAGCCACGAGCGCTATTCACCCCCCCCCCCCCTCTAGCGCAACTCGATCCAATACTTTATTCCGCTGAGGACTAGTTTAGTTTTTCTTTGTATGGATCCTGAAATACCAACACAAGAGGCTAGCGATTTTGTGTTTCAATTTTGTGCTTCGATTTTGTGTTTCGATCTTGTGCTTCAATTGAGGTCTCTTTAGTTAAACCTAGAGTTTACTGTGAGGAGTTTAAATATTCAATTTTTTTGAAAGGCTTTGTCTAGGAAGTGATGGATGATCCCATAACCAAGAAGACCGAGTGTATCGCTAACGAACTGGAAGCCAATCTTTGAAATAGATATTTAATCAGCTTCTGTATTATGGTTTAACTTCAGAAAAACACATGAATTGAACTTGGAGTAAAACTGTTAAGTTTCATTTCCAATCCAAGTTTAACTTATGAAGATCACATGGGTTGAATTTGGATTAATAATGTTAAGTTTCGTTTGCAATCCAAGTTTAACTTATGAAAAGCACATGGGTTGCTTGGAAAAGTTTTGTGCTTGTACAAATTTTTGTACAGGGAAAACAGAAAGGAATTTTGAGTAGCACCCAACACATGTATCAGGTGAACCATAAGAATATGTGATCATATGATAGCTTAATTAATTTGGTGGTAAATATCTTCAGAAGTCTCCACAGGTATGCTAAACGACAAAGAAGGTACATCTGGGGTAAGAAAAAGATTCCTTAAACCATTAATGCAGTTTAGACTTATGTCATCTCTTAACAAACTATAACAAACCAGGGTCCACCTCATGACTGTGGAGGTTAAATGAGGTGGAATAAAAAGGGGAATCCTCTCCACGAGCCAGGTACGCAAACATACGCATTGCATCATAATCAAACCCTAATTCCATTTTTTCTGGTACTTCTTCTTCTTCTCTGAGAAACTGACTTGAGTATTGGAGGACCTAGCCAGAGATTCCGACTCCGGTCTTAGGCCGCTAACGCTTTGTTGGTTGGTCTCAGAGTGCGCAGGAAGAGGAGATCATCCATTGGACCGTCGAGCCTTCACTGATCCACTGTGTTCCTCATCGAAGTTCACTTTCCCACGGGGTACCTCGCCGGCGTTCAGTTTTGCAAGGTATTCTTCATAGATCCGCTTTGGTTTTATCGGATCCATTATTCTGCATTTAGGCTCTTGTGAGGCCCGCTGTGGTTTTCTCGGATCCTCCTTTGTTCGTCCGCATCAGAGTTATAATTCATCACCGCCCATCATATCTCAGCACTTCATCCCGCAAGCTCTCAGACGGGATCAGTAGTGTTTCCTAATATATTATGGTCTACCAGTTTCCTACCTTCAATTAGCATGCGCTTGTAGGAAGTTAGATTTACTATCCCTAAGTATTTAATAGAGATGATTTCTATGAAATCAGGAAAAGGTTAACCCCTGTCACTAGGGCACCTTGGTCATAGATCATAGGAATATATGTCTAGTAAATAATAGTAAAGATAAATATAAAAATTAGGTACGATTTCCTACTTCCTTATGGAGGAATTACTTTCCTTTTAAGTGAATGTCCTAGACATCCATAAGCAAGTTACCCCTGTCACTAGGGTCCCTCGGGAATATGATCTAGGGAACTCTTTCTACAAGATCAACAATCCATACACAAGTGTTCAATCTAACATGGCAATAAAAGATAAACACATCTCAAGCACATTAGAACGAAAAGATACAAAGCAAGTTAATATCATGTAGATAAATAAAAGGCATAACTATGAGTTTTTACATCGTAGCACAACCACTACTACTCCTTTGTCCTAGAACAATTAATCTACTTAATAGAGGGAAGAAAAGAATCCAAAGACATCGAGAAATAAAACAATAAAAACCCAACAAAGAGGAGGGAGAAGAAGTCTTATCCAATGACGTTGAGTAATCCTTGGATCCAATACTTCACTTTCGGAGTTGATGGGATGGTGGAATCAGTCTTGTATCGTAGAACGACAGTCGAGGACGGTGTGGAACGGCACCAGGACAATTCTCCCAAGGTCGTCGGCTTCCCCCTACCGAGAAGGGGTAAAGAACCCCTTTTATAGGGTAGGGCACGGGCCTAGCACCGCTCGTGCCACGACCGTGTGAAATCCACATGGCCAGCGTTGCCTTGGCTTTGGGTCAAGTGACACGGCCGTGTGGGATCACATGGCCGTGTTCCTCTCTGGCTCTGGAAATGTTGCACGACCGTGTGGGATCACACGACAGTGCGCTTCTTCAGCTCTGGATGTGTTGCACAGCCATGTGGGTTCACACGACCGTGCGCTTGCTCCCCTTCTGCATTGGCCACACGACCATGTAAGGTCACACTGCTGGTGCCAGTAGCCTTCTGCTTCGCTCTCCGATTTGTTGACGATCATCATTTTCGCTCCGAAAGTGATTCCTGTCAACATAAATGTACACAAAGAGCAGATCTCTAATAAAGAAGAGTAATATTGCTAAAAATATGACAAGGAGTGTAAGAATGCATAAATCAATCATGAGTAAAGTACGCAATTGTGCTTCAAATCATGCATAAAAGAGTATAAGATCTACGCACATCACACCCCCAGACTTGAACCTTTGCTTGTCCTTAAGCAAATGCTACAATCTAAATTCATGAGTTCCTATAGTACTTCATAATCCCTAGTGCACTCGCCTAACTCTATCAACTAATTTCATTGATAAGCATGATTATGGAGTAACCTAAGTATAGCATAAACATAAGTTCTTGTGCTCAGTGCAAAGAGTGGCTTAAGCTCTTCAAGTTTTAATTTCTGTCCTAGTCAAGTCGTCATACAATTGAGTTCCTAATATTCCCGGTGATAGGCACTTATCTACCACTCACTTGGTTCGTTTTCCTTAAATTACATAAGGTCTCAAAGGACTACTCGGAATCTAGAGAAACATAACATTTATTTCCCTAGTTACCTAACTCGGTCTCAAAGGGGTAAATTGTTAGTTTCTACTCAGGACAACTATTTTTTATCCCTTATTAATTTTTTTTTGTGCTATACCATAGAGATGTAGCACTAATCACAAATGCAAATAAGATAAATACAATTGTAGGGATTTAGATTTTTTTCAAATGAGTTGCCATGATTCGAGATCATCTAGTAACCAAAATGTAAATAAAAAATCACCATGGGAACAAGAGTACTAAATAATTTAAATGAATCATAACTATTCCAAAATGTATCTACTATTCAAGCTTAAGTGAAGTGATGGTAAGATCCTTAAGATTAAGCCAAAACTCATAATTATCTCCGTACAATACTTAACTATTTTCATACTACTAGAAATAGAGAAAATAGGTACACTAAACATACTAGTGCTATCTCTACAACTACATGAATTAAGAAATAAATGTGCTAACTATTTTACTGTTAAACAAGTTAGCAGAAAAGTGGGATGTTTGATGTTCTTGATATGCCTTAAAATCATCTTTATTTTGCAAATCAATAAAAATAAATAAAAAAATTGTGAATAAGGAAAAATACAATATAAAAATTGAAAAGAAAACAATCAAAACAAACTAGAATGCAAGCGAGTTAAATAGAACAAACTAAAGTTGTAGAAATAAAAGGAGAGAAATTGGAAAAAGACTTGACTCAAGTTGTGCAAACAAAACACCCCGTAGACTTAAACTTTTCATCGTATCAATGAAATCAATATGGCTGATGAGGGGGTATATTGAGAAATTCTGGAAGTTCAGGAAAAGACTTAAGGAGCCATTTTACTTTATTCCTCACAAATCTATGATATGAAAACAACTCATTGACATCACTCTGAAGAAGTCTCATATATCCCCTAAAATCTTCATTTAAAATCATTCTCTTCTTATGAACCTCCATAAACTCAATCATTTGTTTGTATAAATCTTTTTCACTCTTAAAACAGTCATGTAAATGTTTAAATTGTTCATCATTCATGCACATGTCCCTAGTAATCATCCTATTAGTTTGTTCCAAATTATGATGAAGGGTATCAATAATAGGGTGAAACTCATGAAAATTAAATCTAAGAAGATCTCGACTAACTGAAGGGACATCCTTGGGAGCTTGATAGGTGTTAGGGGTTAGGTTGTTTCTTTGCTAGAGTCACACGCTAATTATCTTTAACATGAGTTGTGTCAAATCTTTGTTAGGAAGTCGAAGAGGGAAACTGCTCTTGATCACTAGACTATACCCATAATCCTCATGATGAGTCATATGAGTTTCTAAGCAAGAATTTAGATCAAATCAATGAACATCTTTAATCATTTCTAGATCATTAAGGTGACATCCTAGAACTATCGCTATATGAGTGAGCAGTCCTCCTAAAATAATAGGAGTAGTAGAAGAGACCTTCCCTAATGTTACCAAGTACCTTAAAAATAAATAGCCAGAATTTATTGACACATTTTCTACCATCACCCATAAATAATATAAATCTGAAAGTCTTACTATTCTTTCTTTGCCTCCCCTTCCAAATATTATATTTTTCATAATCAACTGAACATACAAGAAAATTGGGTTAATGATACTAGTGCTCTTGGAAGCATGGGGGTTAAAATGAGATTGCCTAGAGATTAGTTGCCATATGTTTGAGTTGTCAAAAGCAGGGAGAATTATATATGTTCTATCCCTAGGTAAATCATAACATGCATTAAAGTCGCTTAGGGTCCATTCATAATCATCATAAAACAAATGAAATTTAAATTTTTTCCCTCCTTGAATATTATCGACAGTGATTGAGCTTAAAAATTTCAAAATAATTCTAGGGTAAGTTGGGTACTTCATATTCATTAAATGAGTCCACCCTATTCTTTCAAGTAGCCAATCAACATCATCTCTAAATCCTAACACTTCTAAGGTCCCTTGGTTCATAAATCTAGTCCTCAAAATGGAACGTTTATACAAAGAATGATAATGATACATTTGTTCATTATTAGAGAAAATAATGCCAAAGTTGTTAGAAGTATCTTTGAAGCATAAGTTCCCCTTATTTGAAACAACCATATTTTCCATTCCTTTTCTAGGACGATCATTTCCTTCAATGAGATTTGACATTATGGATGATGGGAAGGTTGAAAATTCAATGGAATGGGTTGTGAGGATGGAAGGTAGAACCTTGAGAGTTTAGGGTGGAAGAGAGGTGAGAGAGGGATGAAGAAGAGAGGAAAGTCGGCGGGCACGATCGTGCAGGGTTCCGCACACCCATGCCCTAAAAGAGGTATAATAAGGCTGGGTCGTGTGGGTCCACACAGCCTCTCCTTCGTCGACTTTACACGGCCGTGTCGTTTGACACGACCCCCTTCCTCCCCTTCTCAACTGGGGTCACATGGCTATGTCAATCGACATGACCCGTATCTTATTACACAACTACAAGTGTACGGTTTCATCGTCAGTAATATATTAGATTTGTCGAATCCACAGGGACTGTTGATTAAGCACTAGAGATGTCGTAAAGTGAGTTATCTAGATGGTCAAAAGTTGGTTGGCACTTGCAAACTAACGAGAGTGATTTAAGAGAGAAGGAGAAGGTTGAGAAGAAGAAAGAGGAGAGAGAGAATTGACCTTTGAGGGAATTGAGCTTCGGAAAAGAGACTCTAGGATTTCAGTTTCATTATAATACTAGGAGATACTATATGAATTGCTTAGTTTCTATCCTCTATGTCCATGCTCTTGCAGGAAGTTAGATTGGTCGGTATCCCTAAGTATCACGTAGAGATGATTCCTGTGAAATCCTGCAACGGTTAACCCCCCTGTCACGAGGGCGCCTTGGTAGATCACTGGGATACACATATAGTAAATAACAATAAGAATAAGGGTAGAAGTTTAGTATGGTTACATACTTCCTTATGGAGGAATTGCATCTCCTTTCAAGAGAATGTCCTAGAAGCCCATGAACAGGTTATCCTTGTCACTAGGGCCCCTCAGGTATATGATCTAGAGCACTCTCTCTACGAGAGCAGCAGCTCCTATGGGATTGTTTCTCCTTTTAAGGGAACGTCTTAGAAGTCCAGAAAGGGTTACCCCTGTCACTAGGGTAACTTGGTCAATACGTTCTAAGGCATCCCCTTGCGGGATCAACAATCCTCCACATCAATCAATCAAAGCATAGAAATATAAACATGTCACATTCACAACTCATCAAGCATGAACAAGGCATTAACAATTCATTGAATAGAAATATAGCGAATCTACATAGTTTTGCATCTCCATCATATTACAAATACTTCCTAATCCTCGAAGAGGATGTCTACTCCATTGTGGGGGAAGAACAACCCCAAAACATAAAGAAGAACATACTTACAACCCTTGATATGAAAAGGAAGGGAAGAAACGATGCTTATCGAGATTTCTGATATCTTGGTGATGCCTCCTTGCTTTGGAGATGGACAGAACGTCAAGGGACGGCGGTGGATGAAGCTCTAGGATTCCCCCCGAAGGAGAAAACCCTTTCCCAAGGAGAGGGACGAAGTCCCTGAACCAAAGATTATCAAAGAATAGGGTTCTTGACCCTTTTATACCTCCTCCACGTTGCCCAGGAAAACCAAGATTACAAGCGCCCGGTAAACCAAGTTTTTCACCCATTAAACCTAGCTTTCTCATGATTCACCCTGAACCAAATTGTAGGCCTTGAAATTATATTCAATCTGATACTTGGATCGAGCCCTGGTTCAAACCGAGCCGAAAGTTATGGCAGTTCAAAGTTTGGTCTGCAGTCTGGGCGGAGATCCTGTTGAACCTGCGGTTGGGAGGCACGACCATGCCATTTATCATGGGCAAACGATTCTTTCTCTCTATTAGATCTGAAGAAAAGTTGTAGATCTTGAAGTTAGATACGTTTCGGTATAAAGAATAGCCCAAAACTCCAATGGAACACAAAGTTATGGCCAAATTATAATCGGTCTGCAATCTGCCCAGAATTCAGCATAGCTCTGTTTTGGCGTGGCACAACCTGTGTTCTTTGTCGCACGACCATGTGGAATCCACATGGCCTCACACGACTTCCTCTAGGATTGAGTCACACGGTCGTGTGGGGTCACACGGCAGTGGCCTTCTTTGTCTTTGTCGAGGTTACACAGTCGTGTGAATTCTCACGATCGTGACCTTCTCTACCTCCAAAATGTTGGCGCGACCGTGCCATTTGGCACGGCCATGTGTTGCTTGGCCATGGAATGATTAGCACGGCCGTGCCATTTGGCACAGCCGTGGCCTTCCTTCTCTCGGGATCATTGGCATGGCCGTGCCAATTGGCACAGCCAAAGCACAATAATGGCCACACGATCCAAGCTCCTGTGTGCGTTTTAGCTTTATTTTCGCTCCAAATAGCGTCCTGTCAATCAAAACAAGTAAAGAGTAGATATCTGAACAAAATATACAGGAAGTATGACATTACAAATAAATATGGTGCAATAAACATAGAATAAGCTAATGAAATACAAGTAGATGTGCATCCAAAGATGCATAAATGATCATAAGATCTACGCACATCACACCCCCAGACTTAAACCTTTGCTTGTCCTCAAGCAAAACCCGCAATCTAGATTCATGTGGTTAAATATTGCATCATAATCTCTAGCAAGTCAATCTAATTCTATCAAATGATTTCATTGGTGAGCAAGATACAAAAGTAGTCTTAGTATGACCTAAGTAGTAGTCCTCCGTGCTTAGTGCGAAAGTGGCTTAGATTTATCAAGTTTCAATCCCTAAGTCTAGTCAAGTCATCATAAAATTGTCTTCCTTATGCTTCCGGCGATAGACACTTACCTACCACGTGCAAGGTTCGTTCCCCTCAAAAATGCTATGCATCGTCTACACAAGGTCTCAAAGGAATACTCAGTATCAAGAGAAACATATCATTAATTTCCCAGTAACCTAACTCGATCTCAAAGGGGTGAATTGCTAGTTTCCACTCACGACAACTATTTTTTTATCCCTTATTATTTTTTTTCATTTTTTTTGAATGTTTGCAAAGTATCAAAATTGAACAAACCTTCAATTTTTTTTTTGGGATTGATTTTTTCAAATGAGCTTATATAATCTGAGTTTATCCAGTAACCAAAATGTAGTTGAGAGGTCACCATAGAAGTAAGAGTACTAGTCCAATTCTATGAATCATGACTATTTTAGAGTTATCAACCATAAAAAATAGGCATAGTGTATAGAGATCCTAAAACAAAGCCAATACTTAAACTCTTATAGTAAAACATTGCTCACTTCATGCTATCAAAGATAGAAAAAGATAGATCACTAAAGATACTAGCACCATAAGTAGCCAATAAACCACATGGAATCTAGAATAAACGTGCTAATATTTTGCAATAAAGAACAAACAATCATGATGTGATGTAAGATGCAACTAGCAAAAAATTTATTAAGCAAAAAGAAATAAGCAAAAACTAAACTAAACTAAATGCATCTAATGCATCCAATGCATCCCCCCAGACTTAAACTTTTCATTGTCCCAATGAAAACTAAAAAAAAATAATATGGAGAATAATAAAAGTAAGAGAAGTTACCAAGTGATGCGTGCCAAATGCCCATGTCATTAACTTCTCCATCATGAAATTGTACTCCTCCTAATCTTTGAGTCCTATAAAAGAAAATTGACAACAAAAATGAAGTAGATGATACATGCTTATTACGAGAAAAGAAATGAAAACAAGAAATAACTAAAGACAAAAATGAGAAAGAACTTGGGCTGCCTCCCAAGAAGCGCTTGTTTAAGGTCATTAGCTCACCACCTCATTAGATTCATCGAAATATCACTCTAGGAGGGGTAAGATATTTCAACACCCTCTTACCAAGGGCTCTTATTGTGGAGAGAGCTTTCATCAAAGGAGCTATAGAGTAAAGTATAACTCTCTCCATCTTCGTCTTCCTTGAAGTTCTTTCAGGTGGTCGAAGATGGTTCAGTCTTAGCTTCCAACTATAGGCCTCTTGAAAACCTACACACCCAAAAGAAAGGTAAACCTCCAACAAGCATATAATATAAGAAGGAACTAGAAGCGTATTAGTAAGAACTGAATATGTATCAAAAATTGAATCACATCCAACAAAATCAATTATAGGTACCTCTATAAAATTTTCAAAAAGATCATTAGAAAAACTAACCTTGCATTGCTGAGACAAACCTAAAAGTTCTAAACATGTGGATGTTGTAACGACCCACCTTCCTTACTACTCTCTAAGGTGACCGTTACTTAACTACTAACTCTACTTAACCGGTATGATCGAAACCACGAGGAGTCTTTACCGAAAAATTTTGGCAACATCTCCCCTGTACCGGTGACCATAAACTGAGATACATATATATAATATACATCAGCCACAGGTGGCTGGAACATATATCAAACACCCACGTAATTAAATAAGTGTCAAACACCAAAATATACCTACTTACTAAACAGAACTCATCTTAACATGCAATCTAAAAGAAGAATAAACTCGATGACATGGAGTATAAAATACAATCTCAAATGTTTACAATCTCAATAAATCTTATCCACTAAAACACGGAAACTCAATAACATCCCAAGTCTCTCCCATAGTCCTGGCATCACACACCATCCGCACCTTCTTGTCGCCTTCCTTTATCTGCAGTAAGAGGAAATGCAAAGTATAAGCAAAATTGCTTAGTAAGCGCTATCTAACTCACAAAAACTCGAATATACATGTGAATATACTGAAATCTAAAAACTGAATGCTCAAAAGGAAAACTACTCATGCTCATCTACTAGTAAAAGAAACATACTGAAATACTAAACATGTAAAGCAAATCTATACAATCATGCTAGCATAAAGAACTAAACTTGCTGAATTTTAAACCTATGTGAAGCTTATTTCACTTGTTTAAAATTTATACTTTTATACTTTTATACTTATGTGAAACTTATTTTACTTGTTCAAAAGCTTATACTTTTAATACTTCAAAATAATAATCAACTTCTCTTGGGCCCAAGCGTAGTACCAAAGCGCGCTCCCTAATAGAGACTGGGGTAGTGAGCCACCAGTTCTACGAGGGTAAAGACCTCGGTCTTACCAGGGCCAAGACCTCGGAATTGGTCACCTGGATTTGTTTAACGACAACCTCGGAAGTCGGGTACTAGCCTCTTCAAAGTAAAATATCTTATTTACTTCTTCTTTAAATGTCTTGACATTTTAACAAGCACCTTGTGTGCCAAAATCCCTAAAGTCTTGACTTGGGATCTACTTAAGGCCTTGACCTTTTTCTTTCTTTTATTTACCTTTCTTATACTTTTTCTTAAACTCAAAATACTGTAATCAATACTTATAAAAAAATTTGCATACCATACAAGCTTAAACTAAATCTAAAACTCGTTGGAATTAAAACCTATACTACACAACTATTCAAAACTAAACAATTTGAATTGAGTTTCATGGCAGCAAAGGAACTTCAAAAATGCCACTATTCAACATGCTTTATACCATGCCAAGGAAGACCCAAGTGCAACTAGTAAGGAAACCAAAACATGATTATTCTTTTTGCTACAACAGAATTAAATGCAACAGTTATATCCTCTTAGCATAAACAAGTCATTTATCTAAAGCAAAAGAAATGTCATCTACTAAACTAATGTTGTACAGAAAATCCGAAGCAATGGAAATAAAGCACACTAGCTACTCTTAAGCTTCTAGTCATCCCAATGATGTACAGGAAATCCAAAGCAAGGAAACAAAGCACACTAGCTGATAAAAGAGCGATAATGATTCCTCATGCTCAATGCCACGACAAGGAAATAAAAGAAACCAAAACGCTATTGATAGCCATTCAAAACTACAATCTACTGAAGCTTGAAAATTGTATAAAACTTATTCAAGACTTATTCTTTTATAGTGCAATAGAGATCAAGTCTACTGGTCTAATCTCACCACTGAGGAATCTAACCGAATGCTCCCAAAACCAAATAGTAAGGGTGTAAGCATTTAGGTAACATAACTCAAGCCATTATTCCCACCCATTAAGGTAACAACATTAAGGAAATTACATGCTCAAAATAACCGAATTGCTTAAACCACATGCCAAATCCATTAAAACCCCTTCTCATCTTCCTATAAAAACTCACGGCAGCAAGCACAACCAACAATCTTCACAGAAAATTCGAAAACAAAAGGAATAGGAATCCGAAACTATCCTACTGTGGGTGAGTAGCAACTTACCGAGATGTTCTTGGACTTACAACCGAAGGGGAAAGATCCTAGGGCTTCGGAGAACTCGAGCACTCGGTCTCTTCTTGTGCTCACGGCTCCTCCTCGACGAGAGGATCACAATGGTGTGAAGACCTCATGGAGAAGGGTGCTCGCTGGCTGCCAGAAACACCCTAGCTGCTTGCTGCATTTTTACCCTAGCAGGAGCTGTCGCACGTCGTTCGCGAGCGAGAGAGGAGAGGAAGGGAGAAGTTTTAGGTCACAGAGAAAATAATCCCTAAGTTCTCTCTTTATAACTAGGGTATTCTGTTATGGTTTAAGAATATTTCGCTTCCCTTTTATTACGAAACATCCGTTGGAATGCCTGGCAAGCTGCGTTTTGACCGAGTCAGAGGTCACGGGTTCGATTCCTCAGTCGAACCCCTTTTTCCCATTTATTTTCTGTTTCCTATTAACTATTACTTAAATAAATTTCATTCCCCTTTTAATCAGCAACTCTCGCTGGAACACTTGGTCAGCCGGATTCGCTTAAGAATTGGCTCGGCCGGAGGTCACGGGTTCGAATCTCGGCTTGGATATTTTTTTGTCGAAACTTCTTTCGTTTAGTAAAAATACCAAACGACATCCAAAAATTGCATAAAAATACTCTAAAAATCTCTAGAATATTTCTATAGCATGTTCTCTACCTTGTACATGCATTAGTTAGCGTCCATAATATAATGTACTAAGAAAAACCACATCAAAGGTATCTTAGGACCTCCTAACCTACATACAATGAACATAAGCATAAGTAGTGACATAAGCATGACAACATAAATGTAAGCATGGTAGATGAACTAAACATAATGATAGACTCGATTACAAGCATGTCCATAAGCATAGGCAAAAACATAACATGACTTGAACATACTTGCATGCATACTTATAAACATACTATTGTGGTGGCCTAGTTGCACTTAGTAGTACCGTAACATAAGTTGTTGATCAGACAACTACTCTAGCGCAAGGTTGGTAGGAGTCCGAACTTAGGACTGGAGTTCCCCTTTATTCTGGCGCGCTCACCAGGCTTAGCTCCCCAGATCATACCACCATCCCAGAACATATCTTAATTGATTCTGGCACGCTCACCGGGCTTAGGGCCCCAGATCATACCACCATCCCAGAACATATCTTGTTTGATTCTCGCGCGCTCACCGAGCTTAGGTCCCCAGATCATACCACCATCCCAGAACATATCTTGTTTGATTCTACCGCGCTCACTGGGCTTAGATCCCCAGATCATACCACTATCCCAAAACATATCTTGTTTGATTCTGACGCGCTCACCAGGCTTAGGTCCCCGGATCATACCACCATCCCAGAACACATCTTGTTTGATTCTGCCGCGCTCACCGGGCTTAGGTCCCCGGATCATACCACCATCCCAAAACATAAATTGGCAACCTCCCCAAGCTTAGGTCCCCGGTTCATACCTATACAATGATGAGGAAATTTTGGGTCGTTACAATTCCTCATATCTTATAAAAAGTTCGTCCTTGAACTTAGACTAATTCTGGGCAGTGGGTACTTGTTAAGTTTGGCCAAAGGAAATTGACACAAAAGAGTGGGTAGCCCCAGTATCAAATAAGAAGGTAGCTAAATGATAAACGGGGGTATTTGACCTGTGACTACCGTGGAGGCACCGACAGCTTCTTCCTCAGTAAGAGAAAATACTCTGGCATCGGTTGGAACGGGTGGGGCTTCCAACCTTCCCTGAATGAGATAGGGTCCTTCCAGAGTTGCAGGCATATAATGTAACTGAGGCTTGCCTCCATATTGTATTGGCTGTGGCTGAGGTGCTTTGAGCTTATTAGGGCATTCTTTAGCCATGTGTCCTTCCTTCCCACATGAATAACATCCCGTCTTTCCCAAAAGACAGGCTCCTTGATGTGTTCTCCCACATTTAGGACAGAGAGGGAACTTGGTCTACTTGTTTGCTGGTCCTCCCTTCTGGTTACCTCCTGAGTTCCACTGCTTTCTCTTGTGACCCTTGCCCTTCCAGTTCTGATTACTTGACTGGGGTTTCTGGCTCCCCACTATCTTGTCTTTGATCTTGACTAGCTTCAGCTTCAGCCACTGTATTAGGTATGCTTCTTGTCTTCTAGGTGCTGTGAGAACTTCCAGGGTGGCTGGTGGAACCTCAGTCACCACTGGAGTCTCCACACTGATAGATTGGCGGAGTGGGAGGGACTGGCTGCTGATTCGCCATTAGATTGGCGATCACTTGTTGCTGCTCCGCCACTTGTCTCTAGAGTTGAGCATCAACTTCAGAGAGATCTGGCTCAGTTGTTTTGGGCTCTTCGTTCTCCTGTGCTCGGTCCTCAGTACGAATGGTACGGGGGCGTCTTCTTCTTGACATCTAGTTATGTAGAAAGAAACTAAGCAGAATCCTTAACTTTATAAGCACTTCTAAACATCTCCCTATTCTGTACATATAATCTAATACTTCTAAGGATTTCTCTTTACTGTAAAGAATAAAGAAAGCATACTAAAAAAAAATTTAAATACTTTCTTACTTGAAGACGGCAAGGATGGTGCAGATGTGTGATGCTGGAGAATAGGAACTGCTCTGATACCAACTGTAACGACCCACCTTCCTTACTACTCTCTAAGGTGACCGTTACTTAACTACTAACTCTACTTAACCGGTATAATCGAAACCACGAGGAGTCTCTACCGAAAAATTTCGGCAACATCTCCCCTGTACCGGTGACCATAAACTGAGATACATATTTAGTATAGATCAGTCACAGGTGGCTGGAACATATATCAAACACCCACGCAATTAAATAAGTGTCAAACACCAAAATATACCTACTTACTAAACAGAACTCATCTTAACATGCAATCTAAAACAAGAATAAACTCGAATGACATGCAGTATAAAATACAATCTCAAATGTTTACAATCTTAATAAATCTTATCCATTAAAACACGGAAACTCAATAACATCCCAAGTCTCTCCCATAGTCTTGGCATCACACACCATCCACTCCTTCTTGTCGCCTTCCTTTATCTGCAGTAAGAGGAAATGCAAACTATAAGCAAAATTGCTTAGTAAGCGCTATCTAACTCACAAAAACTTGAATATACATGTGAATATACTGAAATCTAAAAATTGAATGCTCAAAAGGAAAACTACTCATGCTCATCTACTAGTAAAAGAAACATACTGAAATAATAAACATGTAAAGCAAATCTATACAATCATGCTAGCATAAAGAACTAAACTTGCTGAATTTTAAACCTATGTGAAGCTTATTTCACTTGTTTAAAATTTATACTTTTATACTTTTATACTTATGTGAAACTTATTTTACTTGTTCAAAAGCTTACACTTTTAATATTTCAAAATAATAATCAACTTCTCTTGGGCCCAGGCGTAGTACCAAAGCACGCTCCCTAATAGAGACTGGGGTAGCGAGCCACCAATTCTACGAGGGTAAAGACCTCGGTCTTACCAGGGCCAAGACCTCGGAATTGGTCACCTGGATTTGTTTAACGACAACCTCGAAAGTCGGGTACTAGCCTCTTTAAAGTAAAATATCTTATTTACTTCTTCTTCAAATGTCTTGACATTTTAACAAGCACCTTATGTGCCAAAATCCCTAAAATCTTGACTTGGGATCTACTTAAGGCCTTGGCCTTTTTCTTTCATTTCTTTATTTTTCTTATACTTTTTCTTAAACTCAAAATACTGTAAGCAATACTTATAAAAAAATCTGCATACCATACAAGCTTAAACTAAATCTAAAACTTGTTGGAATTAAAACCTATACTACACAACTATTCAAAACTAAACAATTTGAATTAAGTTTCATGGCAGCAAAGGAACTTCAAAAATGCCATTTTTCTGCATGCTTTATACCACGACAAGGAAGACCCAAGTGCAACTAGTAAGGAAGCCAAAACATGATTATTCTTTTTGCTACAACAGAATTAAATGGAACAGCTATATCCTCTTAGCATAAACAATTCATTTAGCTCAAGCAAAAGAAATGTCATCTACTAAAATAATGTTGTATAGAAAATCCGAAGCAAGGAAAATAAAGCACACTAGCTACTCTTAAGCTTCTAGTCATCCTAATGTTGTACAGGAAATCCAAAGCAAGGAAACAAAGCACACTAGCTGATAAAAGAGCGATAATGATTCCTCATGCTCAATGCCACGACAAGGAAATAAAAGAAACCAAAATGCTATTCATAGCCATTCAAAACTACAATCTACTGAAGCTTGAAAACTATATAAAACTTATTCAAGACTTAAGCTTTTATAGAGTAATAGAGATCAAGTCTACAGGTCTAATCTCACCACTGAGGAATCTAACCGAATGCTCCCAAAACCAAACAGTAAGGGTGTAAGCATTTAGGTAACATAACTCAAGCCATTATTCCCACCCATTAAGGTAACAACATTAAGGAAATTACATGCATAAATAACAAAATTGCTTAAACCACATGCCAAATCCATTAAAACCCCTTCTCATCTTCCTATAAAAACTCACGACAACAAGCACAACCAACAATCTTCACAGAAAATTCGAAAAAAAAAGGAATAAGAATCCGGAACTATCCTACTGTAGGTGAGTAGCAACTTACCGAGATGTTCTTGGACTTACAACCGAAGGGGAAAGCTCCTAGGGCTTCGGAGAACTCGAGCTCTCGGTCTCTTCTTGTGCTCACGGCTCCTCCTCGACGAGAGGATCACAATGGTGTGAAGACCTCACGGAGAAGGGTGCTCATCGGCCGCCGGAAACACCCTAGCTGCTTGCTGCGTTTTCGCCCTAGCAGGAGTTGTCACACGCCGTCCGCGAGCGAGAGAGGAGAGGAAAGGAGAAGTTTTAGGTCATGGGGAAAATAATCCCTAAGTTCTCTCTTTATAACTAGGGTATTCTGTTATGGTTTAAGAATATTTCGCTTCCCTTTTATTACGAAACATCCGTTGGAACGCCTAGCAAGCCGCGTTTTGACCGGGTCAGAGGTCGCGGGTTCGATTCCTCAGCAGAACCCCTTTTTCCCATTTATTTTCTGTTTTCTATTAACTATTACTTAAATAAATTTCATTCCCCTTTTAATCAGCAACGCTCGCTGGAACACTTGGTCAGCCGAATTCGCTTAAGAGTTGGCTCGGCCGGAGGTCACAGGTTCAAATCTCGGCTTGGACATCTTTTTGTCGAAACTTCTTTCGTTTAGTAAAAATACCAAACGACATCCAAAAATTACATAAAAATACTCTAAAAATTTCTAAAAATCTCTAGAATATTTCTATAGCATGTTCTCTACCTTGTACATGCATTAGTTAGCGTCCATAATCTAATGTACTAAGGAAAACCACATCAAAGGTATCTTAGGACCTTCTAACCTACATACAATGAACAAAAGCACAAGCAATGACATAAGCATGACAACATAAATGTAAGCATGGTAGATGAACTAAACATAATGATAGACTCGATCACAAGCATGTCCATATGCATAGGCAAAAACATAACATGACTTGAACATACTTGCATGGATACTTATAAACATACTATTGTGGTGGCCTAGTTGCACTTAGTAGTACCGTAACATAAGTTGTTGATCAGACAACTACTCTAGCGCTAGGTTGGTAGGGGTCCGAACTTAGGACCGGAGTTCCCCTTTATTCTGGAGCGCTCACCGGGCTTAGGTCCCCGGATCATACCACCATCCCAGAACATATCTTAATTGATTCTAGCGAGCTCACCGGGCTTAGGTCCCTAGATCATACCACCATCTCAGAACATATCTTGTTTGATTCTGGCGCGCTCACCGGGCTTAGGTCCCAAGATCATACCACCATCCCAGAACATATCTTGTTTGATTCTGGTGCGCTCACCGGGCTTAGGTCCCCAGATCATACCACCATCCCAGAACATATCTTGTTTGATTCTGGCGCGCTCACCGGGCTTAGGTCCCCGGATCATACCACCATCCCAGAACACATCTTGTTTGATTCTGGCGCACTCACCGGGCTAAGGTCCCCGGATCATACCACCATCCCAGAACATAAATTGGCAAGATCCCCAGGCTTAGGTCTCAGGTTCATACCTATACAGTGATGAGGAAATTTTCGGTCATTACAGATGTGACTTCTGAATCTTGTATTGGCTCTAGCTCTGGCTCAGGTGGTGGTGTAAGTAAAAGTGGTGATTCTTGGGGCTTTGCTTCTATTACACAAGTCACTTCACATTCATCCACAACATGTTCAATCCTTGCAACTCTCATAATCTCGGAAGGTTGTGTGGATAAAGGAGGTGATTCTTGATATGCTACTTCCACAACACAGCTCCCTACACTTCCTTTCATAACATCATCATCAACATAAGCATCAAAAAATAGACCAACATCAATATCCTCAGTGGGAGAATCATCTATAGGAGAATCACTAACTTCATTTGCATTTTTAAGTTGATCTACCACATCACATTCATCATCTTAAAATTCAAGTTCATCATAACACCCTATAAACCCAGAAGGTAAATATGAAAACTTGTTGTCCACTGCATTATCATCACAATCCTCATCTTGTTAGTTAGAGCCTTAGAACCAATCATTTGATGATTGTATTATGGACTTGTTGTATCATATTCTTATATAAATAAAGTCATTTGTTTTGGTTATTATACTTACTTGTATTGGTGTCAAATAAACTAAGTATAATAGCATCTTTGAGTAGAAGGTTCTTACCTATATCAATCGATTGGTTGAATCGATAGTGAAATGATATAGGGAACACTACTCTTAATCATTTCTAGTCGAGTATTAACATTCAGGGACAATGTTAATGCAATAAGACTAGCATGTAGGTCAACTCGATGACTTGATCTCACAAGTCATGGATATAGAGATATCAAGTTGACACATTGATATACATTGGAGAATGTATACTGAATGACCCGCCATGAGAAAGTATCATGGATCATTATATGAGTGTCATATACTTTCTCATGTGGCTATTAGTATGACTACTAGTTCTTAGACCTGAAGTCACCATGGTTCCCTACATAAGGAGTTATGTACTTTGGTTTCGTCAAACGTCACCCGTAACTGGGTGGACTATAAAGGCGATTACTGGGTATGTAACGAATTATGCAGAGGGATGTGAGTGATGTAGATGAGATCTATCCCTCCTATATGATGGGAGAGACATCGATATTCTTGATAGAGTGAGACCAAGAAGTATATGGCCTTGCCCGAATGAGTCAATATGAGATATTGAGCTCATTTGATTTAGTGAGTTAACTTGGAGTTCAAGATTTAGATTGATTAGAGGATGACACGGTCTATGTCTCACATTGATCAATCTAGATGTCTAGGATAGAAGGAAAATGTCATATATTGTGAGGAGTCACAATTAGTAGTCACAAGGTGATGTTGGATCTCAACATTCTTATAACTTGGGTAGTAATGATGTGTTGCTAGATACCGCTCATTACTTATGTTTCTAAATGGGTTTAGGAGCATTGCCAACATTATAAGAACCTATAGGGTCACACACAAAGGACAATTAGATGGAGATTAGGTTCATATGATGAACCAAGAGGGTTAGATTCATGTGATGAATCAAATTGGATTAAGAGAAATCCTAATTGTACTAATTGAGTAGGACTCAAGTTGATTCATGTGTTCAATGAGTCTAATTTAGATTATGACTCATTGAATCAATTTAATTAAATGAATTAGATTCATTATATTAAATTGGCTTGAATCAAATGGTTGGATTAGATCAACCATGGGAGTTATAATGTCAAGTTTGACTTGACTTGAATGGAAGAGGAAAAGTCAAGTTTGACTTGACTTTATGCCACATCATTTGTGAGTTGGCATTAAGTGGCCACCTCATGGACGTTACAAATTCCCTCTTTAATGGCCACATTAAAGAGAATGGAGGTTACAACTCCAAGAGGTGGTCGACCACTTATTGTGTGGAATGGAATTCATTTTTCATTCAAGGCTCATTCAACTCATCTTCTTCCTTGCTCTCTTCTTGCTCTCCCTCACCACTTCCTTGGCCGAACCATCTAAGGTGCTAGCACACCTTGGTTTTGGTCCTCTCCACCTAGTTTGTTCGTGTGGATACTTCTAGAGGATTGTACGCTTGACGATCTTGAGATCCGGCGAACCATTGGACGAGCGGGATTGCGAAGGGCATCGCATCGAGGGTAACTTCCTTCTCCTAGTGTAGATCTAGATGTAAGAAACTTGTACTCGTAAAATTTTTGTTTTATTTTACTTCGCACGGATCCGGTGGCTTTGGGTTCAGGGTTTCCGCGACGCGAAAAAGTGATTTTCGCGGCCCGAAATTCCCAACACATCTGAAGAGTCCTCATCTTCATATACATCCAGAAATCTACACTCAACCATATTAGTGTCACAGAATTTGCCAAAGTCTTTATTTTCATTGACCCTCACTAGCCTTTGTGGAAAAGGAACCTTTAGTGAATGTCTTGGGAAAGGTACTTCCTTTCTCACATATTCCCTTTGAGCTTTCATAGGAGGTCCATCTTGCTTATCTAGTGTAGGTGTCATCAACCGTTGAGGAAAAGGTACTTGTGGCCTTTGGAAACTTCTTGGAGTAATGGAACAGAGTTCTTGAGGTCTTCTATTGTTCTCCTCCTCAATCCTAAACAAATCTTTCTTCAGAAGTTCTTCATGATTCTTGCCACTTCTCAACTTAATATCATTATCATTTACACTAGATATTGTATGTATAGGAGGAAGGTCTTCCTTAAACCATTTTGAAACTATACTATTAATCTTTTCCCCCAAATGTTTGAACTCCTCATTTTGTGACTTGTGAATTTCATCATTCTTGGGAGGTTGAACTGCATTCTATTT
Organism: Zingiber officinale; assembly: GCF_018446385.1. NCBI lineage: Eukaryota > Viridiplantae > Streptophyta > Magnoliopsida > Zingiberales > Zingiberaceae > Zingiber > Zingiber officinale. Next base: position 35,632,355 of record NC_055998.1, read on the forward strand.
GACAGGCTCTATTGCATATATGGCTTGTACTTCTTAAATTTCTGAGGGAGATTCCATCCAACTTTTTCTTGACCATTCATGGAGGTTTAATGCTACTTGATCAATCAATGTTTATGCTTCGTCCACACTCTTGTCCATAAAAGAACCTCTAGCTGATGAATCTAACAAACACTTATCTGAGAAAGAAATTCCCCTATAAAATAGGTGCAAGGTCAGTCATTTCTCTAAACCATGATGAGGCCACTGTCTTTGTAGACTCTTGAATCTGTCCCATACTTCAAATAATGATTCTCCATACACCTGAGCAAAATTTGTGATGCAATTCCTCATATAAATTGTTCTACTTGGAGGGAAAAAATGATCTAAAAATTGCTTCTCCAATTGTTTCCAACTTGTGATGCTTTGAGGATGGAGGGAATATAACCAAGTCCTTGCTTTATCCTTGATACTGAAAGGAAATGCTATCAATCGAACTGCATCTGCTGACACTCCTTCACAGTTCACCATATCACAAAGTTATAGAAATATCTTAAGGTGTAGATAAGGACTTTCTGATACTTCTCCTCCAAATTTATGACCTTGCATCATGAAAATTAACTCTGGGTCTAGTTGAAAATTTTCTACTTCAATATGAGGTTACACAATGGGAGACATAAATTTTGCAAAAATGGGCACAGAGAAATCTCTTAAAGGTCTGCTTGACATGTTAGTGCTCATGGATATCTAAAAAAAATTATGAGAAAAAGAAAAAATAAAGAATTAAAGACAAAAGATAAAATGCTATATGAAAAACAAGAAAGACAATGCAGAATTTAAATTTCAAGAAAAAAAGTGCATAAAGAAAACAAGGAAGAAAAAGCAAAAGGAAAAAGAAAAACGTCTAGAGTAACTCATATGTTAATTAACTAATGTTAATGCGAACAGTCCCTGACAACGACGCCAAAAACTTGTTACGCAACCATAAGTGTACGGTTTCGTCATTAGTAATATATAAGATTTGTCGAATCCACAGCGTCTGTTGATTAAGGACAAGAGATGTCGTAAAGTGAGTTATCCAGACGGTCGAAAGTTGACTTTGGCGCTTGCAAACTAACAAGACTGATTTAAGAAAGAAGGAGAAGGTTGATAAGAAGAAAGAGGAGAGAGAGAATTAACTTTTGAGGGAATTGAGCTTCGGAAAAGGGACTCTAGGATTTCGGTTTCAGCATAATACTAGGAGATACTACATGAATTGCTTAGTTTTATCCTCTATGTCCATGCTCTTGTAGGACGTTAGATTGGTCGGTATACCTAAGTATCACGTAGAGACAATTTCTATGAAATCCTGTAACGGTTAACCCCCCTGTCACGAGGACGCCTCGGTAGATCACTGGGATACACACCTAGTAAATAACAATAAGGATAAGGGTAGAGGTTTAGTACGGTTACCTACTTCCTTATGGAGGAATTACCTCTCCTTTCAAGAGAATGTCCTAGACGTCCGTGAACGAGTTACCCTTGTCACTAGGGCCCCTTGGGTATACGATCTAGAGCACTCTCTCTACGAGAGCAGCAGTTCCTAAGGAATTGTTTCTCCTTTTAAGGGAACGTCTTAGATGTCCAGAAAGGGTTACCCCTGTCACTAGGGTACCTTGGTCAATACGCTCTATGGCATCCCCTTACGGGACCAACAATCCTCCACATCAATCAATCAAAGCATAGAAATATAAACATGTCACATTCACAACTCATCAAGCATGAACAAGGCATTAACAAGTCATTGAATAGAAATATAGCGAATCTACATAGTTCTGCATCTCTATCATATTACAAATATTTCCTAATCCTAGAAGAGGATGTTTACTCCATTGTGGGGGAAGAAAACCCCCAAAACATAAAGAATAACATACTTACAACCCTTTATATGAGAAGGAAGGGAAGAAGCAATGTTTGCCGAGATTTCCGATGTCTTGGGGATGCCTCCTTGCTCTAGAGATGGACGGAACGTCATGGGACGGTGGTGGATGAAGCTCTAGGGTTTTCCTTGAAGGAGAAAACCCTTTCCCAAGGAGAGGGATGAAGTCCCTTAACCAAAGATTATCAAAGAATAGGGTTCTTGACCCTTTTATACCTCCTCCACGCTACCCAGGAAAACCAAGATTACAGGCACCCGGTAAACCAAGTTTTTCACCCATTAAACCTAGTTTTCTCATGATTCGCCCTGAACCAAATTGTAGGCCTTGAAATTATATTCAATCTGATACTTGGATCGAGCCCTGGTTCAAACCGAGCCAAAAGTTATGGTGGTTCGAAGTTTGGTCTACAGTTTGGGCGGAGGTCTAGTTGTACCCACGGTTGGGAGGCACAGCCGTGCCATTTAGCATGGGTAAATAATTCTTTCTCTCCATTGGATCTGAAGTAAAGTTGTAGATCTTGAATTCAGCTACGTTTCAGTATAAAGAACATCCCGAAACCCCATCCGAGCACAAAGTTATTGCCGAATTATGTTCGGTCTGCAATCTGCCCAGAATTCAGCACAGCTCTGTTTTAGAGTGGCACAACCCGTGTTCTTCGTTACACATGTAACGACCAAAATTTCCTCATTTTGAGCCCCAAAAATAATTCAAAAATATTTTTAAATGCTATAGAAAAATTCTAGAGATTTTTAGAAAATTTTAGAGTATTTTTATGTAATTTTTGGAGTTCGTTTGGTATTTTTACCAAGAGAAAGAAGTTTAAAAAAAAATGTTGAAGCCGGGTTTTGAACCTAAAACCTAGGACCCGAACCAGATTTAACCGAACTCAGCCAACCAACCGGTCTGCGAGAGTTTTATTAATTAAGTATGGAGTGAAATATATTTATGCTATAGTTGAAACATTTAAAATAAATTGGAGAAAAAGGGGCGCGGCTGAGAATCGAAGCCCAGTCCTGTGGCTTCAAGTAAAACCCAACGGACCAAGTGTGCAAGCAATTATTTCTTGATTAAATAAGAGTCGAATTGTATTTAAGTAATAAATAGTTATTGGCAGAAAATAATTGAAATAAAAAGGGCGCGGCGGAGGATTTGAACCTGCGACCCTTGACTTGGTCAAAACGCGGCCAACCAACTGTTCCGCAAATATTTCGTGAAAAGATAAGGTGCGAAATATTCTTAAGCAAGGGTTGGTAATAAAAATAATCCTAGGTTATAAAAAAAAAAGAGGTTAAGTGAAGAGAGGAAGGAAATTTCGCTCGATCCCTCTCCTCCTCTCACACGCGGCGACGACGTCGGCTCCTCTCGGGCAGAAACGAAGAAGAGGGCTAGGGCTTCATCTCTATCTCCTCCCGTGCGCCTTCTCCTCTCGAGCGACAGTGAAGAAGAAGCTCGTGAGCACCTTGTCAAGAAGGATGCGCGGACATGAAGTGAACACCAAGGTCGCGAGCTTCCCCGAAACCCTAGGATCGTTTCTTCGGCTGTAAGTCCAAGAAACTCAAAGTAAGTTGCTTACTCACCTGCAGAAGAGTAGTTTTGGATTTCCTGTTAGCCTTTTCTTTTGATTTTTGCATCATGTTATTAAGAAGGTTTGCTTCCTTAAGTTGCTGTCGCGAATTGAGGATTTAAATTCTTGTATCTCCTTGATGTTTATTTTGAAACATGCTGTAAGGAATAGGTTGTAAAGGGTTAGTACACGGTTTGAGTTTTACAGAATTCGGATTTAAGCTGTAAGATTTGTTGCTTAAGCTTTCTGCCGTGAGTTAAGTTTAATTCACCAAATGACTTAAGTCTTCTGCCGAGAGTTAAAAGGAAGAACAGAAAAGGATTAGTTTAGGATAAGCATGAAGAACAGTTACAAAACTTAGGTTTCTAGTAGTAATTCCACCCTATTAGCAGCACGTTGGAGAATTTGGGTTGCTTTGCAAAAAGATTAAGCTGTTAATTTGTTGTATAGGTTTGTTTTAAGTTTTACATCAAGTTCAACTTGATTTTATGCACAGAAAAGGGGCACAAGTAGCTCCCTTGGGGTTGCTGTGCAATTCGGCTATTTAGCTGAACATGAGAAGGCATAGATTGTTGATTACAATGTAGTTTTCTTTATGTTGTTACCTTATTGTTGCTACTGTCGTTTTAGAGTTAGTTTTCTTCTAAAACATGTAGGTTTGTTTTTGTAGCTTAAATGCAGAAGTACGGTTAAGTAGGTAAGCATATTTTACTAAAATTCAATACATGTTTTTACTAGCAGTTTAGCATTTCAGTTTTTTAATATATTCTATCATGTTGTTAGACTTTCCCTATTTGTTATTAGTTAAGCATGTATAGTTTCCTAACTACTAGAATAGCATGAGTAGTATTGAATTATAATGTTTTCCTTGATTTGGATTTTCTGTACAGCATTAGAACGGCTAGAAGTTAGGAGTAGCTAGTTTGCTTTGTTTTCTTTGCTTTCGGATTACACTATACAGCTTTGGAATAGCTAGAGATTATTGAGTAGCATCCATTCTTTGCTCTCTTTCTTTTATCTCTGTTGTAGCAAGATTTAAGGTTTTAATTCCAACAAGTTTTAGATGTAGTTTAAGCTTATATGATATGCAGATTTTCTAGTTTTCATTGGTTATTTTTAACAGGCATGAACAACCATGTATTCTAGTGGAAAAATAAGAGTTCTATTAAATTCTTTTAGAAGTATTAACAAGTATAAGACAGATAAAGAAAAAAAAGAAAGAGGCCAAGGCCTTAAGTAGATCCCAAAGTCAAGACTTTAGGGATTTTGGCACACAAGGTGCTTATTAAAATGCCAAGGCATTATATATTAGAAGTATTAAAAGATAATAAGTATTTTACTTTTATCAGTGGCACTGTACTGGACTCTCAGTTGTCCTTGGGTTGGGCTCCCATAGTCGTCCCTAGGTTTAGATAACGTAGTATGCAGGACTCTCAATAGTCCTTGGGCTAGGCTCCCATAGTCGGTCCCTAGGTTTAGATAACCTAGTAAACCCTACTAGATTCGGGACCAGCTATCTTGGGTCTAGTTAGGGATACGCACATAGCAAGTACAGTTGCCGGGCCCAAGAAGAAGTTGATTATTATTTTGAAGTATTACAAGTATAAGTTTTTGAATAAGTAAAACGAGTTTTACATAAACATAAAGTATTAAAGATTAAGTCAGAACAAATGAAATAAGTTTCATATAGTTCTGAAAATCAGTAAGTTTAGTTCTTTATTCTACCATGTTTATCTAGTGGATGAGTAGTTTTCATGTTTACCTATTAGATGAGTAGCATGATTAGCTATTAGAATTACATGAGTAGATTCCTTAGCTTTTCTTTGTTATTAGTTTGACATGAGAAGTTATGTTTATGCTTTATTTCTTTTTAGAGCATATAGTTTCTAGTTCTTTTCGTATACATGCACATTCGTGATTTTGTGAGTTAGATAGCGCTTACTAAGCAAATTTTGCTTATTGATTGCACTTCCTCTTACTGCAGATACAGGAAAGGAAAAGATATAGAAAGGAAGGCGACAAGGAGGTGTTCGAAGGATGTGTGATGCCAGGACTATGGAAGCCTTGGGACTAGGAAAGAAGTTTTATTTTAGTTTCTATTGTCTTTCGCTATGTTAGAAGTATTTGAGATAGTACATGATATTTTGATGTGATTAGGACATAGTAGATGAATTGTGATATGGTGTGATGAGTTGTGGTATTGTTTTCTTTATTTTGGATTTATTATACTGCGTGGTTGATTGATATGTGTTACAGCCGCTTGTGGCTGAGTATATATTGCATGTATTGTTGAATATGGTCACCGGTACAGGGGAGACTCTGCCGAAATTTTTCGGTAGGGTTTCCATGTGATTTTTACTCATACCGGTTAAGTAGAGTTAGTAGTTAAGTAACGGTCATCCTTAGAGAGTAGTAGTAGTAAGAAGGGTGGTCGTTACAGTTGATATCAGAGCAGGTCCCATTCTCCAGCATCACACATCAACACCATCCTTGCCATCTTCAAGTAAGAAAGTATTTAATTTTCTTTTATGTTATCATTATTATTTTCAGTATAGAGTATCTGCTTATATGTGCTTAGGAAAGAAGAAAATTTATGTTTTAATTTTCTATGTTTTGATACATATGCTTAGAAAGAATAGAAACAATTTTAGTTTTGTTTCTCTTATATTCATATATACATAAGTATGTTTAGAAAGGATAGAGAAGATATCAGGTATTATTCTTGGCATAACTAGCTGTTAAGATAGAGGATAAGACAGTGGGGAGTCAGAAACCCCAGTTAAGTAATTAGAACTAGAAGGACAATGATAACAAGAAAGACCCAAGCAGGAAGACATTCGGGTAGTCTGTGAATATACAGAGGTATTTCTAGAAGAGCTACCTAGACTATCTCCCAACAGAGAAGTAAAGTTTGAAATTGAGTTGTTTCCTGACACCAGCCTAATTTCAAAAGCTCTGTATTTAATTTCTCTAGCAGAGCTAAGAGAGTTACAAGAACAAATTCAGGAGCTACTTGATAAGGGTTTCATCCGCCCTAGTCATTCACCCCGGGGAGCTCCAGAGTTGTTCATTAAGGAGAAAGACAGATCTATTCGGATGTGCATAGATTTTAGAGCGTTGAGCAAAGTAACGGTTAAGGACAAGTACCCTTTTCCCAGAATGGATGATCTATTTAATCAGCTAAGGAGGGCAACAGTGTTCTCAAAAATAGATCTGCGTTCTAGGAACCATCAGTTAAAAGTGAAAGGAGGTTATGCACCAAAACAGTCTCCAGGATCAGATATGGACACTGCGAATTTGTAGTTATGCCATTTGGTGTGACTAATGCACCTATGGTCTCCAGAGACCTTATAACAGACCTTCCAACGACCACTAATGGGCATGATGCGATATGAATGATAAGGACCGAGAAGTTAAGAGACTAAGAAGCAAAGAAGTACCACTAGTAAAGGACAGTATAAGACAGAGATATCCAGAATGATTCTAAGTTTGAGGACGAACTTTTTATAAGGTGTGGGGAATTGTAACGACCCAAATTTCCATATTTTGAGCCCCAAAAATAATTCAAAAATATTTTTAAATACTATAGAAAAATTCTAGATATTTTTTGAAAATTTTAGAGTATTTTTATGTAATTTTTTGAGTTCGTTTGTTATTTTTACCAAGAGGAAGAAGTCTAAAAAAAAATGTTGAAGCCGAGTTTTGAACCTAAAACCTCGGACCCCGAACCAGATTTAACCGAACTCAGCCAACCAACCAGTCTGCGAGATTTTTTTTAATCAAGTATGGAGTGAAATATATTTAAGCTATAGTTGGAACATTTAAAATAAATTGGAGAAAAAGGGGCGCGGCTGAGAATCGATGCCCAGACCTGTGGCTTTAAGTAAAACCCAATGGACCAAGTGTGGAAGCAATTATTTCTTGATTAAATAAGAGTCTAATTGTATTTAAGTAATAAATAGTTATTGGCAGAAAATAATTGAAATAAAAAGGGCGCGGCGGAGGATTTGAACCTGCGACCCTTGACTTGGTCAAAACGCGGCCAACCAACTGTTCCGCAAATATTTCGTGAAAAGATAAGGTGTGAAATATTCTTAAGCAAGGGTTGGTAATAAAAATAATCCTAGGTTATAAAAAAAAGAGGTTAAGTGAAGAGAGGAAGGAAATTTCGCTCGATCCCTCTCCTCCTCTCGCACGCGGTGACGGCGTCGGCTCCTCTCGGGCAGAAACGAAGAAGAGGGCTAGGGCTTCACCACTATCTCCTCTCGTGCGCCTTTTCCTCTCGAGCGACAGTGAAGAAGAAGCTCGTGAGCACCTTGTCAAGAAGGATGCGCGGACACGAAGGGAACGCCAAGATCGCGAGCTTCCCCGAAACCCTAGGATCGTTTCTTCGGCTGTAAGTCCAAGAAACTCAAAGTAAGTTGCTTACTCACCTGCAGAAGAGTAGTTTTGGATTTCCCGTTAGCCTTTTCTTTAGATTTTTGCATCATGTTATTAAGAAGGTTTGCTTCCTTAAGTTGCTGCCGCGAATTGAGAATTTAAATTCTTGTATCTCCATGATGTTTATTTTGAAACATGCTGTAAGGAATAGGTTGTAAAGGGTTAGTACACGGTTTGAGTTTTACAGAATTCGGATTTAAGCTGTAAGATTTGTTGCTTAAGCTTTCTACCGTGAGTTAAGTTTAATTCACTAAATGACTTAAGTCTTCTGCCGTGAGTTAAAAGGAAGAACAGAAAAGGATTAGTTTTGGTTAAACATGAAGAACAGTTACAAAACTTAGGTTTCCAGTAGTAATTCCACCCTATTAGCAGCACGTTGGAGAATTTGGGTTGCTTTGCAAAAAGATGAAGCTGTGAATTTGTTGTATAGGTTTGTTTTAAGTTTTACATCAAGTTCAACTTGATTTTATGCAAAGAAAAGGGGCACAAGTAGCTCCCTTGGGGTTGCTGTGCAATTCGGCTATTTAGCTGAACATGAGAAGGCATAGATTGTTGATTAGCATGTAGTTTTCTTTATGTTGTTACCTTATTGTTGCTACTGTCGATTTAGAGTTAGTTTTCTTCTAAAACATGTAGGTTTGTTTTTGTAGCTTAAATGCAGAAGTACGGTTAAGTAGGTAAGCATATTTTACTAAAATTCAATACATGTTTTTACTAGCAGTTTAGCATTTCAGTTTTTTGATATATTCTATCATGTTGTTAGACTTTCCCTATTTGTTATTAGTTAAGCATGTATAGTTTCCTTACTACTAGAATAGCATGAGTAGTATTGAATTATAATGTTTTCCTTGCTTTGGATTTTCTATACAGTATTAGAACGGCTCGAAGTTAGGAGTAGCTAGTTTGCTTTGTTTTCCTTGCTTTCGGATTACACTGTACAGCTTTGGAATAGCTAGAGATTATAGAGTAGCATGTATTCTTTGCTCTCTTTCTTTTATCTCTGTTGTAGCAAGATTTAAGGTTTTAATTCCAACAAGATTTAGATGTAGTTTAAGCTTTTATGATATGCAGATTTTCTAGTTTTCATTGGCTATTTTTAACAAGCATGAACAACCATGTATTCTAGTGGAAAAATAAGAGTTCTATTAAATTCTTTTAGAAGTATTAACAAGTATAAGACAGATAAAGAAAAGAAAGAAAGAGGCCAAGGCCTTAAGTAGATCCCAAAGTCAAGACTTTAGAGATTTTGGCACACAAGGTGCTTATTAAAATGCCAAGGCATTATATATTAGAAGTATTAAAAGATAACAAGTATTTTACTTTTATTAGTGGAACTATACTGGACTCTCAGTTGTCCTTGGGTTGGGCTCCCATAGTCGTCCCTAGGTTTAGATAACGTAGTATGCAGGACTCTCAGTAGTCCTTGGGCTGGGCTCCCATAGTCAGTCCCTAGGTTTAGATAACCTAGTCAACCCTACTAGATTCGGGACCAGCTATCTCGGGTCTAGTTAGGAATGCGCGCATAGCAAGTACAGTTGCCGGGCCCAAGAAGAAGTTGATTATTATTTTGAAGTATTATAAGTATAAGTTTTTGAACAAGTAAAATGAGTTTTACATAAACATAAAGTATTAAAGATTAAGTTAGAACAAATGAAATAAGTTTCAAATAGTTCTGAAAATCAGTAAGTTTAGTTCTTTATTCTACCATGTTTATCTTGTGGATGAGTAGTTTTCAGGTTTACCTATTAGATGAGTAGCATGATTAGCTATTAGAATTACATGAGTAGATTCCTTAGCTTTTCTTTGCTATTAGTTTGACATGAGCAGTTATGTTTATGCTTTATTTCTTTTTAGAGCATATAGTTTCTAGTTCTTTTCGTATACATGCACATTCGTGATTTTGTGAGTTAGATAGTGCTTACTAAGCAAATTTTGCTTATAGATTGCACTTCCTCTTACTGCAGATACAGGAAAGGAAAAGATATAGAAAGGAAGGCTACAAGGAGGTGTTCGAAGGATGTGTGATGCCAGGACTATGGAAGCCTTGGGACTAGGAAAGAAGTTTTATTTTAGTTTCTATTGTCTTTTGCTATGTTAGAAGTATTTGAGATAGTACATGATATTTTGATGTGATTAGGACATAGTAGATGAATTGTGATATGGTGTGATGAGTTGTGGTATTGTTTTCTTTATTTTGGATTTATTATACTGCGTGGTAGATTGATATGTGTTCCAGCCGCTTGTGGCTGAGTATATATTACATGTATTGTTGAATATGGTCACCGGTACAGGGGAGACTCTGTCGAAATTTTTCGGTAGGGTTTCCATGTGATTTTTAATCATACCGGTTAAGTAGAGTTAGTAGTTAAGTAACGGTCATCCTTAGAGAGTAGTAGTAGTAAGAAGGGTGGTCGTTACAACACGGCTGTGTGGAATGCACACGACCTCACACGGCTTCCTCTCAGATTGAGTCACATGGTCATGTGGAGTCACACGGTCGTGGACTTCTTCGTCTCTGCCGAGGTCACACGGTCGTGACCTTCTCTGCCTATGGAGTGTTGGCACGGTCGTGCCATTTGGCACGGTCGTGTGTTGCTTCGCCACAGAATGATTAGCACGGCCATGCCATTTGGCATAGCCGTGGCCTTCCTTCTATCGAGATTATTGGCACGGTCGTGCCAATTGGCATGGCTAAAGCACAATAATGGTCACACGGCCGTATGGCCTACACGACCCAAGCACCTATGTGTGTTTTAGCTCCATTTTCGCTCCAAATAGCATCCTGTCAATCAAAACAAGAAAAGAGTAGATCTCCGAACAAAATATACTGGAAGTATAACATTACAAAGAAATAGGGTGCAATAAACATAGAATATGCTAATGGAATACAAGTATATGTGCGTCCAAACATGCATAAATGATCATAAGATCTACGCACATCATATCTCCCTATGCTCGGGTGGCTTCACATGACCATGTGAAGTCACACAGCCAGCTTCAACTTCTTCTCTTCTAATCCCACATGGTCGTATGAGTTCACACGGTTGTGTGAGTTCACACGGTTGTGTGAGTTCACACGGCCTACTTCTTGACGTGTAGTGACTAGATTTTCTCATCTTTGACTCCTCCTACACTTCTATGCCCATGAAATGATCATGGTCGCATCATGGAGGTTGTGCACAACCTAAAAAGAAAGGTTCAAAAGAATAAAATCTTCAAATAAATTAATCAATAAAATAAAATAACAAATTGAAAACTAATAAGGAAAAGTCTTTGGGTTGTCTTCCAAGAAGCGCTTTGTTTAGGTCATTAGCTTGACCCTGCCTCAATTATTATGAATTATCCAATGGAGGCATTGCCTATCCTCCTAGGGTCGATGCTTCAGTTTTTTCCTTCATTTTTGCCCTTGCAGGGAAGATGTACTTCTTGTTGCTGGTTGGGGGCAATTTTCTAAGTTTTCCCGGATCATGCATTGCTTCCAGTGGTCTTCCATGAGGATGGAGGTTCTATTCCTCAATTCTATTGGCATCCATCCCACTAGTATTCCTTTGAAAGGAAGAGACACGATTACTAAAATTAGATAAATCAAATTATAACTTATCCTTATTGATAACCAGAGATAGCTTGTGGTTCTTCACATCTATGATGGCTCTAGCAGTTGCAAGGAAAGGTCATCCAAGGATAATTGGGATCTTAGGATCCTCTTCTATGTCCAAAACAATAAATTTTATGGGTATGATGTATCCACCCACCTCTACTGGTACATCTTCCACTATACCCATAGGATACTTGCATGAATATTCAACTAATTGCAGAGCCATAGTAGTAAGTTTAATGTTCCTGAGACCTAGCTTATTACAGATTGAATATGGAATGAGGCTAACACTTGCCCCTAAATCACAAAAAAAGCCTTATTTATGAATTCATATCCTATTTTGCAAGGTATAGAAAAACTTCCTAGATCCTGGAGCTTTGGGGGACTGATTGCTATGAGCAAAGCACTACTCTTTTTCGTCAATGCTACGGTCTCAAATTCGCCTTTCTGCCTTCTGTTTGACATGATTCACTTAAAAAACTTTGCAAATTTTGGCATATGGTGAAGGGTGTCTATAAGAGGGACCTCAATGCAAATCTCCTTAATTTGTTTCAAAAATATATAGAATTCTTCATGTTTTTGGGACATTACTAATCTTTGAGGCAAAGGAACTGTTTGACTTTGTTGCAGAAATGGAAAAGTCTCTTCAACTTTCCTGGTAATCTCCTCCTTGTCCTTATTCTAGACCAAATTTGGCATAGGAGGAGAGGGCCCTTCTTGAAGATCAATCCCTTTCGGTGTAGTTACTTGGGGGTCTCCCAAGGTCCGTCCGCTCCTTAATTCAACATGGTTGCAATGTTCCACTAGGTTAATATTAGGTTTTCCTGGGAATGTGCCTGGTTCTCTTGAAGAAGATTAGGCTATCTTGGTGATCTGACTATCTTGTATCTTTTGGTGCTTTCCAGAGTTATCCATTCTTTGATTTAATTGCTTGATCTCATTCTTCATTTCCTTTTGTTCAATGAGAATTTCCTCAAGCATCTTCTCTATTCTTGATAATTGATAGCGCTATGATGATTGTTATTGATAAGTTTGTTGCCCAGGTTGGTAACTTGGCTTTGCTCCTACAGATGGTACCTAGTCCTGATTATTCTGATAAGAAAAATTCGGATGACTCCTCCACCCAAGGTCATAAGTGTTAGAGTATGGATTGTTCTGTAGTTGATTGTAACTGACTATTACATCACATTACTTAAGTTGATTTATTTGTGCAGATATTGGCCCTAGGGGGCAAGTATCTTGAGCATGTTTCATACTTTCGCAAGTCTCACACACACACACAATTGCATTGACAGTGCTATTTCCCATAGTCTCAAACTTTTTTGTTAGAGCATCCAACTTTGTAGACATGAGTGTTACTGCATCTACATCAAATTTTCCTGAAGCCTTGAATGATCCCCATTAAAGGAGCCTCTAGATCTTTTAGATGCCCACTGATGATGGTTCAGGGCTACATTTTCAATGATGCCTTTGACTTAATCTAAGCTCTTGTTCATTAATGCCCCTCCCGCTGTAGAATCGAGGGACACCTTCATGTGATAGTTGATGTCATTATAAAATGTATGTAGGACTAACCACTTCTCAAGCCCATGATGAGGGCATTGTTTGAGCATACTCTTGAATCTGCCCAATGCTTTAAATAATGATTCTGAGTCTATCTATCTAAATCTTGCTATTACATTCCTCATGTGAGCTGTTTTGCTTGGTGGATAAAATTTATCCAAAAATTGACGTTCACATTGCTCCCAGGATGCTATACTGTTTGTTGGTAAGGAGTTAAGCCACTGCTTAGCTCTGCCTCTTAAAGAAAATCCAAATAGTAGCAGTCTCATTGTTTCTGGTGGAACTTCATTCACCTTCATTATGCTACATATCTCATAAAATGATTCTAAGTGCTGGTTCAGATCATCATTTGGTCCTCCTCCAAACTGATTCTGCTGGACCATGTGGATTACCGCTCGCTTTATCTCAAAGTTATTAGCTTCAATTGGTGGCCTGGTGATGCTAGACTAAAGCCCATATGCATAAGGTGTTGCGTAGTCTTTCAAAGGTTTGTCAAATATTTCCAATGCGTCTTGTTCTGCTTGGAGTCTTTGCAGGATTCTTCTCCTTCAAAAAGTTCTATCAATCTCTAGGTTGAAAAGCAGTAGTTCTCTTGCAAGATTAGCTCTTCACATACAAGAACGGGGTATCAAACAATCTGTTACGCTTCCAAAAGTACACGAATTCGTCATCAATAATAAAAATATCGATCCCATAGGGACTGGCTATAAGCACTAGCAATCGCTCACTTATGGCTAGCTAGACTACCAATGGTCTTAATCAAGCTAAGGGAAAAGAAAGGTTGAGGGAGAGAGTCAAGAGTCGCAAATTCAAAATATTACTTGGTGATGAGGAGTTCTAGGGGGTCGGTTTCGTCGTGGTAGTATTGATGTGTCTCAGTTTGTCTTATTCTCGTTGTCCTTATTCCTGCTATTGCCGGAAGCTAAGTGGGTATTCTCAAGAGCTAGGATAGAGTAATGCCCTAAGAAGTCCTGTCATGGTTTACCCCTGTCCCTAGGGCACCTCGGCAAATCTTAAGGGCATAACTCTAACTGGTAGATTAAGAACGGTGAGTAGAGCTAAGCCTGGTCTCTCGCTCCCTTGGGTAGAATTTTCCTTCCTCTCAAGGAGTTATCCTAGATGTCCGTGAACGGGTTACCCCTGTCACTAGGGCCCCTCGGGTGTATGATCTAATGATAATCCTTTACGAGGATGACAAGTTCTTCACGATCAAAAGTAAGCAATTAACGATTGAAACAAAGCATGAAAAGTCATCCAGCAAGTACAAACACAATTCGAGTCTCACATCAATCTGTACCACGATTACTCCCTAATCCCAGAACAAGGGGATCTGCTCCATGAATGCTAGAGAGATATCTGAAAACATAGTATAGACAAACATACAATTCTTAGCAAGTAAGAAGGGATACACTTATCAGGTGTCGAAGAGCGGCCTTCGAATCTAACTCTCAGCTTCTGGAGTCGATGTGGTGGTGGAAGTTCGCTAAACGGTGATCCCAAGCGGCATACAATTGCTCCAAAACCTATTTCTCCCTAACGGCTCGCCTCCCCCCTTGGCAAAGAGGGTTAAAACCCTTATATAGACTTAGGGTTGGTTGCGGCAGCACGGCCGTGTAAGGGCGGCACGGTCGTGCCCTTCTTCGGTTCGGTGCGTGGCTGCACGGCCGTGCAGGGTTGCACGGCCATGTAGCCCTTGGGTTCTGTCTCCTGGGGCACGGCCGTGCAGGGGTGCACGACCATGCAAGTCTCCTTCTCTGTCTAGGGTGGCATGAACGTGCAAGGTTGCACGGCCATGTGCTGACTAGCTGCTGTTGTGGTCACATGGCCGTGCAGGGTTGCACGGTCGTGTGCTCTCCCTCTTCTATTTGGCCACACGGCCGTGCAGGGTTGCACGGTCGTGTCGTCTGGTTGGTTCCGGTGCATCAATGTCCTCCGTTCAAGCTCCAAAAATCTTTCCTGTCAACATAAAACCAAACAAAGAGTAGATATCCGAACAAAACAATAGATATGATAAATACAAGATAAAAGATGCGATCATGTGAAGAATATATGTACATCAGTCACGTGAATGTGCGCTAAAACATGCGTAGAAGATCATAATATTTGCGCACATTACACCCCCAGACTTGAACCTTTGCTTATCCTCAAGCAAAATGCTACAAACTATGTTCATGAAATCCTGTAGTGTTTCATAATCCTTAGTGCATTCGCCTAACTCTATCATCTAGCTTCACTGATAAGCATGACTGTGGAGTAACCTAAGTATGGCCTAAACATAAGT
Source organism: Zingiber officinale (assembly GCF_018446385.1). NCBI lineage: Eukaryota > Viridiplantae > Streptophyta > Magnoliopsida > Zingiberales > Zingiberaceae > Zingiber > Zingiber officinale. The sequence goes on from NC_055998.1 coordinate 35,647,693, forward strand.
CCTCTATGCTCGGTGCAGTAAGTAGCTCAAGCTTTTCAAGTTTCCATCCTCTGTCCTAGTTAAGTCGTCATACAATTGAATTCCTAATGTTCCCAGTGATAGACACTTATCTGCCATACACTTGGTTCATTTTCCTTAAGATACACAATGTCTCAAAGGATATTCTCGGAATCAAGAGAAACCTAACATTCATTTCCCTAGTAACCTAACTCGGTCTCAAAGGCGTGAATTGTTAGTTTCCACTCACGACAACTGTTTTTTATCCCTTATTTATTTTTGTTATTATTTTTTATTTTTTTTGTTTTTATTTATTTTTATTTTTTTATTAAGCATAGTGCTATAGAGTAGCACTTATTACACATGCGATGCATATGTTGGGATTTAGATTTTTCTGAATGAGCTTCCATGATCCGAGGTTATCCAGTAACCAAAATGTAAATAAGGAATCACCATGGGAACACAAGTACTAAGTAATTTTGATGAATCAAATTTCAAAAGTATATATACCATTCAAGCTTAAGTACTTAAGTGTGGTGAAAGTAAGTCCTTAAGGTTAGGCCAAAAACTTATACCGAACTCCGTATAATACTTAGCTTATTTCATGCTACTAAAGATAGAGAAAGGGGATACACCAAATATACTAACACAATCTGGATCACTCATGAACTAAGAAAAAGTTAGACATTTTGCTATTGGATAAGTGGCCGAAAAAGTGGACAGTTTATGTTCTCAAATATGCCACATATAAGAAAATGCAAATAATGTGCAAGCACAAACAAATAAAATGCAAATAGATAAAACTAAACTAAACAGATAAAAGAAAGCAAATAACATATGCAAAAACAAAAGAAAGACTCTCAACCAGACTCAGGATGTGCAACAACACCCCCCCAGACTTAGACTTTTCATCACCCCGATGAAATCAATATGGTGGCGGGAGTGGGGGATAAGGAGGCACTACAACAAAAACTGCAAACGACAACACCCCTACGACAACGGTTTTAAGAGAAAGCATTGCGTATTTGCTCAAAGACAACGGTTTTTGCCAAAACCATTGTCTTTGAACTCCCCATTAAATATAAAAGACAACGATTTTGGCAAAACTATTGTCATTGAGCAATATTTTTTTAAAACGACAACACTTTTTACAACGGTTTTATAAACCGTTGTCTTTATCCGCGTTTTTAGCGTCTACGACAACAGTTTTGAAAAAAATCGTTGTAATTGAATTTGGTCATTTTCCCCCCTCGCTGTTTTCCTTTCCCTCGCTGTTTTCTTTTCGGCGTCGTGTTTTTCCTTCGCACTCCTGAACCTAGGGCAATTTTCTTTCCCTCTCCTCATACAATCTCTTCACGCCATCCCGTCGACCATTGGATCTTCCTCCACAACGGTGTGCTCTCCTCTCTCTCTCATCCATTTTCTCTTTATTCTTTCTTAAAAACTACTTGTATCAAAGTGTTGATCGTTCTTCTCTATTACTTGACTTAAGGAACTCAGTGAGAAAAAATAATCTTCACAAGTCAAAAATTCCTTGTACATGGAGCAATTTCTCCTTCTCTGTGCTCCCTGAGATAAAGAGACATTTTCCATTAGATTTCTCTTTTTAATGGTGTAATTTTTTGTTAGTTAGAGCCCTAGAGCCAATTATTTGATGATTGTATGGACTCATTGTATCATATTCTTGTATATTAATAAAGGCATTTGTTTGGTTATTATACTTATTTGTATTAGTGCCAAATAGACTAAGTATAATAGCGTCCTTGAGTAGAAGGTTCATACCTATATCAATCGATTAGTTGAATCGATAGTGAGATGATATAGGGAACACTACTCTAAATCATTCCTAGTCGTGTATTAACATTCAGGGACAATGTTAATGCAATAAGACTAGCATGTAGGTCAGCTCGATGACTTGATCTCACAAGTCATGGATATAGAGATATCAAGCTGACACATGGGTATACATTGGAGAATGTATACTGAATGACCCGCCATGAGAAAGTATCATGGATCGTTATATGAGTGTCATATACTTTCTCATGTGGCTATTAGTATGACTATTAGTCCTTAGACCTGAAGTCACCATGGATCCCTACATAAGGAGTTATGTACTTTGGTTTCGTCAAACGTCACCCGTGACTGGGTGGACTATAAAGGCGATTACTGGGTATATAACGAATTATGTAGAGGGATGTGAGTGATGTAGATGGGATCTATCCCTCCCATATGACGGGAGCGACATCGGTATTCTTGATAGAGTGAGACCACTAAGTGCATGGCCATGCCCAAATGAGTCAACATTAGATGTTGAGCTCATTTTATCGAGTGAGTCTACTTGGAGTTCAAGATTTAGATTGATTAGAGGATGACACGGTCTATGCCTCATATTGATCAATCTAGATGTCTAGGATAGAAGGACAATGTCATATATTGTGAGGAGTCACAATTAGTAGTCACAAGGTGATTGTTGGGATCGATGGACGCGGCTAGAGAGGGGGGGTGTGAATAGCCGACCCCAAATTGCTCGTTTCTTCCTACGATTAGGGTTAGCGCAGCGGAAATAAAAATAATAGAAATGAAAGCGGAGAAATCAAACCTCAACACGCGTCGATGTAACGAGGTTCGGAGATATACTCCTACTCCTCGGCGTGTCCGTAAGGTGGACGAAGCCTATCAATCCGTCGGTGGATGAGTCCCCGGAGACCCGGCTTATATATATACTCCTTCTGGGTGGAGAAACCTCGCCACAATCTTTCTTGCACCAGCAAGAACAGGAGTACAAGAATACACAAGAAGAAGAAACAATATGAATGTAAAAACAAACAATCTTGCCTCCTCGTCGGCTGTTGATGAAGCAGCAACTTCACGGGCCAAATACAGCAGCAACTGTTGGAGACCCCAGCCAAGGAAGCTCACGCGAAGCTTCAGCTAAGAAGAGCTCCGCAAAGCTCAGCAACAGCAAGCTCTTACAGAAGCAAGAGGTAGCAGCTGAGGAGAGGAAGAAGAAGAAGTCGTAGTTGCTCTGTAGAAGCCCTCAGCTTCTTTTATATCTGCATCCACCTGCGAAGAAGAAGCCAAAAGACAGCAAAAGACAGAAGACCGTTGTGAGCCAACGGATAGTTCTGGACCGATCAGGCTCCAACCTGATCGGTCCACACTGTCACTGATCGGTCTTGGGGACCGATCAAGCTAAGCCTGGACCGATCAGGCTATGTTCTGATCAGTCCAGGAAGACCCTGATCGGTCCTGGGGACCGATCAGAGCTTCCTCTGATCGGTCGTGGACTCAACCTGTCCTTCCTTTTCTCCCGAACTTCTTGCCTTCGATCGTTGTTTCTGATCGGTGCGGACCGATCGATAACACTCGATGAGCTACTTGTTTAATTCTTGATCGGTCACCGACCGATCCGGATACCATGTATCACTGGATCGATCCACTGATCGATCCAGAGCTTGGTTTTTGCCCAAACCAAGTCCTAAGCCTTCCAAACCAACATCCGGTCAACCTTGACCTGTTGGTACATCATGCTTAGCATCCGGTCACTCCCTTGACCTGCTAAGACTCCCCACCAAGTGTCCGGTCAATCCCTTTGACCCACTTGGACTTTTCTCTTCGTGCCAAGTATCCGGTCACTCCCTTGACCTTCTTGACCTTAACAACACCAGATGTTCGATCAGCCTTGATCCATCTGGATTTTTCCTTGCCCGGCTTCACTCACCAGGACTTTCCAACTGCCTGGCTTCACTCACCAGGACTTTCCACATCCGGTCCAGAGAACGAGCTACCGAGCCCTCTCTGACCACAGTTCGGGGAACGAGCTACCGAGCCCTCTCCGACTTCCATCCGGTCCAGAGAACGAGCTCCCGAGCCCTCTCTGACCACAGTCTGGAGAACGAGCTACCGAGCCCTCTCCGACTTCCCATGTGCCAAGCTCCCTGCTTGGACTTTTCACCAGATGTCTGGTCAACCCACCTCGGGTCAACCAGGTTAACCTTGACCACAGGTTGCACCCACAATCTCCCAAGCTTGTATCCTTGTAAAACATCAAGATACAACTTTTCTGTTTACGTCAAACATTGTCAAACATAACTCGTCAAACATCAAAACACAACTCGAGTCAAGTCAACTCGAGTCTGGTCAACCAGGTCAACCTTGACCTAAGGTTGCACCAACAGTGATGTCGGATCTCGACATTCTTGTAACTTGGGTAGTAATGATGTGTTGCTAGATACCGCTCATTACTTATGCTCCTAAATGGGTTTAGGGCATTGCCAACGTTACAAGAACCTATAGGGTCACACACTAAGGACAATTAGATGGAGATTAGGTTCATATGATGAACCAAGAGGATTAGATTCATTTGATGAATCAAATTGGATTAAGAGTAATCCTAATTGGGCTAACTTGAGTTTGACTCAAGTTGATTCATGTGTTCAATGAGTCTAATTTAGATTTTGACTCATTGAATCAATTTAATTAAATGAATTAGATTCATTATATTAAGTTGGTTTGAATCAAATGGTTGGATTCGATCAACCATGGAAGAGATTTGGTCAAGTTTGACTTGACTTGAAAGGAAGATTAAAAGTCAAGTTAGACTTGACTTTATGCCACCTCATTAGTGAGTTGGCATTGATGTGGACCAATGATGTTACTCCACATGATCATGGGTGCCACTTCATGGAAGTTACAAAGCCATTCTCTTTAATGGCTTCATATTAATTGCAATTAATGTAATTAATTTGGGAGTTTCACAATGTAAAGTGGCCGGCCACTTTGGTTTGAATGTGAATTTCATTTTTCATTCAAGTGTGCTTCTTCTTCCTTCTTCCTCTCAAGATCTCCTTCTCCTCTTCTTGCCATGGCTGATCAAGGGTGCTAGCACACCTTTGTTTAGTTTCTCTCCACCTAATTAGTTCGTGTGGATACTTCTAGAGGAGTGTCTATTTTGACACTCTCGAGATCCGGCACCGTTTGGACAAGCAGGAACGCGAAGGGCTTCGCTACAAGGGTAAATTTCTAAACATGTAGATCTAAGTGTAGATCTAGATAGTAAACTCGTACTCGTAAGTTTTTCGTAAATTTTCCTTGCACGGATCTACGGCTTTGGGTGATTCGGGGTTTCCGCGACGCGAAAAGCGGTTTTCGCGGCCCGAAGAACCCAACAGTGGTATCAGAGCCACGTGCAAGGCGAATACGAGTTTGTTTTTGGTTTTATGAAAACTAAAGTTTCTGTAATTTTCTGTAAAATTATGTTTTTTGGGTTTTTATGAGTATTTTTCTCGAGTAATCGAAGCACAAGTGTTTAGACGCTTGTAGGCTTCGACTACCGGGAAAATTTTTCCAAAACGGTGATGTTTCGACCCAAATCCGTTTGGGACAGCGAGCGAAGGCACTGTAGGATCTCTTAGGAGCAACTCACGATGGTTAGATCGTGGGTAGGGGCACTCCCCCTAACCCCGCAAGGGGATTTGCTTCGCGATTGCGCCCGAAATCGCTAATCGGGACCGCCGGGAAAATTCTTCTCAAAGGTTTCGTCCCAAATTGTTTTGGGACAGTGGGCTAAGGCACTGTAGGATCACAAAGGAACCCTCACGATGGTTAGATCGCGGGTAGGGGCGCTGCCCCTGGCCCCGCAAGGGGATCCGTTCCGCGATTGCGCCCGAAACCGCTAAACGGGACCGCCGGGAAAGTTTACTCGTAAAAATTGTAAAAAAAAAAATTTAATTTTAAAATTATAGAAAATTATGAAAATATATAATTTTGAATTATATATTAATTTTGTGATAGTCATGGCCCAAAAACCCAATATGATTGGATTGTGTTGTAATTCATAATACGGCCTGCGTGCCGTTATGTGTTTGCGCGTGTTGTATGTTTTTATTTTTCCGCGACCTGCGCGTCGTGCCTTTCTCATATATTCTGGTTGAAAATTAGATTTAGACTCGAATGTAACTCGAGTTTCAAATTGTAATGTACAAATTGGAGCGGTGGAGGGTCCACACGAGACGGAGTTCCGAGGCGGGCACGAGCAACACAAGGTGGTCAAAGGGAGAAGCTTGGAGAAGCTGTTGACCCTAGGTTGACCAGTCGATCTTCTCATTGTCTTGAGAAGATCGTAGTAGGGCCATGACTAAATCACAAATAGATTAATTAGTTAATTGCTTATGTATATGATGCATGTTTAATAAGTAATTAATTAATTAGTGCCTTACGATTAGATTAGATCTAAGTCGTGCACATGATGCACCCTTGCGATTAGATTAGATCTAAGTCGTGCACAAGATGCATCTTTTTCGATTAGATTAGATCTCGATCGAACCAACTCTAATGCCTAACCGTGCCGTGATACCTATCACTACCTCGATCACATGTATTGTTGAATCTGTCATAGCAGAGCAATACATATTATCTTGGTAGGGTACGGAGGGACAATCTTGGTCCCGCCTATCAACGCATGGGTGAATACAAACTCAATTAGATTGAGTATTCCTAATTGCTCGGTTAGATCGAGTCAACTATAGGCATTCTTCCAACGGTTGGAAAAGATAGGTCAAAATCACATCTATATTAACTCTCGGGCGTATTAGCCAAAGCTAACTCGAGTTTTAATATAAATGCAGATATTGATTTTATAAACAAGAGTTGCATAGAGATGTAATTAGTAATCGTTACCTACCGATCATACTAAGCCTTGGGCGTATTAGCCAAATCTAACTCAAGGGTTAGTATGATGTGGATCTTGTCCCACAAGAATTATAGAATTCAGTGGGAGCATCATTTAATTAAAGGCCTAATTAAATGATTTTAAAATAATATGATATTTATTTCTGCAAATTTTCTATTGTATATAACCATGACGTCGAACACGAATTCCTTCTCCCTGCGATCTGTCCTTGAGAAGGACAAGCTCAACGGAGCAAATTTCCTGGACTGGTACAGGAACTTGAGAATAGTTCTCACCCAGGAACGTAAACTGTACGTTCTGGAGCAGCCCATTCCAGAGGCTCCTCCTGCCAATGCCCCGCGAACAGACAAAGATGCTTACAAGAAGCATCAAGACGACGCATTAGATGTGTCCTGTCTAATGCTCATGACCATGAACTCTAAGCTTCAGAAGCAACACGAGTTGATGGGCGCTTACGATATGGTTGAGCATCTTCACCAACTATATCAGGGACAAGCGAGGCATGAGAGATGTGAGATCTCTAAGGCACTGTTTCAGTGCAAGATGTCAGACGGGGCTCCCGTAGGTCCTTATGTACTCAAGATGATTGGGTACATAGAGAACCTACAAAGACTGGGGTTCCCACTTGGCCAAGAGCTGGCCACTGACTTAATCTTGCAATCCTTGCCGGATAGCTATAGTCAATTCGTTCTGAACTATAACATGAACGAGATTGACAAGCCACTGCCCGAGCTCCTTAGTATGTTACGAACTGCTGAGATTAACCTTAAGAAGGTTAAGCCCATTCTGATGGTCCAGAAGCATAAGGGCAAAGGCAAGCCCAAAGGTAAGGGAAAGTCCCAAGCCAAGGGCAAAGGCAAGGCACTGAAGCCTAAAGGAGGGGTCGCCAAGGATGCTACCTGCTTCCACTACGGTCAGACCGGGCACTGGAAGAGGAACTGCAAGGTATACTTGGAGGATCTTAAGAAGAAGCGAAGTGAGACTTCCACTTCAGGTATATATGTTATAGAAGTCAATCTATCTATTTCTACATCATGGGTATTAGATACTGGATGTGCTTCTCACATTTGTACTGATGTGCAGGTGCTGAGAAATAGCAGGGCATTGACAAAGGGCGAGGTGGACCTACGAGTAGGCAATGGAGCACGGGTTGCTGCTGTTGCTGTAGGGACTTACTTTTTATCTCTGCCCTCTGGGCTTGTATTAGAATTAGATGAATGTTGTTATGTGCCTACTTTGACTTAGAACATTGTATCAGTTTCTTGTTTAGACAAGAAAGGTTTATCGTTTACAATAAAGAACAAATGTTGTTCCGTCTTTTTAAACGATATGTTCTATTGTAGTGCACCTCTGATAAACGGACTCTATATTCTAGACCTTGAAAGCCCTATCTATAACGTAAATACCAAGAGGTTCAAATCTAATGACCTGAACCAAACCTACCTTTGGCACTGTCACTTAGGTCATATAAATGACAAGCGCTTATCCCAACTCCATAAGGATGGTTTGTTGGACTCATTTGATTTTGAATCATATGAGATATGCGAGTCATGCCTACGAGGTAAGATGACCAAGACTCCCTTTAGTGGGCACAGCGAGAGAGCAACTGATTTGTTAGGACTCATACATAGTGATGTATGTGGCCCTTTCAATGTTGCGGCTAGAGGTGGTTATAGGTACTTCATTACATTTACTGATGATTTCAGTAGATATGGTTATGTGTATTTGATGACAAATAAATCTGAATCCTTTGAAAAGTTCAAAGAATTCAAGAATGAAGTACAGAACCAGCTTGGCAAGAGTATTAAGATACTTCGATCTGATCGAGGTGGAGAATACCTTAGCCATGAGTTCCGTGACTATCTAGCTGAGTGTGGGATTCTATCCCAACTCACTCCTCCTGGAACACCACAGTGGAATGGTGTATCCGAACGGAGGAATCATACCTTATTAGATATGGTATGATCTATGATGAGTCACACAGATCTTCCGACATATCTATGGGGATATGCTCTAGACACGACAGCTTTCATACTCAACCGAGTTCCATCAAAGGTCGTGATAAAGACACCATATAGGATATGCACTGGGAGAGATGCCCAGGTGTCTTTCATGAGGATTTGGGGTTGTGAGGCTTACGTACGACGTCAAGTCTCAGACAAATTAGGACCCAAATCTGACAAGTGCTATTTCATTGGATATCCCATGGAAACTAAGGGATATTACTTCTACATTCCCAGTCAGCACAAGGTAGTTGTGGCAAAGAATGGGGTCTTTCTAGAAAGGGACTTTGTTTCTAGAAAGACTAGTGGGAGCACGTTCGATCTTGAAGAAGTTCAAGATACGAACAATAGCACTGATGCCTCGATGGAAATTGAACTAGAACCACAAAGTGTTGTGGATGATGTTGTTCCACAAGGAGTTGAGGAACAACAACCGGTTCAAGTAGACATACCTCTTCGTAGGTCTGATAGGGTACGTCGTCAGCATGAGAGATACTCATTTCTCTTGTCTGACCATGATGACGTTATGCTCATAGAGGATGAGCCTACCACCTATCAGGAAGCTGTGATGAGACCAGATTCTGAGAAATGGCTAGAGGCCATGAGATCCGAGATGGAATCCATGTACACCAACCAAGTATGGACTTTGGTTGATCCACCTGAAGGGGTAAAACCCATTGGGTGTAAGTGGGTCTTTAAGAGAAAGACTGACATGGATGGACTTATCTATAAGGGTTGCTTGGTAGCTAAAGGTTTCAAGCAGATTCATGGTATTGACTATGATGGAACCTTTTCTCCAGTAGCCATGTTTAAGTCCATTCGGATCATGCTTGCTATTGCAGCCTACCATGACTATGAGATATGGCAGATGGATGTCAAAACCGCGTTTCTGAATGGAAACCTGCTCGAGGATGTGTACATGACACAACCTGAGGGTTTTGTAGATCCACATCATACTAGCAGAGTATGCAAGCTGCATAGGTCCATTTATGGACTAAAGTAAGCTTCTCGGAGCTGGAATCTTCGATTTGATGATGCAATCAAACAGTTTGGTTTCATCAAGAATGAAGATGAGCCTTGTGTCTACAAGAAGGTTGTAGGGGATATAGTTGTCTTCCTCATATTGTATGTGGATGACATACTACTCATTGGGAAGGACATCCCTATGCTTCAGTCTGTCAAGACCTGGCTAGGGAGTTGCTTCTCAATGAAGGACTTAGGTGAGGCATCCCGCATTCTAGGGATACAGATCTATAGAGATAGATCTAAGAGATTGCTTGGCCTAAGTCAGAGTACATACATTGACAAGGTACTCCTTCGGTTTGCCATGCAGAATTCCAAGAAGGGGTTTCTGCCGATGTCACATGGCGTGAGTCTTTCGAAGACTCAAGGTCCCTCTTCTAGAGAGGAGAGAGACCGCATGGATAAGATCCCTTATGCCTCAGCCATAGGATCGATCATGTACGCCATGCTATGTACTCGACCTGATGTCTCGTATGCTTTGAGCATGACGAGCAGATACCAGTCAGATCCAGGTGAAAGTCACTGGATAGCGGTCAAGAATATTCTTAAGTACTTAAGAAGGACTAAAGAATATTTCTTGATATATGGAGGCAATGATGAGCTAGCTGTAAAGGGTTACAGTGATGCTAGCTTCCAGACCGACCAGGATGACTATAGATCGCAGTCGGGGTTCGTATTTTGCATTAATGGTGGTGCTGTCAGCTGGAAGAGTTCGAAGCAGGATATAGTAGCTGATTCTACAACAGAAGCCGAGTATATTGCTGCATCAGAGGCAGCAAAGGAGGCAGTTTGGATCCGCAAGTTCATCACTGAACTTGGGGTGGTTCCTAGCATCGCTGACCCAGTTGAGCTCTATTGTGACAACAATGGAGCTATAACATGGCGAAGGAACCTCGCTCACACCAGCGGACCAAGCACATACTACGGCGCTTCCATCTCATTCGAGATTATCGATAGAGGAGATGTGAAGATTTGCGAGTACCCTAGAGGCTAACTGGCGGATCCTTGACCAAGGCTTTGGCACAGCGAAAGCATGATGGTCACACTAGGTCATTAGGCCTTAGAGCCTATACTGATTGGCACTAGTGCTAGTGGGAGATTGTTAGTTAGAGCCCTAGAGCCAATCATTTGATGATTGTATGGACTCATTGTATCATATTCTTGTATATTAATAAAGGCATTTGTTTGGTTATTATACTTATTTGTATTAGTGCCAAATAGACTAAGTATAATAGCGTCCTTGAGTAGAAGGTTCATACCTATATCAATCGATTAGTTGAATCGATAGTGAGATGATATAGGGAACACTACTCTAAATCATTCCTAGTCGTGTATTAACATTCAGGGACAATGTTAATGCAATAAGACTAGCATGTAGGTCAGCTCGATGACTTGATCTCACAAGTCATGGATATAGAGATATCAAGCTGACACATGGGTATACATTGGAGAATGTATACTGAATGACCCGCCATGAGAAAGTATCATGGATCGTTATATGAGTGTCATATACTTTCTCATGTGGATATTAGTATGACTATTAGTCCTTAGACCTGAAGTCACCAAGGATCCCTACATAAGGAGTTATGTACTTTGGTTTCGTCAAACGTCACCCGTAACTGGGTGGAGTATAAAGGCGATTACTGGGTATATAACGAATTATGTAGAGGGATGTGAGTGATGTAGATGGGATCTATCCCTCCCATATGACGGGAGCGACATCGGTATTCTTGATAGAGTGAGACCACTAAGTGCATGACCATGCCCAAATGAGTCAACATTAGATGTTGAGCTCATTTGATCGAGTGAGTCTACTTGGAGTTCAAGATTTAGATTGATTAGAGGATGACATGGTCTATGCCTCATATTGATCAATCTAGATGTCTAGGATAGAAGGACAATGTCATATATTGTGAGGAGTCACAATTAGTAGTCACAAGGTGATGTCGGATCTCGACATTCTTGTAACTTGGGTAGTAATGATGTGTTGCTAGATACCGCTCATTACTTATGCTCCTAAATGGATTTAGGGCATTGCCAACGTTACAAGAACCTATAGGGTCACACACAAAGGACAATTAGATAGAGATTAGGTTCATATGATGAACCAAGAGGATTAGATTCATTTGATGAATCAAATTGGATTAAGAGTAATCCTAATTAGGCTAACTTGAGTTCGACTCAAGTTGATTCATGTGTTCAATGAGTCTAATTTAGATTTTGACTCATTGAATCAATTTAATTAAATGAATTAGATTCATTATATTAAGTTGGCTTGAATCAAATGGTTGGATTCGATCAACCATGGAAGAGATTTGGTCAAGTTTGACTTGACTTGAGAGGAAGATTAAAAGTCAAGTTAGACTTGACTTTATGCCACCTCATTGGTGAGTTAGCATTGATGTGGACCAATGATGTTACTCCACATCATCATGGGTGCCACCTCATGGAAGTTACAAAGTCATTCTCTTTAATGGCTTCATATTAATTGCAATTAATGCAATTAATTTGGGAGTTTCACAATGTAGAGTGGCCGGCCACTTTGGTTTGAATGTGAATTTCATTTTTCATTCAAGTGTGCTTCTTCTTCCTTCTTCCTCTCAAGCTCTCCTTCTCCTCTTCTTGCCGTGGCTGATCAAGGGTGCTAGCACACCTTTGTTTAGTTTCTCTCCACCTAATTAGTTCGTGTGGATACTTCTAGAGGAGTGTCTATTTTGACACTCTCGAGATCCGGCACCGTTTGGACGAGCGGGAACGCGAAGGGCTTCGCTACAAGGGTAAATTTCTAAACATGTAGATCTAATTGTAGATCTAGATAGTAAACTCGTACTCGTATGTTTTTCGTAAATTTTTCTTGCACGGATCTACGGCTTTGGGTGATTCGGGGTTTCCGCGACGCGAAAAGCGATTTTCGCGGCCCAAAGAACCCAACATTTTTTACCTATACTATTCTCCAGGTGGTAGCATTGTGCCAAGCTCAATTTCTATTGGATGACCCTAATGTTGGGCTTTTATTCCCAGCAGATGTCATTGCAAGAGCTAAACATTATCTTTCATTGAATTCGGGTGGTTTAGGTATTCACATATTCCTACAATTTTCAACTCGTAGTCTACTTAAACCTTTTCCTTTTTGATCCAGTCTGTTTCTCAAGCTAAACTTCTTTGCAACTTGTTTCCTCTTGTTAACGGTGATCTTGAAAAGAAATGTATTCTGTACTTGTTTGTGCATTTGTAACCCAAGCAATTTTTATGTTGACCTTTTCATAACATTTGTGTCATATTCCAGTTTTTAGTTGTATCTTTATATGTAACAAACCCAAAACATCATCTGCAGGCCTTGTTATTTTTTTCATGTTGATGAGTAAATATTGTTTTAGTCATTCTGATAAGAATCTCAACTTTCTTTCGAGCAATCAGGTGCATATAGTGATTCTCGAGGACTTCCTGAAATTAGGAAAGAATTTGCAGAGTTCATTGAAAAATCTATGCATGAGTTGGACTTTTTTATTTCTTCTTCTAACTCTTGACATTTTGTATGGCCGATAAGTCATTTGCAAGGGATATTCAATCGAACTATCAGATTATTAGAAGCAGGTATCGAGCCAGTCTAAGTCCATTTGCATGTCTAAATATCATTTTGTTTATCATTCAGCCACCATATTTTATTATCATCTTTTTTATGCCATATATGTATTTGACGGTCAACCTCCAGAGTTGAAGAAACAAGAACTTGCCAAAAGGCAAGTCTTTACAGTTTTGTCATTGTCCCCCTCCTTTTTTTTTGTTGCAAGATAATGATAATCTTTAAGCTTATTTTATTCTTTAGATATTTAAAGAGGAAAGATGCAACTAACGATCTGAACACAACAATTAAGGTCATTGCTTGAGCATAACAAGTACCTTTATTGGGACTCCTTAGTGTGCTAGAATTTCTTTTGCTGTCTTGGTTACATTTGTTGTTTGCAGACTGGTGATTTGGAGGGAATTGAAAAGTACAGTAAAAGGACTGTCAAGGTAATCTTTGATATTGCTATTTTATTGGAAATTACCATGAGGATCTTATTGATTATGATGCAATCAACATAAAGTTAGCATGATGATTATCTGTTTTCTTCATATGTAACATAGAGTTTCTTTAAATATATTTTGAACTTTCTGTAACACCCACTAAGCTTTTAAGATAAATATGAGAATGATGAATTTGCCTTAGAAAAATATTAGTAGAATGTTGAACCAAAAAGAAACAAAAAGAAATAAAAATAGGGAGTGGTCAAGGATTGAACCTTGAACCTCTCATGATGTAAATGATAGGATTAATGGGTAATAACCAGTTGGGATAGGAATAATATATTGATAGCAAAGGAGGGAAACTCATGATAAGGATGAGAGTAAAAGCTAGCCAAAAGAAAACAAGAAAAGAACAAGAGAAAGGCAACTTGCCTTCCTTCTTTTCTCTCCCTCTTCCTCTTCTTTGCCGTGACTTAAAGAGGGGAATTAAGGGGATTCATTCCCCCTTGTTTCATCATGAATGATGAGAACAAATAAATAAATAAAATAAATATAAAAATGAAAAAAAAAAGGCTAAGGGAGAAGGAAAGCAAAAACCAATTTTGCTACCTCTTCCCCCTTAACATAAAAGGGAGCATGTGAAGAGAAGATTTGATTTTTTTCTCTCATTTCTCTCATTCTCCCCTCTCCATCACCGAGAACCTCAGCCCCCTCTCCTCCATTTTCGGCCCCCAAAACAAAGTTCCTCCTAGGATACAAGTAAGGCTACCAAGGGAAAACAAAGGAGGAGAACAAGAAGAAGAAACCCTTTCTTCCATCACCACACTTTAGAACCACAAGCGAAAAGGATGTAAGTATCCCCTCACCTGTGGTACAAGTAGTTTTGATGTGTTTTTGGATTTTATGAGGATTTTAAAACCTAGAACAAAGTTGTGAAAAATTCAGCCAAAGGAAGGACTTGTGATCCTAGGAATGTTTAAAATAAGCCTTGATTCATGATAATTTTTCTATGCTTTGTAAGAAAGTTTTCTCTCATATTTTTATATATATGTGATGTTGGATTAGAGATGAATCTAACCCTAGAGTTTCGGCCAAAAAGGTTTTATAAGGGCTAGGGAATTTATTTGTTTACCTAACTTGCACAAAACCCTCTAAATAAATGGTTAAGGATCCATTATTGTTTTTATACTTGAAGGTTACTTGGAACCAAAAGTATCCCACTCACAAGTTTCGGCCAAGAAGGGTTTAGGGTTAAGAATACTTTGAATTTAAACTCACCATGTTTATATGATAGAATATAGAGTTTCTTAAAGAAGTTGCATGCTTGTATGTTGATAGAAACTCATGAACACCACTCTTAATATTTCGGCCATGGTAAGGTGGATGGCTTAGAATATCTTAAACAGATTTTTAACATGCTCAAAACCTCCATGACAATAAGATATGAAAGTTGTTTAATGCTCCCATGCTTAATTAGAGTATAGGAAAATTGGTTGCATGATATATGATAATTATGACCACAAGGGTCCTAGCTTGTTGTGAACCAAATTTATATGTATAGTTCTTTGATATTTTTGCCATAAAACTTGTTTAGGTTTTCCATACTTTAGGCCACCTAAAACCTAGTTTAAAGACTTGGAAGGTTTCGGCCAAACATATGCTATGAGATAAAGAAAGGAAAAACCTATGAAACCTAAGACACAATTTAAATGTATGCTTATAGTGCTTGACTTTTATACATGTTATGAAATGTGTTATGACTTTCTATGCTTTTATGCCATTTGAACAAATTCTATGCTTGATGAGATTCGGCCATGTAGGGTTTAAAGACCTAGAAACCCTAAAATTTAGACCTCATGTGCTAAAGATGCTTCTTAAGAAATTGAGATAACATGTTGTTTGTGTTCACATGCTTATATATTTAACTATGATTCAAATGGACACCTTAAGGTCTCGGCCATGAAGGGATACATGCCCTAGAAACCCTAGAACTTACATTGAACATGCTCATGTCACTCTCCATGAAATATGAAATGTAGAAAGCTAAAAATTCACATGCTATATGTTGTTAGTGACCTAAATTGATGCTAAGGGAAGTTTCGGCCATGACCACTTGTATGATGCCATTTATGAATTTATACATGATGTTAGAGTAAGTTCACATGCTTGTATGCTTGCTTGAAAACCTAAATGAGTACTTGTAAGTTTCGGCCAAGACATAAATTTAAGGGCTTAAAGAATTTAGGAACTAACTCAATGGTGCTTACCATATTTCTTGAAATGAATGCTATAAATATGGTTAAAGTTTCCATGCTTTATGTCCTTTAGAACCTTGTTTCACACTTGTTAAGATTCGGCCAAATGAGGTTTAAGGACTTGGAGAACTTAGAGTCCAAGTAAATCTTGGTTATGATACTTCCTATGAAAATGATATGTGAATGAATTAGGTTCTACATGCTTGGATGTGTTTAAAACCTAAATGGGCACCTAAGAGGGTTTCGGCCATGATAAGAACCCAAAGGATTAGGAAGCTTAGTACCCAAATTAATCATGTTACATTGTTCCTTATGATTGGATGAACACATGATACACTTTTATGCTTAGACATGTATGCTTGTGAACTATACAAGATGAGAAATTCTACGATATGTTATGAGTTTAAAATATGCATGTTTTATGTTATGATATGTGGGTAAATTTTACATGCTTTGATGATATGATATGAGCTTAAAATATGCATGCTTTCATGATATGCTATGTGGTTAAATTATGCATGCTTGATGATATGCTTTATGCTTAAGATATGCATGTTTTTATGATCTATGCCTAAGTGATGCATATTGTTATGATATGATGTATGCCTAAGTGATGCATACTTTTATGATATGATGTATGTCTAAGTGATGCATACTTTTATGATATGATGTATGCCTAAGTGATGCATACTTTTATGACATGATGTATGCCTAAGTGATGCATACTTTTATGATATGATGTGTGCCTAAGTGATGCATGCTTTTATGATGTATGATATGTATAAGTATGACATGTACTTTACTTTATGTGGCTTGTACCAAGGGTGGGCTCCATAAGCGCCCCGGGGTCGATGGAATAAGACTCGGGCCTCGTTAGGGATGGGCTCCTAAGTGCCCCTAGGTCGATGGAGTAAGACTCGGGCCTAGTATGTTGCCTTGTAGGGTTCAAGACTTGCTACCTTGGACCTACATAGGTTGCGCGCAATATGTAAGTGGTACATAGCCGGGATCCCCTTTAAGTTGAGATTATGTTCAAGTATATATATATGTAAGAAGAAATGGTTTTAAAGATCATGAGACATACACATGTTTTTCGGATACATGTTTTTCAAAATCATATGCATATACCTTATGATGATTTATATGCCATGGTTAGATATGATTATGTTATGTTCCATGATATGTTCATGTGTATGATATGCCATGACTCCTTATGATGATATGCCATGATTAGATACGATTATGTTATGCTTCATGCTATGCTTTACGCTATGATATGCCATGACTAGTTATGATTTCTTCATGTTGCATGATATGCTTAAAAGAGTATGTTACATTATGTCATGACTAGTTGAAGTGATGCCATGTTGAGACATTCTTTGATTATACTATGATTTTCGTGTTAGTTAGAGCCCTAGAGCCAATCATTTGATGATTGTATGGACTCATGTATATCATATTCTTTTATATTAATAAAGGCATTTGTTTGATTATTATACTTATTTATATTAGTGCCAAATAGACTAAGTATAATAGCGTCCTTGAGTAGAAGGTTCATACTTATATCAATCGATTAGTTGAATCGATAGTGAGATGATATAGGGAACACTACTCTAAATCATTCCTAGTCGAGTATTAGCATTCAGGGACAATGTTAATACAATAAGACTAGCATGTAGGTCAGCTCGATGACTTGATCTCACAAGTCATGGATATAGAGATATCAAGCTGACACATGGGTATGCATTAGAGAATGTATACTGAATGACCCGCCATGAGAAAGTATCATGGATCGTTATATGAGTGTCATATACTTTCTCATGTGGCTATTAGTATGACTATTAGTCCTTAGACCTGAAGTCACCATGGATCCCTACATAAGGAGTTATGTGCTTTGGTTTCGTCAAACGTCACCCGTAACTGGGTGGAAAAGCGATTACTGGGTATATAACGAATTATGTAGAGGGATGTGAGTGATGTAGATGGAATCTATCCCTCCCATATGACGAGAGAGACATCGGTATTCTTGATAGAGTGAGACCACTAAGTGCATGGCCATGCCCAAATGAGTCAACATTAGATGTTGAGCTCATTTGATCGAGTGAGTCTACTTGGAGTTCAAGATTTAGATTGATTAGAGGATGACACGGTCTATGCCTCATATTGATCAATCTAGATGTCTATGATAGAAGGACACTTGTCATTATTTTGTGAGGAGTCACAATTGGTAGTCACAAGGTGATGTCGGATCTCGACATTCTTGTAACTTGGGTAGTAATGATGTGTTGCTAGATACCGCTCATTACTTATGCTCCTAAATGGGTTTAGGGCATTGCCAACGTTACAAGAACCTATAGGGTCACACACTTAGGACAAATAGATGGAGATTAGGTTCATATGATGAACCAAGAGGATTAGATTTATTTGATAAATCAAATTGGATTAAGAGTAATCCTAATTGGGCTAACTTGAGTTCGACTCAAGTTGATTCATGTATTTAATGAGTCTAATTTAGATTATGACTTATTAAATCAATTTAATTTAATGAATTAGATTCATTATATTAAATTGGCTTGAATCAAATGGTTGGATTAGATCAACCATGGTAGAGATTGAGTCAAGTTTGACTTGACTAGAGAAGGAAGACCAAAGGTCAATTTTTGACTTGACCTTTTGCCACCTCATTGGTGAGTTGGCATTAGGTGGACCAATAATGATGTTCCACATCATCATGGGTGCCACCTCATGGAAGTTACAAAGCCACTCTCTTAATGGTTTCATATTAATTGCAATTAATTTTGTGAGTTTTTGAGAAGTGGCCGGCCACTTTGTTTCTTGGTGTGAGTTCATTTTCATTCAAGTGTGGTTTTTCTTCCTCCTTCTTCCTCTCAAGCTCTCCCTTTCCCTCTCCTCCTTCCTTGGCCGAACCACATAGGTGCTAGCACACCTTGGTTTTTGGTCACCTCCATCTAGTGTGTCCGTGTGGATACTTCTAGAGGACCGACACTTGACGGTCTTGAGATCCGGCATCATTTGGACGAGCGGGAACGCGAAGGACTTCGCTTCGAAGGTATAACTTTCATCTAGTGTAGATCTAAAGTTTTACAAACTCGTACAAGAAAAAGTTTTTCGAAAAAGTTTTGTTTACGAATCTTTGCACGGATCTACGGCTTTGGGTGACTCGGGGTTTCCGCGACGCGAAAAAGCGGTTTTCGCGGCCCGAAGAACCCAACATTTCGGTCTTAGTGAGTAGGAAAGGAACTTACTGAGCCATGAGTGCTCACAGCTTACTTTCCTTGTACCACAGATAAAGGAAAAAGCTGGATGAGCTAGAGGAGCAGCAGGAGGGGCAAGGAGATGTGTGTGGCGGTGGCTAGGCAACCAAATAAGAACCTGCTTTAAAATCTTTTAAAGAACTACGCTTTGGTATCATGAATTGTAGTATCTTATGTGTGACTTGATGTTATGTTTCTACTAATTTTGATATCATGTTATTGAGGTCATGATAGTGTAGTTCGGTTTTGATGAAAAGAAAAACAAAAGAAAAGTTTTTATGAAACTAAGAAAATTATTTTAAGTCTTCCGCTGTTATTTGTACATAGAGTATCGTAGCCCCGTCCCTTTGGGTTAGCAGGGAGGGCGGGCGTTACACTTTCAAATTACTTTCTTGAAGAATTTGATTCCAGTAGATGACTGTAGAGTTTTTTCACAGGTAACCAAGCAACATAATGAAGATTGTAAACGTCTCTTAAGACTAATGGGTGTGCCTACTATTGAGGTAAACTAGTCCACTTTCACTTATTGAATTCTTTATCCTTGCTACAAGAATTTGAACTAACAATGACACAATTTTACTTTCTCTTGCAAACATTTCCTAAAGCTGCATGCAATTGCTTAATATACAAGTATTGTATCTCTAGTTTTAGAAGCTAAACTCATCTTTCTGATCTAAAGGCACCCTGTGAAGCAGAAGCTCAATGCGCAGCTCTTTGCAAAAGTGACAAGGTAAAATGATGCAATGTAACACTTTCTATTTTATTTTTTTAACTTTAATATCCTAAACGTATTTGTTTGTTATCAATCTCTAGGTGTTTGCGGTTGCCTCAGAAAACATGGATACTTTAACTTTTGGGGTACCAAGGTTTCTCCATCATTTAATGGATCCTTGTTCCAAAAAAATCTCTGTGATGGAATTTGACGTTTCAAAGGTATATTTATTCTGCTTATTGCTAATTGAATTACTGTATTTATTCTCATCCTTATTTTTCAGGTTCTTGAAGAGCTAAGACTCACTATGGATCAGTTCATTGATTTGTGTATTCTCTCTGGATGTGATTATTGTGATAACATTAAAGGTAAACTTTCTTATGAGATATTGTACATTCAACAAGTTTAACATACAAGGCTAGTACTCTACTGCTTACTGTTTACGAAATTTGATAACTAATGTTCATTCAAATCTCTAGTATGATAATGCTTGTGTGGTTGAATATGGTGTCAGTGCTACAACTGTTCCATGTCTATGTTACTTGGACTTGATATAGTTCAACATGAGTATGATCGCAATCTCTGACATGGATATTTTTACAAATTGTACATGTGTTCAATAGGATTAGTGATTGTTCACTCTTAGTGTCACTGTTTGAGTGTCATTATCCAAGTATCTATATCCAATGCAGATTTGGTCAGTTATGTCATGCTTTGGAAATTTCCATTTTTTTTTAAATGTTTGGTTGAAGGAAAAAAACTCTGTTTCTACATTTGATGTTCCATGAAATAAATTATACACATACCTTTGCCCAATACCTCATTCTAACATTTGATGTTACATGACGCTTATTTAGTTGTTTCTGCATTATGCAAGGACTGACGGTTAAATTATATTTTGTGAATACTAGAGTTCTTTTTCTTTCAGACACAGCCTTGATATTCCTCTTCCAATGTGTTACTCATGAATGCAGCTGATTGAGAGAGGATTTATTATTATTATTATTAGAACCATATTTTGATAAGGCTCCTTGAGTCACATGGAGTACATTAGTTGGAAGAGTTTCTCCATTTCTTCTAGCAGTGGCTAACAGTTCTGCAACATGTACAAATAGATACTCAAAGATTATGTTCAAGGGTAGTCATAAGTTTGAGTCAATGTAAAACTTGATGAAGTTGCAAAAAATCCTCTTTAAACCAGTCATTAGTTGAAAACGTAAGAGGAGGAAAATTTGCAATTGTCTATTTTTTTTCCCTAACTGGATAAAAGTAGTTTTTTAGTTGCTCTTATTCTTTGGTAATCATATTTATAGTAATTTTGACTATAACCACCTCAAACATGCAACTTCGAGTATAAAATGGCATGTTTCCTTGTATTGCTTATTTTCCAAGAATTCATGTTGTCATGTAGACTATAATCTGGAATTATGGAATTTTATAAGTTTTGTTGAATTTTTATTTTGCAGGTGGGGCAATTCGTGAGGCTTGAGTTTTTTTGATGCAAGAAGTGAGCTTTGTTAGGATGTAGCTTGCCTTGCTAATTTGTAAATTAAAAGCGCGCCATATGGAGAACAACAAATGGAAAACATGTGATTTAATGTATATGGAGAACAGTAATGGAAAACATGTGTATTTTGATGAGTAACAACTCATTTTGTATATATGGATGTTTATTTTGGATTTAATGTAGTAAATATTTAGTTTTGTATTGGTGGTTTGCTTATAGTAAAATAAGATTGGTTGTTTGGTATTAATGAACATTAAAGACAACAGTTAAAAATGTTGTAAAAACTATGTAAACCACAACGATTTTTTTTTAAAAAAAAGTGATAAAAGACAACGGTTTTATCCGTTGTAAAATATATTAAAACTGTTGTAAAAAAAAAAAGCAAAACGAGTAAATATTATCTACCACAACAGTTTATATCTGTTGTAAAAAAAGTCTACCACAACGATTTATTTCTGTTGTTGAAATTATCTACTACAACGGTTTTAAAACGTTGTTGTATCCTTCGTAGCCAAATTTGAGCATATATACAACAATGGATAAAAATCGTTGTCAAATGTCTACAAAGACAACGGATTTAAAACCGTTGTCGTAGGGCCATACATTCTACAACACCCTCAGTTACAACGGTTTTTTCACCCTACGACAACGGATAATATCCGTTGTCGTTTTACAGTTTTTGTTGTAGTGAGGTCCTTGATGTGGCCCCGGGGGAAGTCTAGGAAAACCAGTGAGATGTCCTATGTGCTAATGATATTGATACAAAGCGTCTACCTATCGTCGAGTGATATCCATATCATCCATAAAGTTCCTTATTCTCTCCTGGTCCACCTTATAATCTTGTACGAATCCCATCACCTGACTATGGAAGTCTCTAGTGAACTGAAAATGATCTCGCACCTCCCTAAATTGTTCATCAGAAAGCTTGAAGTGACCCTCCAGCAACTGTTGTTGGGCATTGTGCTTCTCGTGAAGGGATTCTAAGGAGGTACAGAAGTCAGAAAAATCAAAACTAGAGGGTCCCGTGCCATAGGCAAAAGAGTGCCTAGGAGGTCCCGGATGTCTGGAAGGTTGCGGGAAACCTGATGGCAAGGGTTCTTGGTGGTACTTGGGTTCTTGTACTATGGGAGGTACATTCTCGGGGGCTGGATCAGTGATCACCCAATTTGAGGGATTGCGAACTGAAGTGCGCTCGGGGTAACGGAGGGGTAGAGGGAAACCAAAGGCCCTAGGAAAGGCAAACCCATTCTCATCCCGACAAATCATCTTCATTGCAAGACAAAAATCGATATCGATCTTGTCATTGCCATGAATAACCTCTAGTCCATCAAGCTCACAACCTAAATTATGTGCTATTAGAGTAATCAATCCACCAAATACGATTGTTCCCGAAGATGCCCTAGCTGCTCTTACTAAGGTTTGTAGAAAATGGAACCCGGAATCAAAATCAACTTTTTTCAACATTGCCCAAAGATGATAATGTTCAGTCTTTTTAATTACCCCATCACTATCTCCTAGACCAAAGATTGTTCTGCTCATCACTCGGTGCATGTATCTAATGGTCGAGTTTTGCATGCGGGATGCCTTGGCTCTAGAGGGTTCATAAGGGTTGTTCGATCCGATTATCGACCTCCAAAATTCGTTCCATCTAATCCCACTATCAAATCCTCAGGCACATCCACTAGGTAAACCAAAACAATCATTAAAATCATTAAAAGTCCACCGAACCTCTTTGTTCATCATCCTAAAAGTTATGATCCCTATGTAGTCCTCTTTAGATGAATATTTAACATCAAGCGAACTCAAAAATTTAAGGATTAGATGAGGGTAAGTCGGTGCATGACAGCACATTATATCATTCCAATCTAAAGAGCTAATCATCCAATCAATATCATCCATAATTCCTAGCATATCCATAGTGGCGGGATCCATATATTTCGTGAATACAATTTTCCTAGCAACAAGGTTATCATATCTTGCTTTTTGATCTTGATTTCTAAAAACAATATTAAATGTATTCTCGTTACCTTCGTCATGTGCTACCCTCTTCCCTTTGCCTCTTGATGATGAAGCTTTCCCTTTTCCTTTGTCACCTCCCGGTGCATCTCCTTCTCCAGATCCACCACTTCCCCGGCGAAGTCTCTTCAAGATCCGCGACATGGTGAGTGGATAGGAGCAAGGGAGAGGAGGAGTAGGGGGTTAGCTTCCTTTTCCAAAGTCTAAGCTTGGGAATCTGTTAGATCTAGTAGATCTGAGAAAAAGTGGACTCTAGGGGGAGAAATTAGGGTTAGATGAGGTGTATCGGGGTGGGGGAGGTTTTCGAGAGAGAGGAAGGTAGAGGCTAGGGTCTCTTAGAGGAGGTAGGTGGCGTCGCACAGGGTGGGGCACGACCGTGTCTTATAGACATGGCCGGGTTAGATCGGGTTCTGCACGGCTATGCCAAATGGCACAGCCTCCTCCTTTCTCCTCTTGGTTGTGGGCACACGGCCGTGCCGAGTGGCACGGCCCAGACCTCCTTCGCCTCAAGTTTCTCCACACGGTTGTACCTGATGGCACGGCCAGCCCCTTTTTCCTCTCAGCCTAGGCCACACGGTCGTGCCGAGTGGCATGACCTATGGCTTTTGCTCCTCTGTTGGATCGCACGGCCATGCAAGGTTGCACGGCTACCTCCTTTTTATCTCGGGATGACTCGTCTTTCTTTGTTTCGATGCCTCTGACGCCTCCACGCCCATGAACTACTCACGGCCAACTCGTGGAGGCTATGCACATCCTGAAAAGGAACAATTGAAAATAAAACACTTGACTAAATTTATCAAAGAAACAAAACACATAACAGAATGATCAACCAAAATGAAAAAGGAAAACCCTTGGGTTGCCTCCCAAGAAGCACTTGTTTTAGGTCTTTAGCTCGACCCCGTTCCGGTCAGTGTAGGTTAAACCCATGGAGGCACCGCTCTCCTCCTAGGGATAGTGTTATAGTCTGCACCTTTAGCTTTGCTCGCGCAGGACATATATACTTCTTGTCGTCCGCAGGAGGGGAATTTTCTCAAAAGGTGCGCTCCTCGACCCCGCGTACGTCTATCCTGCTAGGACTTCCCTGGGAAAAGGAGACGCAGTTAGAAGGGTTGGACAAATCAAATTCAATTCTTTCTTTATCGATCTCCAATGATAGCTTGTGATTCTTCACGTCGATGAGGGCTCCTGTCGTGGCGAGGGTCTTCCAAGAATGATTAGGATTTTGGGGTCCTCCTTCATATCCATAATGATGAAGTCCGTGGGGATGACACAACCCCTTACTTCTACTGGCACGTCTTCCACTATACCCATTGGGTATCTACATGAATGGCCAGCCAACTGCAGTGCCATAGTAGTTAGTTTAATGCTCTGGAGTCCCAATTTTTTGCACAGAGAGTACGGGAGTAGCCTGACACTAGCTCCCAAATCGCAGAAGGCTCTCGGTATGAGTTCAGAGCTAATTTTGCATGGTATGGAGAAACTTCCTGGATCCTGAAGTTTCAGTGGGGAATTCACCATGAAAAGAGCACTGCAGGCCTCTGTCAATGCTATGGTCTCGAAGTCGCCTTTTTTCCTTCTATTAGATAAGATTCCCTTTAAAAATTTTGCGAACTTCGACATCTGGTGCAGCGCATCTAACAATGGTACCTCAACGCAAATCTCTTTAACCTTTTTTAGAAACCGGTGAAACTCTTCATCCTTTTGGGATGCTATAAGCTTCTGAGGAAACGGGATCATCTGATTCTGTGGGGTGGTCTGACAAGCTTCTCTAATCTTTTTAGTACTCTCTTCTCTATCCCTGTTTTGAGTCTGATTGGGCATTAGGAGAGTGGGTTCCTTTTCTGAGTCAACCTCCATCTGAGTGATGATTTGAGGGCTTCCCACAGTATGTCCGCTCCGCAGCTCAATGCGATTGTAATGTTCCACCGGATTTAAATCCAGTTTCCCTGGGAATGTACCCTGTGCTCTTGAGATGAACTGAGCTATCTGAGCTATTTGGTTATCTTGCATCTTCTAGTGTTTTTCTAAGTTCTCCAGCCTCTGAGTCAGTTGCTTGATCTCGCTCCTCATCTTCTTTTTCTCCGAGAGAGCTTCCTCAAGCATCTTTTCAATCCTAAACAGTTGTGTAGGTTGCTGCTGTTGATGAGCCTGCTGTCCATGTTGGTAGGTCTGAGGTGTTGGCCCCTGGTCCTGATTATTTCGGTATGAAAAGTTGGGGTGGTTCCTCCATCCAGGGTTGTATGTCACTACAAGAAAAGCCCTCAGAGACATCGGTGGAACAACAACGGTTTTAAGCAAAAACCGATGTGTTTGAGTATTTTACACCGATTTTTTCAAAAACCGGTGTCAATAAGCGCAGATTTTTGCTCATAGACATCGGTTTTTTAAGCTGATGTCTATGAGCGCCATTTTTTCGTTAATAGACACCGATTTTAACAGCGATTTTTAAAACCCAGTGTCTATGATAAAATAAAATAATTTATTTTTCCCACTCATACTTAGTCGAAATTTCCAACACTTCACTCTTCCCTCCAACCCTAAACCTATATCGCGCCGTCCTCCTCGCCACAGGCCGTCCAACCATCTCTCTCAACTTCATCTTCCTCTTCCCCTTCTTAGATTGACGCCTCTTCCTCTCCCAATCAGGATTGACTTACGACGCATCTCCTCCACCTCCTCCCTTTGGGTAAGAAGAGGAACCCTTCTTCGCATTTCGAGAAAGGAGAGGTGACGATTTGGTCTTGTTTTCTAGGGTTTCAGAGTAGTAGCGGCAGAGGGAGGCAAGATGAAGACGACTAGGGGGAAAGGTGATACTAAGTTCCACCGATTCGATGAAGATGATCAAATCGTGTCTTTTATTTCTAAATTCTAAGTTTGCAGGAACCTCACCACTGCCCTCTTTCCTCTCTCCCTCTCCATCAAATTCCAACTTTGTCTCTCTTCCTCTTACGTTCTATTTTGTTTTACTATAGAAGCGGCTTAGTGATTATTAACCCCTTGGATCTCTTGGCGACAATGTTTGCAGCAACCCTAGATCATACTGTTGAAGGAAGGGACGGACACCTCGCAGGGGAAGGTGCAGGTTGTGAGCAACATCAATGCTTGCACCGCCAAGGCGGACGTGGTTCGCACGATGCTGGGTACACGTGGAATGGACAAACTCATCTACGATGATAAAGGGAATACCACCATATCCAATGATGGGTCCACCATCATGAAGCTGCTTGATATTGTCCATCCTACCGCCAAGATTCTCGTTGACATCGCCAAGTCTCAGGACTTTGAGGTAAGAAATTTCTGCCTGGATCTGTTGTAGAACATGAAGTCCTGTTTGACTCATGAAATTTTTCACATTTTTCAGTTTTGTTATCTGTTCAGTCCGTAGAAAATAGTTTTTAGAAAAATGTGAAAACTATTCTGCTAAAACTGACTAACAGAAAATTAAAATTGTGAATTTTCATCAAATTTTCCTCATGTAGCATTGTAAAATAGAAAAATCAAACCTTCTTCATTAAAATTATTAAAATTTCTCACGATTTTAACTTTCTATTATCAGTTTCAGCAGATCAGTTTTCACATTTTTCTGAAAATTATTTTCTAAAAATTGAGAACAGAAATTGAAAAGGTTGAAAATTTTCATGAGCTCGTGGCCTAAGAACATGAAAAGGCACTCTCTTCTCCTGATGAATATTGGATGACTTGATTTCCATGTTAAAAATTGGCTTTGAAGTTTTGTTGAAGTAGCAAGGATAAACAATTTAACTAATCTGAAGATTTGATCAATTAGGCTAGATACAGTGCATAATGATAAGTTTCTTACTCGTTACAAATATCTTTATGGGGAAAGAGACACTTCGCACAAAATGATCACTATGTATCCACAACATTATGTGCCAATGCCATTTTGAGTATTAAAAAAGACGTTAATATATTAGCTCAACTGCCAGCTTTTGGTGTGTTTGAAGGTCTTAAATCCTGCATATTCTAGTTTAGGTTGGTGATGGGACAACAACAGTGGTGCTTTTGTCTGGTGAGTTCCTAAAGGAGGCAAAACCTTTTATTGAAGATGGAGTTCATGCCCAAAATCTTATTCGAAGTTACCGGACTGCATCTTTTTTGGTAAGAATTAACCTATTTTGTGATTGAGTGCAAATGTCAACTGCTGAAAATCACATGTCATATTTTCTAGGCCATCAACAAAATTAAAGATCTTGCTGTAAGCATTGAGGGAAAAAGTCTTGAAGAGAAGAAATCCTTGCTAGCTAAATGTGCAGCTACTACACTTTCTTCAAAGTTAATTGGTGGTGAGAAGGAGTTTTTTGCAAACATGGTTGTGGAGGTTGTCCTTGCAATTGGCAATGATGATAGGCTTAATTTGATTGGGATAAAAAAGGTTAAGCTTGTATTTCTACCATTCTTAACCAGTTCAATTGATTTGGATTTGATATTACAGTTTTTATAATTAATGGTAGATTGGTAGTACTTGTATACTGCCCCTGTGTTATGTGATGCTAACTATATAGATTTACCATTTTTCAAGTGAAGAACTATTTTCACAAATTTGATTGACTTTGATATTTCCCAACGCTGGCAACGGCGGCGGCGGCGGAGGCAGCAGCCGAGGAGGAAGAAGGAGAGCAGATTGTGTTGTTCGCTGCTGTTGGTGAATAGGGTTTGATTTTTCTCTTCTGGAGGTGTCCACCTCTCGATCTCTCATTTTCGTGCCGACCATAAGTTCTCACCTCTCGATCTGTTTCTTCTCTTCTGGAGGTGTCCAGTGTAAGCTCAAGGTTTGTTGTTGTTCGAGCTGATGCTTTCTCTAGATTTCGACTATATTTGTGTGGCTAATCACAGTGATTTTGTAGAGTGATACAAATCTCGTGCTATAATCTCTCTTGTGGTTACCAGAAGATTCTGTTGGTGCGGTTAGCACTAACGGTCTAACTCAGGTTTTGATGAATGACAAATCAGGTTAAGTTAGGTTCGTCGTTATCTAACACTCTGATCGAGTGTGCAGGATAAGTCCAGACAGGTCGACGGGCTGACCGGATGTCTGGCACGAAGTCCAGCTAGGTCGACGGGCTGACTGGATAGCTGGCAAGAAGTCCAAGCGGGTCGACGGGCTGACCGGACGCTTGGCGAGAAGTCCAGCTAGGTCGACGGGCTGACCGGATAGCTGGCGAGAAGTCCAAGCGGGTCGACGGGCTGACCGGACGCTTGGCGAGAAGTCCAGCTAGGTCGACGGGCTGACCGGATAGCTGGCGAGAAGTCCAGACGGGTCGAAGGGCTGACCGGACGTCTGGCAGGTAAGTAAGGTAAGTCACTGGAGGGGAGTGACTGCGAGGACGCGTTCCCGGAAAGGGAACATTAGGCGTCGATCCGGCTTAGATCCATTTCGGATATCTAAGTCGAGATCGTGACTAGATTCCGGTCTCGGAAGGACGGAATCTAAGTCATACTTTGCTTATCTATAAAACTGTGCTAACAATCTTTGCTGCAGGGTACATTTGCCTCGGACTAACCTTTTCTTGCAGGAGAAGGACTTTCTGGAGAAGAGGGGTCCGGGCGCCCGGAGGGGATCCGGGCGCCCGGAGGTCCGGGCGCCCGGAAGGGATCCGGGCGCCCGGGAGGCAAGTTTTATCCCGATTGCGCGTCGCCACGTGGAGCTCACTGGTTGGACCTGCCACGTCCAACTAGGGCGCCTGGAAGGGATCCGGGGCGCCCTGAGCTTCATATAAAAGAAGGGGCAAGGGTGGAGCTTCAACATCAACTAAGAATCCAAGATCTGCTGCTCTGTGCTCTTGCGACGCCACGAAAAGCTCTCCGACTCAGTGCTGGTTTTGTTTTAACTCTATTGTCGGTGTTTTCTTTATCTGTCAATTCTTGTACTTAACTCTGTAATATTCGAATTGATAGTGATTGCCCAACGAAAGTGGTCAAGGACCATGGGCCTTCGAGTAGGAGTCGTCACAGGCTCCGAACGAAGTAAAAACAACTGTGTCTACTTTTCTTTTCCGCTGCGCTTATACTTGATATTTTCGAATCGATATTCACCCCCCCCCTCTATCGAACCTATCGCTCTTACAAGTGGTATCAGAGCAGGTACCGCTCTGATTTTGTAACGACCCAATTTTCCCTATTTCAAGTTCTAAAAGTCCATAAAAATATTTGGAAATACTTTTAAAATATTCTAGAGATTTTTAGGAATTTTTAGAATATTTTTACGTAATTTTTGGAGGTCGTTTAGTAGGGTTACAAAAAGAAAGAAGTTTTAAAAAAAAATGTGTTGAAGGTGAGATTCGAACCCACGATCTCGGGTCGGACTGACCCAAGCCGAAACCAGCCCAACCAGCTGAGCTACACTATTTTTGTTAACCTTATATGGAGCGAAATATATATATGCAGTAGCTGGAACGTTTGAAATAAATTGAAGAAAAAGGGGCGCGACTGAGAATCGAAGCACAGACCTCTTGCTTCGAGCAAAGCCCAACGGACCAACTGGGCTAAAGATCGTTGCTAATTAAATAGGCAGCGGCAAATATATAAGCTATAGTTGGAATCAAAAATAACTCGAGTTATAAGGAGAGGATTTAAGTTTCCCGAAACCTAATTTTTCCTCACCTTTCTCTCCCGACGGCGCTGTTCCTCTCCTCGGGCGAAAACGCAGCGGCGTTAGGGCTTCGATCCGGCGGCCGACGAGCACCTTTCTTCGAGAGCTCTTCACACATTCGTGACCGGCTCGTCGAGGGGAGCACGCAGACACGAAGAGATCGAAGAAATTTCAAGTCTCTGCAAGCCCTAGAAGCCGATCTCGGCTGTAAGTCCAAGAAATCCAAGGTGAGTTGCTACTCACCTGCAGTAGGAGTAGTTCCGCGAGTTTTGATTTGCGAACGAGCTCTGATTTGGTGTTCCTGCACCTTCCTGTTGTTCGGCTGGTTTCCTTTGGGTTCCTGCGATTTCTGGTGTTTAAGTTAGATCAGTGAAGCTCTGTTTTCTTATTGTAATGAGATTTCTGGCCGGATTTGAATTTGGTGAAGCATTTGTGTTGCCGGCATTTCCATAAGCAGCATTTATAGATCATAGTTTCCTTTCAAAAAGGGGCACGAACAGTCCTTTCAAAGCTTACTGTTAAGTTTTGTTTGTGCATGTCCATGGGCAAGAACAACCCACAATTTCATAGCAGTTTAGATCTTGTGATGACTTAGTAAGCATGATATTCCGTTAATTCCAAGTAGGATCAGCTTAAAATTCTTTTGCTGTGTAGACCTTTCATTTGCTATTAAATGGGCATGATCGGATTTCATTTAGCCTTGTAGTTGCAAGTTTTGTTATTGGGATAGTAGTGTATTGAGGTCACAACCAATGTTAAACCATTCTCACTGTCCTTATTTGGATACTACAGCAATAAACTTTAGAACCAACGTAGCTGGGGAGTGTTGGATCCTTATGTAGCTAAATGCTTAAAGTTATAGTCATGAATAGGTAGACTTTGATAAAACTGGTCTCCAATTAACAGAAGAAAGAATGCTATCTCCTAGTCCACAACATGCACATTTTCTCATACTTAACCCTTGCTTAAGTTCTGAATTACATGCTTAAATGCTTACCCAACAAGGAATGTGCATATTATGATCAGATCTAGGCTAGCTTGATAGCATACAACCCCAAACATTTTATTAAAGGTAATAACACTACCAAGCTTGAACTCTTTTATGATTAGCATAGTATGCAGATTTTTCTAAGCTAGTATGCAGATTTTTAATAAGCAGATTTTGTAAGTATAGCATGCAGATTTTTTTATAAGTATAGTATGCAGATTTTTAATAAGCAGATTTTCATAAGTATTGCTTGCAGATTTTGATAAGTATTGCATGCAGAACCTCAGTTTTAGAACAGATTTTTTTAGCTTACAGTGCAGAATTTTGATTAAGCTTGTATGCAGATTTGTCTTTTTGCCTTGAAAGTTTAGAATTGTTTAAGCATATCAGATTTAGAACTTGTTTAAACATTTTAGCTTAGTAGAAGCATTCCTTTATTGGAAGTATTAATGAGAACAAGTATTTTACTTGAACAAGTATAAGAAAGTACTAAAGAAAAGAAAGAAAAGGCCAAGGCCTTAAGTAGATCCTAAAGTCAAGACTTTAGGGATTTTGGCACACAGGGTGCTTATTAAAATGCCAAGACATTTTATTATAAGAAGTATTTAAAGATAAAAGTATTTTACTTTTTAATGGCATGTACTGGACACAAGTTCCAAGGGATGGGCTCCAAGTTGCCCCTAGACATAAGGTCTAGAAGTGTCTTAATGGTTTTGGGATTAGCTACCTCAATTCTCATTAAGAAAGGGATGGGCTCCAAGTTGCCCCTAGGCACATGGCCTAGAAGTATCTTAGTAGTTTCGGGATTAGCTACCTCGATTCTTATTAAGAATGCGCGCAAAGTGGTACAATGTCGGGCCCAAGAGAAGTTGATTATTATTTTGAAGTATAAAAGTAAAAGTTTTTTTTGGAAACAAATGAAACAAACATCAAATATGTTTAGAATTAGAAAGTTTAGCTTCTTGTTATTTGAAGCATGCAGTATCAGTTTTCATTTGCTTCCTTATGAGTTTATTTGAGCATGACTATATGTCTTATCATTTAGTTGATTTCTTGCTATTAGATTATTTAGCATGATTAGTTTTATTTGCTTTTCAGCATGCAGTTATAGTTTTATTCTTGTATAGCATGAGTAGCTTTACATGTTAGCTTTTCAGTTAGTATGATTCCTTTATTGGATTATGAGCATGATTAGCTATACATGTTTAGTATTTCAGTTAGTATGATTCCTTTATTGGATTATGAGCATGATTAGCTATACATGTTTAGTATTCCAGATAGTATGATTCCTTTACTATTTATGAGCATGAGTAGCTTTACATGTTAGCATTCAGTTTTAGCATGTTTTTATTTATATACATGCATATCGTGATTTTGTGAGTTAGATAGCGCTCACTAAGCATTTTGCTTATAGATACTACTTTCCTCCTACTGCAGATAAAGGAAAAGGAAAGCTAAAGTATAAGAAGGAAGGCGACGAGGAGATGTTGTAACGGTGTGTGATGCCAGGACTATGGAGAGATCATGAGTTTGCTAAGGAAACTGTCAAGACCCCTTTTGAGTTTTTCTTTCAGTTATTAAGTTGATAGAGATTGTATTAGTTGTTTCCTTTGTCTATGTTGATTAATTGAGTCTATTCCGCATTGTTAGTTGAGTTATTTCCTATTGTTGGAGTTATATAGTTTTCTATTGCTTTAGTGTCGTGCTATTATTTCTGCGTGGTTGTGAAAAATATGTTCCAGCCGCCTGTGGCTGTGTATATAGTGTTTGTATCCCAGTTTGGGGTCACCGGTACAGGGGAGACTCTGCCGAAATTTTTCGGTAGGGATTTCTCGAAGTTTAAGTAGCGTACCGGTTAAGTGGAGTTAGTAGTCAAGTAATGGTCCACCTTTAGAGAGTAGTAGTAGTGTAAAAAAGGTGGGTCGTTACAGATTTGGTGCAACCACCAATCAGGCAAAGGGGAGACTTTTTTAAGAAAAATTAGATATCGTTTGTCTTTTAAATAAAACCTTACGCCTTTCATTTTTTTTTTCCCTCCAAAACGGTTTTTGAAAAATACATCGCCATCTTTTCACCATTGTTTAGTATTTAAAAAAATATTACATTTTCAAAATTTTGAAATAATATTTTTTTTCAAATATTTTATTAATATTTTAATAATATTTTATTATTTTTTCCGAAAATAGTGAAATATTATTTTTTCCAGCACTGCTAATCCAAGACCAAGTCTTGGGATTTTTTTTCTGTTTCTCTGTGTGCAAGAATAATGACTCTTCAAGAAGGACGGAACCCCCACGAACCACCACCATACGATCAAGATTTCAACTATTGGAAGCGATTAATGGAATGCTTCTTAGGAAGCGTAAACTTTGATTATTGGCTGATATTGAGAAAACCTTCTCAGAACTCAGAACTAAACACAAATGTAAGTAAAATCATTTGTAATGTTTTACCTAACAATGTTTTATGCAGACTAGAAAAATACAAAGATGCACATGACCTTTGGACCCAATTGATCAAACTTCACGAGGAGCCGATGGAGCTCGAGGATCAAGTAAAAATTGAATCCGAACTCGGGTTAGATCCAATCGAAAAGCCTACTGAATTAGGGGTTGCGCTCAAGGTTAGTGATATTTACCAAAATACCCCTGCTAATAGTAGTTTAAAAAATATGAGCATTGATCTGGTTATTTCTGAAAATATATGTGAAAATAATGTAGTTGACAATAATTACAAAAATACCCCTAGGATATTATCTGATAAAACAAATCCAATTAATTTAAAAAATTCAAACTTAAACCTACACAAATCTGAAAACTCAAATGATAGAGATGACAAGGTCAATATTGATCTAGCTAAAATTAATAAATTATTTAATAATCTAGACAATATTAATCTAGAAAATCCTATCCAAACCCAAGATAATTTAATTAATAAAAAATTAAATTTTAACGATAAGAATAATCTAATAAATTCCACTAATTATATCAACTTAAAAATAAAGAAAATATAAGAATAAAATCAAACACTTTGATAAAATTAAAACTAAATTTAACAAAATTAAAATTAAATGTTAAAAATAACATATTAAATAAAGATAATCCAAAAAATTCAAAATTAACAATCAATAAAAGGTTAAAAGATAAACCTTTAAGGAAACATAATTCAAACAATTTAATTAATTCAAAGTTAAAAATAAATAAAAACTTAAACTTTAAAAATAAGCTATTAAAGAAAGATAATTCAATTAACCTAATAAAAGTGAAATTGAAAGAAAATTTAAATATTAAATACATTCACTTAAAGAAAGATAATTTGACTAATTTAATTAATTCAAAATTAAAAACTTGAATCTAAATTACAAATTAAACATTAGATTTTAACCAAAACTTAACTATAATAAACCCAGAACTAAAAACTAAATTAATGGCCAATAATTCAGGGGGAGGTTCCAGAATAGCTGGCACCTCCAAAACTAACCTACCCGACAGGGTAACCCTAACCAACCTACCCGAAAAGGGTAACCCCAACCAACCTACCCGACAGGGTAATTAGGACTAGTTAAAGAGGGTTCAAGTTTAACTTGAATCATGGTACTGGTGAAGTTTTTGGATGATAGTACGTTAGGAAAGCTTGGGCATCGCATGTCTAGAAAGATATGGCTTCGATCTGGTGCATTTGGCCAAGTGGAACTGACCGAAGCTACCCTTAAAAGGATCCTAACTAGTTAGACCAAGGTTTAGTACTAAGCTCCGTGGATAGGACTATTCGGAAAACCTCGAAAGGTTGGTTACTTCTAATGACGTCCAGGTGACTCACCAAGCTTAGAAGTTTATCCGAAGAATGCCTATTTGTTGAGACCAAAGCTAAACCTGAATCTAACACAAGCTAAACCAAACTCTGTAATAAAATCTAATTCATCTCACAAAATTATAGGATTCCCTGTTTGATAATCTAGATCGGGTGAGATGAATAAGGATCAAATTAATTTTCAAATTAAATTAAAATTAATTCAAATTAAAATTCAAATTTTAAATCCAATTTCAAATTAAATTTCAAATTTCAAATTTCAAATTTAATTTCAAATTTAAATTAAATTTCGAATTTCAAATTAAATTAAGATTAAATTTTGAATTTCAAATTAAAATTAAATTTCGAATTAATTAAGAATTAAATTTCGAATTAAAACTAAATTAAGTTTAAAAAAAAAATTTAATATTAAATAACTTTAAAAATTATTTTAAAACATTTTTAAAAATTATTTTAAAAAAACTCTTTTAAAAATCATTTTAAAAACTTTTAAAAATTCTTTTAAAACATTTTAAATATTAATTTAAAAAACTCTTTTAAAAATCATTTTAAAAACTTTTAAAAATTCATTTAAAAATTCTTTTAAAACATTTTAAAAATTAATTTAAAAACTCTTTTAAAAATCATTTTAAAAACTTTTAAAAATTATTTTAAAAATTCTTTTAAAACATTTTAAAAATTAATTTAAAAACTCTTTTAAAAATCATTTAAAAAAAAAACTTTTAAAAATTCTTTTAAAATATTTTAAATTCTTTAAAAACTCTTTTAAAAATTCTTTAAAAACTATTTTTTAAATTCTTTAAAAACTATTTTAAAAATTCTTTAAAAACTATTTTAAAAAAACTATTTTTTTAAAATTCTTTAAAAACTCTTTTAAAAATTCTTTAAAAACTATTTTTTAAATTCTTTAAAAACTATTTTAAAAATTCTTTAAAAACTATTTTAAAAATTCTTTAAAAACTATTTTAAAATTCTTTAAAAACTATTTTAAAAATTATTTAAAAACTATTTTAAAAATTCTTTAAAAACTATTTTAAAAATTCTTTAAAAACTCTTTTAAAATTTTTTTAAAAAACTATTTTAAAAATTATTTGGAAAATTATTTAAAAACTATTTTAAAAATTATTTAAAAACTATTTTAAATTCTTTAAAAACTATTTTTAAATTCTTTAAAAACTCTTTTAAAAATTCTTTAAAAACTATTTTTTAAATTCTTTAAAAACTATTTTAAAAATTCATCAAAAACACTTTTAAAAAATTCTTTAAAAACTATTTTAAAAATTCTTTAAAAACTATTTTAAAAAAAAACTATTTTTTTAAAATTCTTTAAAAACTCTTTTAAAAATTCTTTAAAAACTATTTTTAAATTCTTTAAAAACTATTTTAAAAATTCTTTAAAAACTATTTTAAAAATTCTTTAAAAACTATTTTAAAATTCTTTAAAAACTATTTTAAAAATTATTAAAAAACTATTTTAAAAATTCTTTAAAAACTATTTTAAAAATTCTTTAAAAACTCTTTTAAAATTTTTTTAAAAAACTATTTTAAAAATTATTTGGAAGATTATTTAAAAACTATTTTAAAAATTATTTAAAAACTATTTTAAATTCTTTAAAAACTATTTTTAAATTCTTTAAAAACTCTTTTAAAAATTCTTTAAAAAACTATTTTTTAAATTCTTTAAAAACTATTTTAAAAATTCATTAAAAACACTTTTAAAAAATTCTTTAAAAACAATTTTAAAAATTCTTTAAAAACTATCTTAAAAATTCTTTAAAAACTATTTTAAAAAAAAAATTTCTTTAAAAACTATTTTAAAAATTCTTTAAAAACTCTTTTAAAATTTTTTAAAAACTATTTTAAAAATTATTTGAAAAATTATTTAAAAACTATTTTAAAAATTATTTTAAAAAACTCTTTTAAAAATCATTTTAAAAACTTTAAAAAATTCTTTTAAAAATTATTTTAAAACATTTTAAAAATTATTTTAAAAACTCTTTTAAAAATCATTTTAAAAACTTTAAAAAATTCTTTTAAAAATTATTTTAAAACATTTTAAAAATTATTTTAAAAACTCTTTTAAAAATCATTTTAAAAACTTTAAAAAATTCTTTTAAAAATTATTTTAAAACATTTTAAAAATTATTTTAACTTAAAATTATTTTAATATAAAAATTATATTTTTAAAATGATTTTAACTTAAAAATTATTTCAAAAATTACTTTAAGAAACTTTTAAAAATCATTTAAAAATTATTTTAAAAATCATTTTAAAACTATTTTAAAAAATTATATATCATTTTGAAAAATTCTTCTTATTTTTTTTCACTATGATAAAATTCTTTTAACTTAAAAAAAAATAGTAATAATAATAAATTATTTCTATAGACTATTTTCACTTTAAAAATTATAATTTTGACTTTAAACTCATTTTTAATCTTAAACATCATTTTAACCTTAAAATTATTTTTTAATTTAACTTAA
Source organism: Zingiber officinale (assembly GCF_018446385.1). Lineage (NCBI taxonomy): Eukaryota > Viridiplantae > Streptophyta > Magnoliopsida > Zingiberales > Zingiberaceae > Zingiber > Zingiber officinale. Next base: position 35,685,071 of record NC_055998.1, read on the forward strand.
CTGAAAATTAGATCTTAAATTAAAACTCATTAAAACTTAATTTAAACATTATTTTTCAACTTAATTTAACCTAACTTAAAATTAAAACTTAAAAATTAAACTTAAACTTAAAACTTAAACCGAAATTAATCACTGATATTAATTTTAATCTAAAATCAAAATTGAATTGAACGTATATTAATTGTCATTAAATAATTATAAAAAATCATTTTAAAATCCTGTTAGAAATCCCTTAAAAATAATAATAATTATAATTCTTTTAAATTCATTTAAAACTTAGACACCTAACTTAAAAACTTAAATTCCGTTAACTTTAACTTTAAACTTAATTATGTAATTAATAAGTAGAGCTTAACTATTTAAGTTTTACTTTATTTGAGAACTAAGCTTGTTTTGATTAGAACCTAGGTTTAACCTTAGTAAAAATATTAAAATTACTCTAAGTCATTTTTTTTCAACCTTTAAAATATTAAGTATTTTTATTAAAACATAATTAAAGTTTGACTTAAATTGAACCTTACTTAACCTTGTTTAATAACGAGTTTAACTTCAAACTACTACCAACTTTAAACTAAGTTAATCCAACTTAAAAGGAAGTAAATGAAAGGTTAAATTATAACTAACACCTTCATCAATTAATACAAAATTTATATTATATTAAATTATTGAATCAAGCAAAATTTAATCAATAAATTATTAATATTGATTAATTATTGAATTAATAAAATCTTATCTTATTTAACCTTAAACTAAAGTTAAGCACCTGAATCCAAAATTAATTAATAATTGATTAATCAAATTCAAATAAACAGTTATACCAAGGATACAGAGATAATAATATATGTATTACTAAATTAGACAAATGTGTTAGGGTTTTGAAATTTAACACAACCAAACCTTAGTATTAAAGGGGAGATATTAAATTATGGGGAGTAACCAATTCAGGGGAAGGTTCAATTTCTTTTAAATCCCCTAGAAAAATTAATAAATAAGGAGGATTAATAAATTAAAGGAATATTAAATTAAAGGAATATCAAATTAAAGGAATATCAAATTCAGGGGGAGGTTTATTTTTTAATTATCTCCTTAAGCGTTATTTTTTCAATCTTCTCTTTAAAATCTCTCTAGAAAATTCTACCTCATTTAAAAAAAAAAAAAATTACTTTGAATATTTTTAGCAAATATTTTCAAAATTTTATGTCAGGTTCAGGGGGAGAAATAAAACTAATTCAGTTCTTCAAATCGAATTTTAAACTTAATTTTGAAAATCAAAGTTTAAAAATCAATTTTCAAAATCAACCTGTTTAAAATTGTGAAATTTTTTTTAAATCACAAACTTTTTATCCTTTTTACTTAGTCTTTGAAAACTGAATTTTTCAAGTATTTTAAACCATGATTTTGAAACTAGTACTTTTAAACTTTGAAAAGTTGATTTTGGAAAACAAATTTTACAAAAATATTCTAAAAATATGATCTCACTTTTACCAAACTCCTTTGAAAACTAAAAGTAAAGATTTAAATTTAATTTAACTTTACTTTGAAAATTGTCCTGAATCTAGTTCTTAAAATTTGATTTTACTTAATTTTGACAATTTGATTTGAAAGTTAAATTTTACAAAAAATTAGTTGAAAAAAATTACGTTTTTATTGAAAATTGTGGAAATTAGATTTTTCAAAACTTAAGTTTACAAACTAAGCTTCTCAAAATCATTTTCCTTAATTTTGAAAATTGAATCTTCTACAAACTTAGTGTTGAAAAATAAATTTCAATCAGTTTTGAAAAATAGATTTTTCAAACTTAGTTTTGGAATTTTGGTTTTGAAAACTTATGTTTGAAAAGCGTTTCAAAGTTGAAACTTGTTTTGAAAATTTAAACTTGATCTTGAAATTTAGACCTTATACACTTATGTTTGAAAATTAGACTATCTAAACTTAACGATTTTTCTAAAAGCTAAAAGCTAATGCTTTAAACAAGTTTTCAACTTGACTATTTTTTAACTAGCTGTTAAAAATTGTACTTTTATCAGTATCTTTGAATTTTTGAACTAAACTTTTTATTATTCTACACTATGCTTGTTTACCCCTGCTTATTTTTTTTGATGAATGCCAAAGGGGGAGGGTTAGGTGGTTAAGTTAGAGCAACTAAATGCAAACTTGAAAAACTAACTTAAAAACCTCGAAAATCATGTTTGATTTTTGTATATATTTATCACTAACTTAACCAGGTTGTCATTCCATCAAAAAGGGGGAGATTGTTGGTGCGGTTAGCACTAACGGTCTAACTCAGGTTTTGATGAATGACAAATCAGGTTAAGTTAGGTTCGTCGTTATCTAACACTCTGATCGAGTGTGCAGGATAAGTCCAGACAGGTCGACGGGCTGACCGGATGTCTGGCACGAAGTCCAGCTAGGTCGACGGGCTGACCGGATAGCTGGCAAGAAGTCCAAGCGGGTCGACGGGCTGACCGGACGCTTGGCGAGAAGTCCAGCTAGGTCGACGGGCTGACCGGATAGCTGGCGAGAAGTCCAAGCGGGTCGACGGGCTGACCGGACGCTTGGCGAGAAGTCCAGCTAGGTCGACGGGCTGACCGGATAGCTGGCGAGAAGTCCAGACGGGTCGAAGGGCTGACCGGACGTCTGGCAGGTAAGTAAGGTAAGTCACTGGAGGGGAGTGACTGCGAGGACGCGTTCCCGGAAAGGGAACATTAGGCGTCGATCCGGCTTAGATCCATTTCGGATATCTAAGTCGAGATCGTGACTAGATTCCGGTCTCGGAAGGACGGAATCTAAGTCATACTTTGCTTATCTATAAAACTGTGCTAACAATCTTTGCTGCAGGGTACATTTGCCTCGGACTAACCTTTTCTTGCAGGAGAAGGACTTTCTGGAGAAGAGGGGTCCGGGCGCCCGGAGGGGATCCGGGCGCCCGGGAGGCAAGTTTTATCCCGATTGCGCGTCGCCACGTGGAGCTCACTGGTTGGACCTGCCACGTCCCACTAGGGCGCCTGGAAGGGATCCGGGGCGCCCTGAGCTTCATATAAAAGAAGGGGCAAGGGTGGAGCTTCAACATCAACTAAGAATCCAAGATCTGCTGCTCTGTGCTCTTGCGACGCCACGAAAAGCTCTCCGACTCAGTGCTGGTTTTGTTTTAACTCTATTGTCGGTGTTTTCTTTATCTGTCAATTCTTGTACTTAACTCTGTAATATTCGAATTGATAGTGATTGCCCAACGAAAGTGGTCAAGGACCACGGGCCTTCGAGTAGGAGTCGTCACAGGCTCCGAACGAAGTAAAAACAACTGTGTCTACTTTTCTTTTCCGCTGCGCTTATACTTGATATTTTCGAATCGATATTCACCCCCCCCTCTATCGAACCTATCGCTCTTATAGATTCCTCCTTTCAGCAACAATTATTTATATGAATCCTTCCGGGACTTCATCTAAAGACTTATTTTTTTGGTCGGCAACATTAATCTTTCACTAATACATGTTTTGGCATATTGTCTTTCTTTTCTGCATCAAAATCATTTATTTGGTCGCTGTCAGTTCCTAATTAGGCTAGCTTCACTCAGAAAATTCTATCATTTCACTGCATATTCTTTGGTTCTGTTCTATTTGCTCAACTGCATTAGATCCCAATAGAGCCCAGTGCTCTCATGGGCTCCGTGTAAACAAATGTTTCTTTTTCTTTTCCAATTTGGAGCTAGTGTGCTATTATGCTTTCATTTTGTTTGAAGAAAGCTATACTAAAAATAGGGTAACCTTTTAATCCTTCATGTCTTTTTCTTGCTATGAAGGGCTTCCCCTCTTAATGTACTACAGCATGGACTCCATTAAGGAAAAATATTATGGCAGCAGGTGAGTCTCTCTCCTACAATATAGTGTGGTCCTATGTGGTTGTTTACAAGTTAAGATTCTCAATTAATTTAATCTCTTTTTACAGTGGTTATTGTCTTCTTGACTTTGCCAAATGTAGATGTCAAGTTGCTTCTAATTTATTGATCCTACAGTGATTAGACCAGGTTTCTAGCTTATCTATTTGTAGACTTTAAAACATTTTATCCAACTTGCTGATGCACCAATCAAACTTTAAGACATCACCATCTTATGAATTCTTTAAAACGTAAACTGTGTTTTATATGTTTTCCTTCTTTTATTCTCCAATCAGGATTGAGTGTAGACTGTTTAAGGATCATATGCAGAACATGTCTTTGTCTCCTCATGCTGGTCATGGGATTCCTACACAGTCCTTTGAGGAAAATCAAGGGGGCAGAAATTAATAGATGCCAGGAAATAGGTGATAGTATTGTAGTGTGGATGAAATTTGGACTCAATAGGAAATGGGATTTGAGAAACTGCAGTAAAAGTCAGAGATATCCCTGATTGGTATGGCAATCTTAAAATTAAAATTAATTAATTGCTATGTATTTCTTTGCATCTGACATGATCTATGAATCATATCATGCCACCAAACTTTTAGGTTTTTTGTTTTTCTGGGAATTAGGATTTTATGTAACTTGGAACTTTGGAGTTTATAAACAAAGTACTCCTTTCTCTTTACTCTTACATTTTGGTACTGGACAGAGATGGAATTGGGCCTCTTTATGTCATCAAAATTCAAACTTGTTTCGGCATATTATTTCTATCAGACATAATGTTAGTACCAAATAAATATTTATGTTATGCTTGTTTATACAAGACGTGCATGCGAGTTCAGCTTGCTTTAAGCTTGAAAGCCTATCAGAAAAACTTTTTCTATTATGATGTTACTTATAAGCAATTCATGTTTACAAAGATTTCATGATGAAGATTACTTAAATGATTATTTGTATTATATGCAGTACTGGTTAAACTTGAATTGGTTTGGACCTTTTGATGTGATTAACAACTCAATTTTAATTATTGTTCCTATTTTCCTGTGTTTGTAAAAATTCTATTGTAATGCTTATTCCTATTTTTCTACATTTGGATCCTCTGTATGAGTATGTTTTCCTTCGTAAATCAGTAGTCTCAACTCTTATCAGTTCACTTCTATTAATCTCTTGTTAATTCTTTGGTACTCTTTCATATTATCTCATTTTCTGAGAAGACAATAACAGTTTTGTTTTGTAGAAGAATAGGACACATTGCTGGCAGATTGTTCTAATATAAGTTGCCTTATAACTGATTATTTCAAATGTGTAGATCAAAGAAGCTGAGCAAACAAGTAAAATTACCAGCAAAAGGTTACTTATCTCATTTTCAATCTCTATTTGAGTAGAATTTACAGCGTCTTTAATTTCCCTTATGTAAGCAACAAACTGCTTTATATCCATATTAACTATTTTATTCTATTTAGGTAAGACAACTGGAGAATCAATTAAATGGTGAGAGGACAACCATGAATGATATTGCAAAGTTCCCAAAGCCTCCAGTGGCTCCTTTAAGATGGAGGCCTCCTTTATAAAGAATCACCAATTAATTGTCACCCTCAGGACATTAAACAAGCAGAGGTGCCCATCCAGTAATAGATAAAGAGAATTGTCTATTAACAAATAAAACTACTAGGGAAGATTTAGTTAAATCTCTACACGGAGCAAGAAGGATAACGTTGGCACCAGTAAGAAGAATAGTTATGTGTAATTTGTGGATACTGACTTGATGTGCACAATATCTATTATCTTTTTATGTTGTACGAAGAATATTTATGTGTTGGTTATATGAATATTGACTTGGTGTGTTTAGATACATCGGTGCATTTTTATTTGTGATTTTCTTAATGAATTAATAATATTAACTTAATTTTATGATTTGCTTGGTGATAATATTGGTTTTTCACTATTTCAGAAATCGAATTTGTGTCATTAAACAATACTGATATTACATCAGTTTTCCACCGCTGCAAAATCGGTGTCCTTAACTAATATTACATCAGTCGTATACCGCTGCCAAAACTAGTGTTATTAACATATAATATTACATCGGTTTTACACCCGATGTTGTTAAGTGATACTACACCAGTTTTAACCCGATGTCTAAAATGGCAGACCTTTTACATCGCCTTCATAGACATCGGTCGAAAATGTAATAGACATCGGTGGAAAACCGATGTCTATGAGGGTTTTTGTTGTAGTGTGTGTTGGAGTACGAATTGTTTTGCCTCTGATTGTAGCACGTTATTACATCGCATTGCTCAATCTGGTTTATCTGTGCCTGCATTGTCCCCAGGGGGCAAGTATCCTGAACATGGTCCGCACTTCCGTAGATGTCGCAAGCATAGACTATTGCATTAGCTGTGTTGCTACCCATGGCTTCGAATTTCTTAGTCAGGGCGTCCAGCTTCGCAGACATGAGTGTGAATGCATCCACCTCAAATTTTCCTGACACCTTCATCTGATTTCCTGAGAAAGCACCGCTAGATCTTTCAGATGCCCACTGATGGTGGTTTAGTGCAACATTTTCTATTATCTCTTCAGCTTCATTAAGACTTTTGTTCATCAGTGCTCCTCCTGCTGCAGAGTCCAATGATACCTTTGTGTGATAATTTATTCCATTATAGAAGGTGTGTAGGACCAGCCACTTCTCAAGGCCATGATGGGGGCACTGTCTCTACATGCTCTTGAACCGATCCCAGGCTTCAAATAGGGATTCTGAGTCTATCTGCTTGAAACTGGCAATCAGGTTCCTGATGTGGACAGTCTTGCTTAGGGGATAGAACTTGTCTTAGAATTTCTACTCACATTGCTCCCAAGATGATATGCTATCTGCTGGTAGAGAATTTAGCCACTGCTTGGCCCTGTCTTTCAGAGAGAATCCGAAAAGAAGAAGTCTCACTGATTCTGGAGGAACCTCATTCACCTTCATCATGCCATAAATTTTATAAAACAGCTCTAGATGATGATTCGAGTCTTCGTGTGGTCCCCCTCCGAATTGATTTCGCTGGACCATGTGGATTACTGCGGACTTGATCTCAAAGTTGTCAGCATCGATGGGTGGTGGGGTGATACTGGATTTGACCCCTCGTGCATATGGTGTCGCATAATCTTTCAGCAGTTTATCGACCATTCCTGAGGGTTCTTTTACTGCTTGGAAAGCCTTTTGTAAGTTCCTTCTCCTCAGAAAGGTCCTGTCAATCTCTGGATTGAATGGTAGCAGCTGCCCTGAAAGGTTAGTTCTATGCATGCAAAATAAAAGATATAGAATATGACAATACGAAATGAAGAATGATAGGGGAAAGAATTAAAAAATGCAGTAAATAAAGAAAATAAAACCCAATAGGAACTAAGGAATGCTAGGAGAAAGGATAAAAATGTAGAAAATAAAGAATTCAAAGCCTAGTCTAATCCAATATGACCTAGCTAGTGTTACGGATGTAGTCCCCGGCAACGGCGCCAAAAACTTGTTATGCTTCCACAAGTGCACGGATTCATCTTCAGTAATAAAAATATCGATCCTACAGGGACTGGCTATAAGCACTAGTAATCACTCACTTATGGCTAGCTAGACTACCAACGGTCTTAATCAGGCTAAGGGAAAAGAAAGGTCGAGGGAGAGAGTCAAGAGTCGCAAGGTCGAAATATTACTTGGTGATGAGGAGTTCTGGGGGATCGGTTTCGTCATGGTAGTATTGATGTGTCTCGGTTTGTCTTATTCTCGCTGTCCTTATTCCTGCTATTGTCGGAAGCTAAGTGGGTATTCTCAAGAGCTAGGATAGAGTAATGTCCTAAGAAGTCCTGTCACGGTTTACCCCTGTAACTAGGGCACCTCGGCAAATCTAAAGGGCATAACTCTAACTGGTAGATTAAGAACGATGAGTAGAGATAAGCCTGGTCTCTCTCTCCCTTGGGGAGAATTTGCCTTCCTCTCAAGGAGCTATCCTAGATGTCCGTGAACGGGTTATCCCTGTCACTAGGGCCCCTCGGGTGTACAATCTAATGGTAATCCTCTACGAGGCTGACAAGTTCTTCACGATCAAAAGTAAGCAATTAACGATTGAAACAAAACATGAAAAGTCATCCAGCAAGTACAAACACAATTTGAGTCTTACATCAATCCGTACCACGATTACTCCCTAATCCCAGAACAAGGGGATCTACTCCATGAATGCTAGAGAGATATCCGAAAACATAGTATAGACAAACATACAATTCTCAGCAAGTAAGAAGGGATATGCTTATCAGGTGTCGAAGAGCGGCCTTCAAATCCAACTCTCAGCTTCTGGAGTCGATGTGGTGGTGGAAGTTCGCTAAATGGCGATCCCAAGCGGTGTAGAATTGCTCCAAAACCTGTTTCTCCCTGACGGCTCGCCTCCCCCCTTGGCAAAGAGGGTTAAAACCCTTATATAGACTTAGGGTTGGCCGCGGCGGCATGGCCGTGTAAGGGCGGCACGACCGTGCCCTTCTTCGGTTCGGTGCGTGGCTGCACGGTCGTACAGGGTTGCACAGCCGTGTAGCCCTTGGGGTCTGTCTCCTGGGGCCCGGTCGTGCAGGGGTGCACAGTCGTGTAAGTCTCCTTCTGTGTCTGGGGTGGCACGACCGTGCAGGGTTGCACGGCCGTGTGCTGACTGGCTACTGTTGTGGTCGCACGGCCGTGCAAGGTTGCATGACCGTGTGCTCTCCCTCTCCTGTTTGGCCACACGGCCGTGCAGGGTTGCACGGTCGTGTTGTCTGGTTGGTTCCGGTGCATCAATGTCCTCCATTCAAGCTTCGAAAATCTTTCCTGTCAACATAAAACCAAACAAAGAGCAGATATCCAAACAAAACAATAGATATGATGAATACAAGATAAAAGATGCGATCATGTGAAGAATATATGTGCATCAGTCACGTGAATGTGTGTTAAAACATGTATAGAAGATCATAATATTTGCGCATATCACAATCCAAATGCAACAAGAGAACAGAGTTTTTAATTTTTTTCAAAGGTAAAAAGAGAATGCAGGAGATTCAAAATGCAAAAATAAAAATGCAGAAATTTGAGTAAGTAAATGCAAGATGTAACTTCAAAATAAAATTTGCAAGAATTATTTAAATTATAAAGAAAACAAAAATTTAGTCTAACTAAATGATTATCACTAATGTTAAAAGCGTAGTCACCGGCAACGGTGCCAAAAACTTATTACATTTTTGCAAGTGCATGGATATGTCAGCAGTAATAAAAGATATCGAACCATAGGGACTGGTTATAAGCTCTAGAGATTGCTCACTTAGAATTAGCTAAACTATCTATTGTTAAAAGTCAACTATTTAGAAAGAAGGAAGAAACTTAGATGAAGGAGAAGAGAACTAGAGTAAGTATTGTATATATTGGTTTGGAGAATGTTCTAGGAGTTTGGTTTCATTATGGTGTTTACAAATGTATCATGGTCTACCAATTTCCTACCTTCAATTAGCATGCACTTGTAGGAAGTTAGACTTATTATCCCTAAATATTTAATAGAGATGATTCCTATGAAATTCGAAAATGGTTAACCCCTGACACTAGGGCACCTCGGTCATAGATCACAGGAATATATGTCTAGTAAATAACAATAAAGATAAAGATAGAAATTCGGTGCAGTATCCTACTTCCTTATGGAGGAATTGCTTCTCCTTTCAAGGGAATGTCCTAGACGTCCGTAAGCGGATTACCCCTATCAATCGAGCCTCTCAGGTATATGATCTAGGGCGCTCTTTCTACGAGACCACAATTCCTACACAAACATTCGATCTAACTTGGCGATAAAATACAAACACATCTCATTCACATTAGAACAAATAGATACAAAGTAAGTTAATATCATGTAGATAGATAAAAGGCATAACCATGAGTTTTTACATTGTAACACAACCACAACTACTCCCTTGCTATAGAACAAAGAATCTACTCTATAGAGGAAAGAAAAGAATACAATGACATCAAGAAATAAAGTAATCAAAACCCAACCTAGAGAAGGAAGAAGAAGAAGGCTTATCCAATGACGTCGAGTAATCCTTGGATCCATTACTTCGCTTCCGGAGTTGATGGGATGATGGAATCTATCTTGTATCATCGAACGACAATCGAGGATAGTGTGGAATGACACTAGGATAATTCTCCCAAGGCCAGTGGCTTCCTCGCCCCCCCCCCCCCCCTGGAGAAGGGGTAAAGAACTCCTTTTATAGGGTAGGTCACGGGCCAAGCATGACCCATGCCACAACCGTGTGAAATCCACATAGCCAGCGTCGCCTTGGCATCAAGTCAAGTTACATGGCCGTGTGGGATCACACGACCATGTTCCTCTCTGGCGCTAGAAATGTTGCACGGCTATGTGGGATCACATGGTCGTGTGTTTCTTCAGCTCTAGATGTGTTGCATGGTCGTGTGGGTTCACATGGCTGAGCGCTTGCTCCTCTTCTGGACCGGCCACATGGCCATGTAAGGTCACATGGCCAGTGCCAGTAGCCTTCTGCTTTGCTCTTCGATTTGTTGACAATCGCCGTTTTTACTCCGAAAATAATTCTTGTCAACATAAATGCACACAAAGAGCATATCTCCGACAAAGAAGAGTAATATTGCTGAAAATATGACAAAGAGTGTAAGAATGTATAAATCAATCATGAGTAAAGTACATGATTGTATGTTAAAACATGTATAAAAGAGTATATATTTACGCACATCACACCTCCAAACTTGAACCTTTGCTTGTCCTTAAGCAAAATGCTACAATCTAAATTCATGAGTCCCTATAGTGCTTCATAATCCCTAGTGCACTCACCTAACTCTATCAACTAATTTCATTGATAAGCATGATTGTGGAGGAACCTAAGTATGGCCTAAACATAAGTTCTTATGCTTAGTGCAAAGAGTGGCTTAAGCTCTTCAAGTTTCAATTTCTGTCCTAGTCAAGTCATCATACAGTTGATTTCCTAATATTTCCAGTGATAGGCACTTACCTGCCACTCACTTGGTTCATTTTACTTAAATTACACAAGGTCTCAAAGGGCTACTCGAAATCAAGAGAAACATAACATTTATTTCCTCAGTAACCTAACTCGGTCTCAAAGGGGTAAATTGTTAGTTTCCACTCACGACAACTATTTTTTTATCCCATATTCATTTTTTTGGTGCTATACCATAGAGATGTAGCACTAATCACAAATGCAAGTAAGATAAATGCAATTGTAGGTATTTAGATTTTTTCAAATGAGCTGCCTTGATCCAAGGTCATCCAGTAACCAAAATGTAAATAAGAAATCACTATGGGAACAAGAGTACTAAATAATTTGGATGAATCATAACTATTTCAAAATGTATCTACTTTCAAGCTTAAGTGGAGTGAAGGTAAGATCCTTAAGGTTAGGCCAAAACTCATACTTATCTTTGTACAATACTTAGCTTATTTCATGCTACTAGAGATAGAAAAAAGAGGTACACTAAACTTGCACAGTTTTAACTTTTGAAATATGATTTCTACTAATTAGGGACATAAATTTAACTTCTTTGTGCTTTTGTGGGTACCATAATCTTGCTTTGTTATAAACTACCCTTTTAGCTCCTAAAATCATGTCCAAATATTTAAAACTTGAAGTAAACTTTTCCAATGTACTTCTAAGATCATCTACTTGCAATTTCAAGGATACAATTTCATTCTTAAGCTCATCATATTAACTAGTAGCATTTTCATGATACATCTAAGTCTCACATGACACTTTTCATCTCTAATTGACTTCAATTCATTTTGCAATTTCCTAACCTTACTTTTTGATTTTGACAAAGCATTTGTTAAATATGCAATAGTAGCATACATCTTATCAAGCTTAGGAGAGGTTATCTCATCATCATTAGATGATGACTCACTTGAGGATTCAACACCCTCACAATGGATATCTTCACCTTCATTACTCTCCATATTGCTTTACGCCATGAGTGCCACATGCCTTAAGCTCTTCCCTTCATCTTCATTTGATGAACTTGAAGATAAGTCATCCCATGTGTCTTTTAAGGCCTTCTTCTTCATAAGTTTCTCCTCTTGCTTCTTCAATTTTGGACATCCAGATTTGATGTGTCCTTTCCTATTGCACTCATAACAAACCACATTAGTTTTAGACTTTGAATTCACTAGAGATTCATCTTTACTTTTGTTGTCATTAAAAATATTCTTAACATCCTTCTTGTTGAACCTTCTAGAGTGTCTTATCATTTCCAAACAAATTTTGTCATCTCGCTCAATGATAGCTCCTTGCCGCTATCACTCTCTTGTTCGGTTTCAGAGGAGTGTTGGTCCCTTTAGGGCTAGCAAGAGGGGAGGGGTGAATTACCCTGAAAAAATAAATCTACCCTTTCTTGGACTATCAACTAACTAAAGAATACTTGTAATTAAAAAGACAGAGATTAATTAAAAGAAAATAGACACAAAGGAGTTACTTGATTTGCAATCAGAAGATTGCTAATCCAAGGAGAAAGTAGCGCACTATCTGAAGATCTCCTACGGGCAGAGTAGCTTTTTACAGTGTTAACAACACAGAAGAAAAGTATAGCATAGAGAAATGGATTACAAGTCAATTACAAGTTGTTGTTCAGCTTCTTGGTTCAAGGCTATATTTATAGCCTTGGTCGGGGCACCTGGAAAGGTTCCAAGCACTGGGAGGGGATAAAATTTTATCCCTTCTCGCACAGATTACGCTGACTGTGATCTGGATAAACATCTAGGTCAAGGCACTCGAAAGGGTTCGGGTGCACCGGACTTGTCCGGGTGCCCGGAATGGTTCCGGGCGCCCGAACCAAGAAAGACAATAGAATTGACTTTTTCAGTCTGGGACCTCTGCTTCAGTTTAGCTCACCTCGGTCCGGATCTTCCACTCTGGCTCTGTTTGCTTGGGTGATCTCGGCCATCCGGAAAAGGGCTTACCCGAAACAAAGTTCCGGCCTTCTCCTCAAGCAGCCTTCCTTCCTGGTTTCTCGTCCCTCGAACATGGCATATGTTCTTCTCGTCCACCGGTGTACTCTTCTGCGGCACCTCATCCCTCGGACACAGCGAGCCCGTCGACTCTCTCCTCGTGCCGTCCTTCTCGCTAGCCACGTCTTCCGCTCGACTTCTTGTGCTCCTAAGCTCCTGCACACTTATACACAAGGGTTAAACCAAACAGGACCTAACTTAACTTGTTTGATCACATCAAAACACCTTGGGGTTCCAACAATCTCCCCTATTTTGATGTGAGCAACCCAAGTTAAGTTAGGGTAAAACAAACATAATGTAAAGACAAATAATTTTGCAAATAAGTGCAAATAAGATTTTTCAATGAAAAAAAATTTGATTATACCTCTCCCTAGACTTAACATTCTTCTTCCCCTTTGATCACATAAAAATATGGGGCTCTTAACACGTCTAAGGCAAAAAATTTCTAAATGAGAACAATTTTCTCATTTAAGTGTTAACAATAAAAAAAAATTGCAAAAAATTTTAAGTGTTAAAAAAACTTTAAGTACGAAAATTTTAAGGCAGAAAAAAAAATTATAAGTAAAAAAAATAAGTAAGAACAATTTAATTTTCGAAGTTAAAAAAAAATTTGTGTAAAAAAAATTTAAGTTAGAAAATTTTCAGAAAAAATTTCTTATTAAGAAAATTTCTAAATGAGAACAATTTTAATTTTCTAAAAAAAATTCTAAATTTTTGCAAACATAAATATTTTTGAGAATTTTCTAAAACAAATTGAAAACCCCTTAAAAGCATTAAGTAATTTCAATTCAATCTTTTTCCAGTTAGTCAATTAAACTTTTTATTTCAATACTCAACTTCCTGGCAGCAGCGAGACACTAGGCCTTCTTGGTTATTGGAGCAACAACCACTTTCTAGACAAAGCTTCATAAAGAATTTAAAAGTTTAATTTTCTTACTGAAAGTACTAGGTCTTAATTTTATATTTAAATTAAACAAGTTTTTGGAGCTCAATAGAGGTTCCTTCCTAAAGGGTTAATCAAATATTTTCTAGGTATATAAGCTTTTGATATTTTTTTGATTTGACTTTTATGAAACCTATAGTACCAGTTTAATCCTATATAATTTCTAAAAGCAAAAATATTTGAACAAGTATAATTTTTCAAGTTTTTTATTTCTTCTTTTAATTTATCATTTTCAAGTCTTACTTTATCTAGATCTTCTAACAGACATGATTTTGCTAAAATTCTTTTTATTTCTAAGTTTTTATTTTTTAATTTATTATTTTTACTTTTTAATTTGTACATGGATTTTGTCATTGACTTAATACCATAATAAAGCTGATCAGGAGGTAAGAGGCATACCTCACTTATCATATCAGATAGGAAGCCTGACTCTCCTCCTGCTTCGTTACTTTCATCTGAAGTCACTCCCTCTTCATCGATGTTGGCTTCTAATGTACTTTGCCCAACATAGCTTACCTTCAATGCTAGTCCAGCATATTCTTGTATTTCGAACCCAGATGATGAATTGTCGTCCCATGTTGCTTTTAGGTTCTTGTGCTTCTTGGGTATCTTGACTTTATCCTTCTTGAGTTCTGGGCAATCTTCTTTTAAGTGTACTTCCTTTTGACACTGCTAGCAACGAACCCTTCTTCTATTTCTTGGATTTTTCTTATTATGCATTTCTATAAATTTATTAGATCTAAAAACTTTTTGAAATTTCTTACCATATAAGCTTCTTAATCTTCTTCTGAATCTAACTTGGGTTCATCCTTCTTGGTTGCATTTAGCGTCATAATCTGGCTTGAGTCTTTTGATGTTCCTACACATCTGGTTTCATGTAATTCAAGAGTAGAAAATAATTCCTCTAAGGTACTTACCTCCAGGTCCTTTGAGATATAGTAGGCATCGATGATTGAGGTCCATTATGGAGTTCTGTGAAAGGCGTTGAGTGTGTAGTGTATTGTGTCCCAGTTGGTTATCGTTTCACTGAGGTTCTCGAGTCCAGTAATTAGTTCTTTTACCTTTGCATGTAGATTGGCTACCTTCTCACCTTTTTCCAGACGTATATTTGTTAGCTTGTTCCGAAGTATGTCTCTTCTAGCGAGCTTGGCTTTGGACGTGCCTTCGTGAAGTTCCAAGAATTTTTCCCAGAGTTCTTTGGCCAACGAGTAGCTTCTGATGCGGTTGCCTTCTTGAGGTGGCAACACACTCAGCAAGTGATACTCCGCTCGGTTATTCGCTATGGAATTATTTTGCTCCTTCTTCGTCCAAAGACTCTCTTCTTTTTCTTCTCCATTTTGATTCGTAGGAGATACAAAATCCTATTTTATTATTAAACGAAGTTCAAAATCAATTTTTAGAAATACCTCCATATGACATTTCCAGTGTGCAAAGTCTCCCTTGAATTTTGGTGGAACGGTGCTTGGTCTGGCCATTGGTTGCTTTGCTTCGATCGGCGGTTAGTCCTTCTAAAGTGTCCTTGCTCTAATACCACTTGTTGGTCCCCTAAGAGGCCGACAAGAGGGGAGGGGTGAATTGCCCTGAAAAAATAAATCTACCCTTTCTCGGACTATCAACTAACTAAAGAATAATTATAATTAAAAAGATAGAGACTAATTAAAAGAAAGCAGACATAAAGGAGTTACTTGGTTTGCAATCAAAAGATTGCTAATCCAAGGAGAAAGTAGCGCACTATCTGAAGATCTCCTTCGGGCAGAGTAGCCTCTTACAGTCTTAACAGCATAGAAGAAAAGTATAGCACAGAGAAATGGATTACAAGTGGATTACAAGTTGTTGTTCAACTCCTTGGACCAAGGCTATATTTATAGCCTTGGTCGGGGCGCCTGGAAGGGTTCCAGGTGTTGGGTTTTTCGGGCCACAAAAAACCGCTTTTTGCGTTGCGGAAACCCTAAAACCCATGCCACGGATCCATGCAAAGTTTATAAAATTTCGAAAAACTTCAAGTACAAGTTTCTAACCTAGATCTACACTAGATCTACAAGGAAGAAAAGAAATTTACCCTTGATGTGAAGCCCTTCACGTATCCCGCTCGTCTAAGGTTCGCCGGATCTCAAGAGTATCAAAGTAGATACTCCTCTATGTGTATCCACACGAACGAAAGATGGAGAAAACAACTAAAAGGTGTGCTAGCACCCTTAGAAGTTTTGGCCAAGGAGGTGGAGGAGAGGGAGAAGAAGATGAGAGGAGGAAGAAGATGGAGTTACAAAACAAAATTGAAACTCCACAAGCACTAAAAGTGGTCGGCCACTTTTCATGAGGGGTTATATACTCGATGGAATTTCAAGAGTCAAAAACTCTTGATCTCCCTTATGAGGTGGCACACACATGTGCTAGACTTGATGATGTGGCACATCACCATTAGCCACTTAATGCCAACTCACCAATGAGGTGGCAAATGGTCAAGTCAAACTTGACCCTTCATCTTCCTCTCAAGTCAAGTCAAACTTGACCACTTCTCTCCCTTGGTTGATCTAATCTAACCATTGGTTCAAGTCAATTTTAATTTAATGAATCTATATTCATTGAATTAAATTAATTAAATGAGTCTAAGTCCAAATTAGACTCACTTAACACATGAACCAAATTGAGTCCAACCTAATTAGCTCAATTTGGATTACTCTTAATCCAATTTGGTTCATCACATGAAACTAATACTTAGGTTCATCAAATGAACCTAATCTCCATCTAATTTCCCTTTGTATGTGACCTTATAGGTTCTTGTAACGTTGGCAATACTCCTAAATCTATTTAGAAGCATAAGTAATGAGCGGTATCTAGCAACACATCATTACTACCCAAGTTACAAGAATGTTGAGATCCAACATCACCTTGTGACTCCTCACAATATATGACATTGTCCTTCTATCCTAGACATCTAGATTGATCAATATGAGGCATATACCGTGTCATCCTCTAATCAATCTAAATCTTGAACTCCAAGTAGACTCACTCAATCAAATGAGCTCAATATCTCATATTGACTCACTTGGGCATGGCCATGCACTTAGTGGTCTCACTCTATCAAGAATATCGATGTCACTCCCGTCATATAGGAGGGATAGATCTCATCTACATCAGTCACATCCCTTCGCATAATTTGTTACATACCCAGTAATCGCCTTTATAGTCCACCCAGTTACGGGTGACGTTTGACGAAGCAAAAGTACGTAACTCCTTATGTAGGGAACCATGGTGACTTCAAGTCCAAGGACTAGTAGTCATACTAATAGCCACATGAGAAAGTATATGACACTCATATAACGATCCATGATACTTTCTCATGGCGGGTCATTCAGTATACATTCTCCAATGCATACCCATGTTTCAACTTGATATCTCTATATCCATGACTTGTTAGATCAAGTCATCGAGTTGACCTACATGCTAGTCTCATCGCATTAACATTGTCCCTGAATGTTAATACTCAACTAAGAATGATTAAGAGTAGTGTTTCCTATATCATCTCACTATCGATTCAACCAATCGATTGATATAGGTAAGAACCTTCTACTCAAGGACGCTATTATACTTAGTTATTTGGCACCAATACAAGTATAATAACCAAAAATAAATGCCTTTATTTATATACAAGAATATGATACGACGAGTCCATACAACAATCATCAAATGATTGGCTCTAGGGCTCTAACTAACAATCTCTCACTAACACTAGTACCAATCAGTGTAAGCTCTAAGCCCCAATGACCTAGTGTGACCATCATGCTTTCTCTGTGCCAAAGCCTTGGTCAAGGGATCTGCGATGTTAGCCTCTGTAGGTACTCTGCAAATCTTTACATCTCCTCTCTCGATAATCTCTCGAATGAGATGGAAGCGCCGTAGTATATGTTTGGTCCGCTGGTGTGAGTGAGGTTCCTTGGCCTGCGCAATTGCTCCATTGTTGTCACAATAGAGCTCAATAGGGTCAGCGATGATAGGAACCACCCCAAGTTCAGTGATGAACTTGCGGATCCAAACTGCCTCCTTTGCTGCCTCTGATGCAGCAATATACTCGGTCTCTGTTGTAGAATCAGCGATTGTGTCCTGCTTCGAACTCTTCCAGCTCACAGCACCACCATTTATGCAAAACACGAACCCTGACTGCGATCGATAATCATCCTGGTCGGTTTAGAAGCTGGCATCACTATAACCCATTACAGCTAGCTCGTCACCGCCTCCGTATATCAAGAAATATTCTTTAGTCCTTCTCAAGTACTTAAGAATATTCTTGGCTGCTATCCAGTGACTTTCACCTGGATCTGACTGGTATCTGCTCGTCATGCTCAACGCATACAAGACATCAGGACGAGTACATAGCATGACATACATGATAGATCCTATGGCTGAGGCATAAGGGATCTAATCCATGCGGTCTCTCTCCTCTCTAGAAGAGGGACCTTGAGTCTTCGAAAGACTCACGCCATGTGACATCGACAGAAATCACTTCTTGGAGTTCTGCATGGCAAACCGAAGGAGTACCTTGTCAATGTATGTACTCTGACTTAGGCTAAGCAATCTCTTAGATCTATCTCTATAGATCTGTATGCCTAGAATGCGGGATGCTTCACCTAAGTCCTTCATTGAGAAACAAGTCCCTAGTCAAGTCTTGACAGACTACAGCAAAGGGATGTCTTTCCCAATGAGTAGTATGTCATCCACATACAATATAAGGAAGACAACTGTGTTTCCTACAACCTTCTTGTAGACACAAGGTTCATCTTCATTCTTGATGAACCTAAACTGTTTGATTCCATCATCAAATCGAAGATTCCTACTCCTAAAGCTTGCTTTAGTCCATAAATGGACCTATGCAGCTTGCATACTCTGCTAGTATACTGTGGATCTACAAAACCCTCAAGTTGTGTCATATACATATCCTCGAGCAGGTTTTCATTCAGAAACGCAGTTTTGGCATCCATCTTCCATATCTCATAGTCATGGTATGCTGCAATAGCAAGCATGATCCGAATGAACTTAAACATCGCTACTAGAGAAAAGGTTTCATCATAGTCAATACCATGAATCTGCTTGAAACTTTTAGCTACAAAACGGCCCTTATAGATAAGTCCATCCATGTCAGTCTTTCTCTTAAAGACCCACTTACACCCTATGGGTTTTACCCCTTCAGGTGGATCAACCAAAGTCCATACTTGGTTAGTGTACATGGATTCCATCTCGGATCTCATGGCCACTAGCCATTTCTCGGAATCTGGTCTTATCACAGCTTCCTGATAGGAGGTAGGTTCATCCTCAATAAGCACAACGTCATCATGGTCAGACAAGAGAAATGAATATCTCTCAGGCTGATGACATACCCTATCAGATCTACGAAGAGGTAGGTCTACTTGAACTGGCTGCGGTTCCTCAACTCCTTGTGGAACAACATCATCCACAATAGTTTGTGGTTCCAGTTCAACTTCCATCGAGGCTTCAGTGCTATTGTTCACATCTTGAACTTCTTCAAGATCGAACGTACTCCCACTAGTCTTTCTAGAAACAAAGTCCCGTTCTAGAAATACCCCAGTCTTAGCCACAACTATCTTGTGTTGACTGGGAATGTAGAAGTAATATCCCTTCGTTTCCTTGGGATATCCAATGAAATAGCACTTGTCGGATTTGGGTTACAATTTGTCTGAGACTTGATGTTGAACGTAAGACTCACAACCCCAAATCCTCATAAAAGACACTTGGGCATCTCTCCCAGTCCATATCCTATATGGTGTCTTTATTACAGCCTCAGATGGAACTCGGTTGAGAATGAAGGCTACTGTGTCTAGAGCATAGCCCCAAAGATACATAGGAAGATCTGTGTGACTCATCATAGATCATACCATATCTAATAAGGTATGATTTCTCCTTTCGGATACACCATTCCACTGTGGTGTTCCAAGAGGAGTGAGTTGAGATAGAATCCCACACTCAGCTAGATAGTCACGAAACTCATGGCTAAGGTACTCACCACCTCGATCTGATCAAAGTATCTTAATACTCTTGCCAAGCTGGTTTTGTACTTCATTCTTGAATTCTTTGAACTTTTCAAAGGATTCTGACTTATGTGTCATCAAATACACATAGCCATATCTACTGAAGTCATCAGTGAATGTAATGAAGTACCTATAACCACCTCTAGCAGTGACATTAAAAGGGCCACATATAGCACTATGTATAAGGCCTAACAAGTCAGTCGCTCTCTCACTGTGTCCACTAAAGGGAGTCTTGGTCATCTTGCTTAGAAGGCATGACTCGCATGTCTCATATGATTCAAAATCAAATGAGTCCAGCAACCAATCTTTATGGAGCTAGGATAAGCGTTTGTCATTTACATGACCTAAGCGACAGTGCCAGAGATAGGTTTGGTTCATGTCATTTGACTTGAACCTCTTGGTACTAATGTTATAGATAAGGTTCTCAAGGTCTAGAATATAGAGTCCGTTTATCAGAGGTGCACTACAATAGAATATTTCATTTAAATAAACTGAACAACATTTGTTCTTTATAATAAATGAAAAACCTTTCTTGTCCAAGCAAGAAACTGAAATTATGTTCTTAGTTAAAGCAGGCACATAACAACATTCATCTAATTCTAGTACAAGCCCAGAGGGTAGAGATAGATAGTAAGTTCCTACAGCAACAGCAGCAACCCGTGCTCCATTGCCTACTCGTAGGTCTATCTCGCCCTTCGTCAATGCTCTGCTATTTCTCAACGCTTGTACATTAGTACAAATGTGAGAAGCACATCCAGTATCTAATACCCACGATGAAAAATAGAGAGGTTGACTTCTATAACATGTATACCTGAAGTAGAAATCTTATTTCTCTTCTTCTTAAGATCTTCCAGGTATCTTGTGCAGTTCCTCTTCCAGTGCCCTGCTTGTCCTTGATATAGTTGACGAAGATGTTCAACCATATCATAAGCACCCATCAACTCATGTTGCTTCTGAAGCTCAGAATTCATGGTTGCGAGCATGAGACAAGACACATATAATGCATCATCTTGATGCTTCTTGTAAGCATCTCGGTCAGCTCGCGTGGCAGTGGTAGGAGGTGCCTCTGGAATGGGCTGCTCCATAACGTACAGTTTACGTTCTTTTGTGAGAACAATTCTCAGATTCCTGTACCAGTCCAGGAAATTAGCTCCGTTGAGCTTGTCCTTCTTAAGGACAGAACGTAGGGAGAAAGAGTTCGTATTTGACGTCATAGTTATCTACAACAGAAAAAAATGCAGAAAAATAAATAAATATCATATTCTATTAATCATTTAATTAAGCCTTTTAATTAAATGATGCTCCCACTGAATTCTATAATTCATGTGGGACAAGATCCACATCATACTACGCCTTGAGTTAGCTTTGACTAAATCACCCAAGACTTAGTATGATCGGTAGGTAACTAATTACCAATTACACCTCTATGCAACTCTTTTTTATAGGATCATGATCTGCATTTATATTAAAACTCGAATTATCTTTGGCTAATATGCCCAAGAGTTAATATAAATATGATTTTGACCTATGTACCAACCATTGGAAAATGTATATAGTTAAACTCGATCCAATTGAGTTAACTAGTTGCTCAATCTAATTGAGTTGTACTCACCCATGCGTTGATAGGCGGGACCAAGATTGTCCCTTTGTACCCTACCAAGATAATATGTGTTGCTCTGCTTTGGCAGATTCAACAACAACATGTGATCGAGGTAGTGATATGTATCACGGCATGGTAGGCATTACGAGTTGACGCAATTGAGATCTAATCTAATCGACGAGGTGTGTCATATACACGATTTAGATCTAATCTAATCGTTAGGGCACATCATGTACGTGATTTAGATCTAATCTAATCGTTAAGGCGCTAATTAATTACTATTCTAGCATGCATCACATATACACACACAAGAAATTAATTAAATATTTTGTTATTAGTCATGGCCCTACTACGATCTTCTCAAGCCAATGAGAAGATCGTATGGTCAACCTAAGGTCAACAGCTTCTCAAGCTCCTTCCTTTGACCACCTTGTGTTGCTCGCGCCCTCCTCGTAACTCCGTCTCGAGTGGACCTTCCACTGCTCAATTTTTGTACATTACAATGGTGAAACTCGAGTTACATTCGAGTCTAAACTAATTTACAACAGGAATAAATAAATAAAAAGGCACGACACGCAGGTCGCGTATCAAATATACAACACGCACAATCACACGACGGCACGCAGGCCGTATTATGAATTACAACACAATTTCCAATATAATTGGGTCTTTTGGGCCATGACTATCACAAAATAATATATAATTCTAAATTATATAATTTCTATAAATTTCTGTAAATTTTCCATAATTTTTACAATTTTTATGAGTAAAAATTCCCGGCGGTCCAGTTTAGCAATTTTCGGGCGCAATCGCAGAACGAAGCCCCTTGCGGCGTCAATGGCAGCACCCCCTACCCACGATATAACCATCACGAGTGTTCCTTAGCGATCCTACAGCGCCTTAGCCCACTATCCCAAAACGATTTGGGGTGAAACCTTGCCGTTTCAGAAAGATCTTCTCGGTAGTCGAAGCCTACAAGTGTCTAAACACTTGTGCTTCGCTTCTACGAGAAAAATACCCATAAAATCTATAAAAATCACAAATATACAGAAACTTATATATCTGAATTTTTGTCATAAAAACAAAAACAAAACTCGTACATGCTTTGCATGTGGCTCTAATACCACTGTTGGGTTTTTTAGGCCGTAAAAACCGCTTTTTGCGTTGCGGAAACCCCGAAACCCATGTCACGGATTCGTGCAAAGTTTATAAAATTTCGAAAAACTTCATGTACGAGTTTCTAACCTAGATCTACACTAGATCTACAAGGAAGAAAATAAATTTACCCTTGATGCGAAGCCCTTCGTGTATCCCGCTCGTCCAAGGTTCGCCGGATCTCGAGAGTATCAAAGTAGATACTCCTCTATGTGTATCCACACGAACGAAAGATGGAGAAAACAACTAAAAGGTGTGCTAATACCCTTAGAAGTTTCGGCCAAGGAGGAGGAGGAGAGGGAGAAGAAGATGAGAGGAGGAAGAAGATGGAGTTACAAAACAAAATTGAAACTCCACAAGCACTAAAAGAGGCCGACCACTTTTCATGAGGGGTTATATACTCCATGGAATTTCAAGAGTCAAAAACTCTTGATCTCCCTCATGAGGTGGCACACACATGTGCTAGACTTGATGATGTGGCACATCACCATTAGCCACTTAATGCCAACTCACTAATGAGGTGGCAAATGGTCAAGTCAAACTTGACCCTTCATCTTCCTCTCAAGTCAAGTCAAACTTGACCACTTCTCTCCCTTGGTTGATCTAATCTAACCATTGGTTCAAGTCAATTTTAATTTAATGAATCCCTATTCATTGAATTAAATTAATTAAATGAGTCTAAGTCCAAATTAGACTCAATTAACACATGAACCAAATTGAGTCTAACTCAATTAGCTCAATTTGGATTACTCTTAATCCAATTTGGTTCATCACATGAACCTAATCCTTTAGGTTCATTAAATGAACCTAATCTCCATCTAATTGCCCTTTGTGTGTGACCCTATAGGTTCTTGTAATGTTGGTAATACTCCTAAACCTATTTAGAAGCATAAGTAATGAGCGGTATCTAGCAACACATCATTACTACCCAAGTTACAAGAATGTTGAGATCCAACATCACCTTGTGACTACTAATTGTGACTCCTCATAATATATGACATTGTCCTTCTATCCTAGACATCTAGATTGATCAATATGAGGTATAGACCATGTCATCCTCTAATCAATCTAAATCTTGAACTCCAAGTAGACTCACTCAATCAAATGAGCTCAATATCTCATATTGACTCACTTGGGCATGGCCATGCACTTAGTGGTCTCACTCTATCAAGAATATTGATGTCACTCCCGTCATATAGGAGGGATAGATCTCATCTACATCAGTCACATCCCTCCGTATGATCTCATCTACATCAGTCACATCCCTCCGTATAATTTGTTACATACCCAGTAATCGCCTTTATAGTCCACCCAGTTACGGGTGACGTTTGACGAAGTCAAAGTACGTAACTCCTTATGTAGGGAACCATGGTGACTACAGGTCCAAGGACTAGTAGTCATACTAATAGCCACATGAGAAAGTATATGACACTCATATAACGATCCATGATACTTTCTCATGGCGGGTCATTCAGTATACATTCTCCAATGCATACCCATGTGTCAACTTGATATCTCTATATCCATGACTTGTGAGATCAAGTCATCGAGTTGACCTACATGCTAGTCTCATCGCATTAACATTGTCCCTGAATGTTAATACTCGACTAGGAATGATTAAGAGTAGTGTTCCCTATATCAACTCACTATCGATTCAACCAATCGATTTATATAGGTAAGAACCTTCTACTCAAGGATGCTATTATACTTAGTTATTTGGCACCAATACAAGTAAGTATAATAACCAAAAACAAATGTCTTTATTTATATACAAGAATATGATACAACGAGTCCATACAACAATCATCAAATGATTGGCTTTAGGGCTCTAACTAACACCGGGTGCCTGGGAGGGGATAAAATTTTATCCCTCCTCGCACAAATCACGTTGACCGTGATTTGGTCAAACATCCAGGTCAATAGAATTGACTTTTTCAGTCTGGGACCTCTGCTCCGGTTTATCTCGCCTCGGTCCGGGTCTTCCGCTCCAATTCCGCTTACTTGAGTGATCTTGGCCTTCCGAAAAAGGGCTCACCCGAACCCAAGTTCCGGCCTTCTCCTCAAGCAGCCTTCCTTCCCGGTTTCTCATCCCTCGAATGTCGCATTCGTTCTTCTCGTCCACTGGTGTACTCTTTCGCGGCACCTCATCCCTTAAACGCATTGAGCCCGTCGGCTCTCTCCCCGTGCCATCCTTCTCACTAGCTGTGCCTTCCACTCGACTTCCTATACTTCTAAGCTCCTATACACTTAGACACAAGGGTTAAACCAAGCAGGACATAACTTAACTTGTTTGATCACATCAAAACACCTTGAGGTTTCAACAAGGAGGACTCTTCCTTCTTCTCATTCTTCTTTTCTTTGTTTTTCTTCTTTCTCTTTTCACCTATAACCAAAACTATACCTTTCTCCTTATGACTTATATTAGCTTGTTCATACAACTCTAGTTCACAAAATAATTCATCTAACTTAACAATTGACAAGTCCCTTGACACCTTAAAGGCATCAACCATTGATGACCATAGTGAGTTTCTTGGGAAGGATGGTTCGGTCCTGGTAGGGCCCGCCCGGGCCAGGGCATTACAATTTGAGTGCATATCTGATGAGGTCTTGATTCTCCACACTTTATCCAAGCGAATGAAGACCATTTAGAAGTTCCTTGAACCTCCCATGTAGTTGGCTTACTATTTCTCCTTCCTTCATTACGAAATTCTACATTTGGTTTATAAGAAGGTCCCTTTTGGCAATTCTTGAGTTCTTTGTACCTTCATTCAATTCAATGAGCTTGTTCCATAATTCGTTGGCACTCTTGAATGGACCAACTTTGTTTAGTTGCTTTGAACTCAGTTTGCATTTAAGGGTTATGGTAGCATTAGTATTTGTTTATGTCTTCCACTTTTGATTAGTATATCATTTTGAGGATTCTAGAATTTTTCATCTTGAATTGGTATAATGAAGTCCTCGATCACAGAGAACTAGTTATTTATTTTAGTCATAATGTAGTTCTCCATGCTACTCTTCTAGTATGAGAAGTTGTTTCCTTCATAGTAGGGTGGTCGAGTAGTGCTATCACCCTATTTCAAAAGACATCTTTATAGATCAAAACTCTTGCTATTACCCTGAAATTCTGCATTTGGTTTATAATAAGGTCCCTTTTTATGATTCTTGAGTCATTTGTGCCTTCATTCAATTCAATGAGCTTGTTCCATAATTCTTTGGCACTCTTGAATGGACCAACTTTGTTTAGTTGCTTTGAACTCAGTCTACATTTAAGGGTTATGGTAGCCTTAGTATTTGTTTATGTCTTCCACTTTTGATTAGTAGATCATTTTGAGGATTCTAGAATTTTTTTTTCATCTTGAGTTGGTATAATGAAGTCCTCAGTCACAGAGAACTAGTTATTTATTTTAGTCATAATGTAGTTCTCCATGTTGTTCTTCCAGTATGAGAAGTTGTTTCCTTCATAGTAGGGTGGTCGAGTAGTGCTATCACCCTATTTCAAAGACATCTTTATAGATCAAAATTCTTGCTTCTTTGGGTGTGAGTCCTCTGAACTAATCTTACTTTAATGTCACTTGTTAGACCTTTTAGAGCTAGAGGGGAGACTTGGTTGGGGGTTAGGATGTATACTAAAAGCCTACCTTTTTATATGAACATTTATTTTGTAATAAGAATCACATTGGTCAAATGTCTGCATTTAGTTAAATGCAATTGTCCATTTAATTTATATTGTACATAACATAGTGTGTGGTGTCACACAGAAGATCATGTTATCAGTTCTTTATAAATTATAAATAGTAGCTCACAACCAAGATGGATTGGGACAATCCATTAGAATGGTTGTAGTGTAATTTGGTATTAGTTGGTCTTGACTATAAATTTACATTAGTACACTATGTGTGTAGTGAGCAAGATCATTTAAGGTTGTTTCTTTTTATACTAACTGCATAAAAGAACAGAACCTCTGTTATTATTGATGTGTGTACTCTTAATCCCGATATAATTACAAGCACATATACTTAGTATTTATTTCTTTAATTTATCAATGGATGAGATTTATTCGTTAAATCAATAGGCCCGATAAGTTAGGAAATAATATTATTTATATAGTGTGTTGTTGATTATAGAAGGAAACTGTGTCCTAGTTATCTAGGTTGATGGTGCCCCCTTGAGGAGCTCATAAGGATTATCATGTAAATCATGCAGGGGGATTTAGTCCGGCATGATAATGAAGTTGAGTGGTACTACTCTTAGAGCTAGATATTAATTAAGTGAGTTATCAGTAACTCATTTAATTAATGGGCATTCGATATCTTAAACACAGGGAGACTTATGCACTCATGATAAGAAGGAGTTCATAATGTAATATGGGATTGGTGTGGTAGTTCAATAATGACTCTTTAGTGGTATGAGTTATTATTGATGAACTTGAGTTGGGTGTTAGGGTCAAACATTGGAAGCTCAAGTCCATCAGGAGGTCAAAACCAATTCCTCCTCTAGGTCCATGTTGTAGCCTCTTATAAAAAGTCTTTTTATCCAGCCAAAGCCCAGCTTCGTACCCAAGCTAGGGGTCGGCCACATCCTTGCTTGGTGCCCAAGCAAGGGGCCGGCCAAGCCCATCTTGGTGTCCAAGATGTGGTCGGCCAAGCCTTGCTTGGTGACCAAGCAAGGGGTCGGCCACTAAAGAAATAAAAAGAGAGATTTTAATTTTTGTTAAAATCTTTCCTTTTATAGCAATTTATAAATGATTAAAAGAGATATTTTAATTTTAAAATCTTTCCTTTTTTTGAAGCCATCCACATGGTTTTAAAAGAGAGTTTTAAATTTTAAAATATTTCCTTTTTTGTTGCCATCTATATTGATTTAAAAAGAGGGATTTTAATTTTGATAAAACTTCCCTTTTTTGTAACCATGATTTAGAAGAGAAGTTTAATTTTGAACTTTCCTTTTATAGCCATCACAATAGGAAATTTAAAAGAAAGAGATTTTAATTATTATTAAAATTTTCTTTTTTGCCATGACTAAGGATTATAAAAGAGAGGTAGAGAGTGCCTTATGGGAATAACGAATAACACATAACACATCTCCATATTTCTCTTATTCCCTTAAGGTCGAAACCTAAGCTTTCCCTCTTCTCTTTTCCTTGGTGGCCGACCCTTCTCTCTTTCTTTTCTCCCTTTGTTTTCTTCTCTTAAGGCCAGCGGCACATCAAGCTCCATCTTCTTGTAGCCAGTTTGCTTGGAGGGGAAGAAGAAGAGAAGGAAGTTTCCTATTTTGGCATTCCTTGGGTGGTCGAAACTTGTAGGCAAAGAAGAAGGTTCGGGTGAATTTCATCTTGGTAGATCATTGCCCACACGACGTCCAAGTGGAGGAGAGGAATACAACAGAAGATCAAGAGGTCTTTAGCTACAAAGAAAGGTATAACTAATTATTTGTTTCCGCTGTATAATTATTTTGTGTTCTTTGTATGGATCCTGAAATACCAACACAAGAGGCTATCGATTTTGTGTTTCTATTGTAGTCTCTATAGTTAAACCTAAGGTTACTGTAAGAAGTTTAAATATTCAATTTCTTTGAAAGGCTTTGTCGAGGAAGTGGTATATGATCCCATACCCAAGAAGGTCGAGTGCCTCGCCATGTTTAACCTAGAAGCCAATCTTTGAAATAGATATTTAATCAACTTCTGTAATATGGTTTAACTTCTGAAGAACGCATGGGTTGAACTTGGAGTAAAAATATTAAGTTCCGTTTCCAATCCAAGTTTAACTTCTGAAGAACAACTTGGATTAAAAATGTTAAGTTTCGTTTGCAATCCATGTTTAACTTCTGTAGAGCACATGGGCTGCTAGGAAAAATTCTGTTCTTATACAAATTTTTGAACAAGGGAAACAGAACCAAATTCCAAGTAGCACCCAACAGGGGGGTGAATAGCTCATTTCGCTTCTTTAAAGTTGATTGTCAACAGAAAAATTGAAGCAAAACACAACTCTAATACCTCCAATTTTATTTGGTATCTGCCTCCTTGAGGCAATTAATTCAAGGGTCACTCTGAGCTATCAACTTCAACTATCATTTCTCCTTCTTAGACCAAAATTGAAGGTGGAGAAACCTTTTTACAGCAAGATTACAAAGCTTCTCGAATGAAATAGCAACAGTAGAGAAAAAAAAAGATTATAGGTTTTTATCTTAGCTCTCCTTCTCTTAGTTACTTGAAGATTTTGTAGATGGAAGCTTGGTTCTGAGATAAATAGAAAGATATAAAGGGAACATTTCTCTTCTCATGCTTGAAGTCCCTTTTAGAATGCTTCAGAATTGGGATATTTCTCTGCTTTTTGGTCACCTCAAATTGATTAGAAAATTTCCACAATCAATTATGGATTGTTTAACTCTCCGTTGAATGATCATTGACTCCACATCTGTAACACCCACGGAATATTTGAGCAATACATATGGGTATTTCATTTTAGAATAAAAAGGGGAAATGGAAATAGAATCAAAAAGAAATAAAAAGAGAGAGGTTAAGGTTTGAACCTTGGACCTCTCACAATAGATAAAACTAAATTGGTGTATGATAACCACTAGAGTCATGAATGATATATGAATAGAAAAGAATGGAAATTGTAGTTAAAAGTGAGAGTATGATTAAGTAAGAGAACAAGAGAAAATCAAGTAGCTTTCCTCCTCTTCCTCTTGGTTAAGAGAAGAAGCAAGCAAAAGACAAGTTGTCTTCCTTCTTTCTTCTCTTTATTTTCGTGGGAATGAAGAGGGTGAGAGAGTAGAGGAGTCAAGGGGATGAATTGGGACATGTTTCATCCTCATTGAGAATAAATAGGAATGAGAAGAGAAAGGAGAGAAAGTTTGGCTACTTCTTCCTCCTCCTTCCTTCTCCTTCTTCCTCCTCCACCGAGACCTAAACCTCTCCCTCTCTCTTTTCCGAAATCCAAGCTAAGGTCTTCTTGCTAAGAAAATTAATTTACAAGAAGCAGTCCTCAAGATCTACTCCTTACAAGCAAGAGAAGAAAAGGGAGAACTAGGAAGAGAAGCTTCTTCTTCCTCTTCACAAGAGTACTTTCTCTTAACTAAGCAACAAGTTGTGAGTATCCCCTCACCTGTGATACAAGTTGTTCTTATGTTTTCCATGAGTTTAGATTGTGTAAAATAAAAACATAAGGTTCTCCTTGAAACTTTCGGCCATGGTAAGATTAAAGGCTTAGGAAAGCTTAAAACCAAATCTAATGTGCTCATGGTTTTCTTTATGATATGATATGAAGTTCTTATACTTATATGTTGTTAAAAACCTAGACACCTTCACTTAGGGTTTTGGCCATGGTGAGATTAAAGGCTTGGGAAAGCTTAAAACCAAATCTAATATGCTCATGGTTTTCTTTATGATGTGATATGAAGTTCTTATGCTCATATGTTGTTAAAACCTAGATAATATGCTCATGGTTTTTCTTTATAATATGATATGAAGTTCTTATGCTCATATGTTGTTAAAAACTAGATAATATGCTCATGGTTTTTCTTTATAATATGATATGAAGTTCTTATGCTCATATGTTGTTAAAACCTAGATAATATGCTCATGGTTCTTCTTTATAATATGATATGAAGTTCTTATACTTACATGTTGCTTAAAAAAAACCTAGATACCCTTCACTTAGGGTTTCGGCTATGATGGAATTTAAGGGCCTAAGAAAGCTTGAAACCAAATCTAACATGCTTATGATTTTCCTTATGATATGATAAGAAGTTAGCTTGGTGTCCTTATGCTTGTAGGTTGCTTAGACTTAGTTTCATGCTCCTTAAAGTTTTGGCCACAATCAATTAAAAGACCTAGGAAGCTTAGAACCTAAACTAAATATGCTCATGGTGTTCCTTATGATAATTATTATGAAATTGGTTCAGGATCTACATGCTTTTATGTTGCTTGTAACCTAGAAACATGCTTCACAAGTTTCGGCCACAACAAGTTAAAAGACTTAGGAAGGTTAGAACCTAAACTAAATATGCTCATGATGTTCCTTATGATAATTATTATGAAATTGGTTTAGGGTATACATGCTTTTATGTTGCTTGTAACCTAGAAACATGCTTCACAAGTTTCGGCCACAACAAGTTAAAAGACCTAGGAAGCTTAGAACCTAAACTAAATATGCTCATGGTGTTCCTTATGATAATTATTATGAAATTGGTTTAGGGCTTACATGCTTTTATGTTGCTTGTAACCTAGAAACATGCTTCATAAGTTTCAGCCACAACCAAGTTAAAAGACCTAGGAAGCTTAGAACCTAAACTAAATATGCTCATGATGTTCCTTATGATAATTATTATGAAATTGGTTTAGGGTCTACATGCTTTTATGTTGCTTGTAACCTAGAAACATGCTTCACAAGTTTCGGCCACAACAAGTTAAAAGACCTAGGAAGCTTAGAACCTAAACTAAATATGCTCATGGTGTTCCTTATGATAATTATTATGAAGATTGGTTTAGGGTTATATGCTTTTATGTTGCTTGTAACCTAGGAAAAACCCTTGCATGTTTCGGTCATTCTATGGAATTAGGGTTAGAGACCCAATCATGATTCACTATATGTTTCACATGTTATGATATGAATTAAGAGGTGCTAGTCAATGATTTCCATGCATGATTATGCTTCCTTATGATATGTTTTATGCTTACTTATGTATGCTTATGAATCATATATGAAAATGACTTTATGATGGGCTATATGCTCAAGTATGCATGCTTTGTGATATGACAAGTAAAGGCCTAAGAGATGCTTCCCTTTTGTTGGGACTAAGAGCACTCTTTATGATATGACAAGCAAAGGCCTAAGAGATGCTTCCCTTTTTGGGACTAAGAGCACTCTTCATGATAAGATAAGTAAAGACCTAAGAGTTGCTTCCCTATTAATTGGGACTAAGAGCACTCTTCATGAAATGATATGTACTATGACATGCTATTTTACTTTGTATGGCTTGTACCAAGGGTGGGCTCCATAAGCGCCCCTAGGCCGACGGTCTATGAATGGGTCTAGTAAAAGGGATGGGCTTCTAAGTGCCCCTAGGTCGATGGTCTATGAAACGGGCCTAGTTCCTAGTAGGTTCAAGATTTGCTACCTTGGATCTATTTAGGATGCGCGCATTTATGTATGTATGTGGTACCAGCCGGACCCTCATGTTGAGATTATGTTTAAGTATTATATGATATACTTTCTTTAAAAGACATCTTGCACATGACATGACGCATGTTTTTGAAAGACATCTTGCATACACTTATATGATATGATAAATTATGGTTTGATATGTGATGATATGATATTTTATGAGATGATATAGCATGATGTTTCTTTATGACATGATATGATATGATGCTCTTTTATTTTATGAGATGATATAGCATGATGCATCTTTATGACATGATATGATATGACGCTCTTTTATTTTATAAGATGATATAGCATGATGTTTCTTTATGACATGATATGATATGATGCTCTTTTATTTTATGAGATGATATAGCATGATGTTTCTTTATGATATGATATGATATGATATAATGCTATTTTACTTTATGATATGATATGTTAGGATGCTCTTTTACATGATATGATGTTCAGATGATTATGTCTCCATGCTACAAGCTCATATGATTATGCTATGATATACGGTTTTTGTGAGTAGGAAAGGATCTCACTAAGCCTATGTGTTTATAGTTACTTTCCTTGTACCGCAGATAAAGGCAAAGGATGGGTGAACTAAGGGAGCAGCAGGAGAGGCAAGAGATGTGTGTGGTAGTGGCTCGACTAAGGAAAAGACCTGCTTATATTAATTTATGCATGATATGAACCATGTCTATCTTATGTTAATGATTTGAATGATTACTTGTCACTTGTTCATGTTTATGGTAGAAAATTATTTCATGACCTCATTCACTTAGAGGTATGCAAGGATATATAAATAAGTACTTCCGCTGTTTTAGAAAAGAAATTATAATATGCATGTATGTTCCTCGTACCGTACACGTACAATGTAACCCCGCCCTACTAGCAGGAAGGGCGGGCGCTACAAGTTGGTATCAGAGTCAGGTTAGTCTTCCCGCTACACACACATCAAGCCTCCATCCTGCCACTCCAAGTAACAATCTTTACTCACTCTATTTTCTTTATGCATGATAAGAAATGAGTTTAGTATGCATGAACGTAGGTATACCTGATATTAATTGCCTTTATGTATGATAAGCAATGTTTTAATATGTACGGATATAAGTAGGGATGACCATGGACTTATGCTAGCCTTATTGTCATTTATGAAGATAAATATGGCTAGAAGACGCGGTAACAGGGCCGATGAGACAGTGACTCCACCAGATTTGACACAGGTAGTCACGGATCTCCAGCGTCAGATCACGGAACAACAACAAGTAATCACTGCTCTGATGAATCAGCAAGGATACCCTGTCACCCCACCAGCAAATCAAAATACATTGCCCGTCATACCTATAGCTGCACCAGTACCACCGGTAGCCCCTGCCCTAGTGGTCTGACAGGAGACTTACTTAATACAATGGCTAAGGCTGAAGCCGGAGAACTTCACGGGTACTTGTGAGCCATGGGACGCTCAAACCTGGTTCAAGACAATGGAAAGTATAGTGGAATTGCTGGATTGGCACGTATCAGAAAAGATCAAGTGTGTGTCATTCTGCTTTTCCGGGGACGCAAGGATGTGGTGGGAAAGGGTCAAGGTCAAGAGACAAGTTAATCAGATGAACTGGGCGGATTTCGAAGCAGAGTTCTTTGAGGAGTTTTTCCACATGCGGGTAACAAACCGGCATTACGATGAGTTCACCGAGTTCCGACAAGGTGACTTATCAGTTAACGAAGCAGTGAAGCGCTTCAACCGCCTCGCATGCCTCTACCCAGAGTTGGTTAGCACGGAAAGAGAAAGGGTCAGACTGATGCTGAAAATGCTCCGACCCGAGATAGCTTTGAATGTGGCCAGCGGAATTAATAGACCGCAGACTACAGAAGAACTGGTCAGCAGTGCCCTGATCACCGAACATTATCAGAAGGCGATGAACGAGAATAAGAATCAGGCACAGACAGAAGGACAGAAACCTCAAGGTACCAAAACAAGCTAGAAAGGAAACCCTAATGGAAAAAAGAAAATAATGGAACAACACTAAAGGAGGACCAGCGAATAAGCAACCTAAGTACCCTCAGTGTACCACTTGTGGGAAATAGCATTCCGGGGTATGCCACAAGGGTACGAGAAAGTGTTACAATTGCGGACGGGAAGGACATATGGCCAGAGACTGCCCTATCCAGTCCCAGACACCAGCCCAGCAGTATAACCAGAACAGGAGTGCCCCCTCACAGCTACACCTGATGCAAGCTGCCATTGAAGAGACTCCGATTAGCCAAGGAAGATTGGAAGCCCCACCAACTACGACGAATGCCAGGGTTTTCTCTCTCACCAAAGAGGATGTGGCGAGTGCTTCGACAGTTGTCACAGGTCAGCTACCTATTTTCAGTCAGTATGCTAATGTGTTATTTGATATTGGGGTGACACACTCGTTTGTCTCTACACCCTTCATCGAGAAGTTAGAGATACCACCACAAGCCTTAAATGGCAAATTCTTAATAACCCTACCTTCGGGAGAAGTAATGTCATCTACTCATATGTTGCGAGCCGCGCCCATCAGAATCGCAGACAGAGAACTCTACTGTGACCTGATAGTGCTTGACATGTAGGATTATGATAGTATATTGGGCATGGATTTCCTGAGCAAGTACGGTGCTTCAATCGATTGCCACAAAAGAAAAGTAGTTTTTCGACCTGAAGCTGAATCGATATTAGAATTTATTGGGGAACCCAAGGGAAATTGGTGCTACGGAGCCGAAGATGTGACCGGACAACTCTCTACCCTGACTATAACACCGACGATGTTCAAGAGTAAACCAATACTCTACTAACTGAGTCAATATGAGTATACTGATATCATCCACTCCGCAGCTAATAATAACAGAGGCTGATATGTGACTCTAACACTCAGCCAACTAGTCATAGTAGACACTAAAACAACTAGTAGTATGATATGACGAATCCCTTGAGACTGTAATCCTTGATCTCCAGTAGGTCAATCGTAATCAGTGATTGACCCAACACATGCAATGCATGCTACAAACAAATAGGCAGACACTAACAAGAGAGTGTTAACACATGTCATCACTATCAGAACAACAATGCATGTACTAACAGAAATGTATGATAACAATATGTAAACATACCTCCTATAGCCTGGAGATGTCCTGCTGCTGCCTGGTCCCAAAGCCCGAAAGTCACATCAAGAAAATCGAAACACAAAATCTAAAAACACGAATAACAGGCATCGTACCTGCTCTGATACCACTAAATTGGTATCAAAAAAATCTCGAAAATCCAGAACACATATCAAGTATTGTATACCTGATCTGTTACCACTAAATTGTCACGCCCCCAAAGGAGTCTCTACTGAAAAATTTTGGCAGAATCTCCCCTGTATCGGTGACAATTTGAAACATACATACATACAAAATACATCAGCCACATGCGGCTGGAATATATACACAACCACGCAGTTATAAAATCATCCCACTCTGCTGAAATAAGAAAAACACAACCACGCAGTTATATATATACAATAGACAGCCCACTCGGCTGTATTAAACCAACACAGAGGAAAAACGATAACGAAAGCTCATACAAAACAAATCAACACACTGCTAGCCGGCTAGGCTTTATACAACAACCATAACAACAAATACAACAACACACCAAATACAACAATCACCAAATACAAATAAAAGATATACAAAACCCGAAACGATCATCGAATGTGACGTAGGACCTGACAGACTGGATACTCCAAGCGACACACCAACCATCTACCTGCTACTTGAAAACATAAATGTACAAATGCGGTGGTGAGTATAGGTAACTCAGCGGGTAATAGACAGAATGGTGCATGGACTATAAATAAACATAGAGATCAAAGGTATACAGTCTCAGTAGGGAATCAAAGAACATGATCCTACTATTAAAATCAATGCATCTGAACATATCAGACCTACTAACCTGACATATATACTGTACAAACCACAACCGACATAATGATAGATACATACCCAATCTGGAATCGACATCTGGTACAATGGTCAGTAAACTCACCAGATCTACAACAGACCTACTCGTGACACCTGTGCAATATAAATACGACTGCAAATACATGTAAATTAAATGACATGTATGCAGCATGACAACCATATGCAACAATCATATCGCAAACAAATGCAACATACCACAAACACATGCAACTAGTATCTACTAGACATGTATGCAAATATATCTCCAAAGATGCATCGCGCATCAAATGCAAATGTGCATGCATGCTCTATGGTCACCCTCGCCACCTCTCTAGAAACCACGACCCCTGTATGGCCGAGAGGCTTGGGTCCATGACAAACCGTACTAGCCTCCAGTACAAGCACTGCTATAGGCGGCCGAAGCAGGCGGTCAGCTAAGTAGTTATATAACTGCATAGCTAAGGGTCCCTGACCACTCAAACTCAAACCCTCTGACTACTGTACCCTCAAGATCCACTACTCCAGAGTGGTCGAGGCTGACAGAACACTGAGCGACTGAATGAGCGCGATAGGACTAGCTCTACTCCTAACTAACACTCTCCAACAGTGGTTGAAAGGACAGCTATAAACAACTGACGACTCTCTCAACCATAAGGAAGACGATAATCGTCAGATGCAATGAATGATGAACATGATATATATATACATATATAATCATGATACCGACACTGTCTGTTGGTTGCTACTCGGAAAACCTAATGGTTCCACTGTACAAAAATTTTGTACAAAGGTCTGAACCTCTTCCTAGCTATCATGTGTTCTTTTAAATTAAACTTGGATCGCCTGCGGAACTTAACACGTTTGATCCAAAGTTTAATCTATTTGTTCTTTTAGGTTTAGACTTGAATCTCCTGCGGAACTAAACACTTTCGATCCAAATCACCTAGGTTATTAATTTTATTAAATATTAATTTCCAAAATTGGCTTCCAGTACTGACGTGGCGAGGCACATGGCCTTCTTGGATATGGGAGCAACCACCACCGACTAGACAAAGCCTTTTAAGGAAAGCTAATATTTAATTTCCTTAAATAATTTTAGGTCAACCGAAAAGAACAATCAAATCACAAGGAAAAACAAAAACAAAAGAACACAACATCGAAAATAAATTCGAAATACTAGAATTGCATGCCTCTTGTATTTGGTATTTTTACAAAGATATAAAACTAGTATGATGCGGAAATTAAATACTAGTATACCTTTTCTTTTGCAAACAAAAACCTCTAGGTCTTCTACCGTATTCCTCTTCTAACCTCGGACATTGTGTGGCCAATGATCTTCCGAGATGAGAACCACCAAGGCACCTTCTTCTTCCTTCCTTCAAGTTTCGGCCAAGCAAAAACTTCCAAAGGATGAAGAACTTTTTCCACCAACCAAGCTCCAAGGGATGCAAGAAACAAGACTCCTTTCTCTCCTTTTCTCCAAGCTAGATCCAACCACTTCTATGCCTCCAAGAGATGATGAAGTCTCGGCCACAAGAAGGAGAAGAGAGAAGAAGAAGGGGAACCTCTAGGGGCCGGCCACACCAAGGAAGAAAAGAGAGGAAGAAAAAGAATAGAGTCGTTCACCATGAAGCCTCCTCTACCCCCTCTTTTATAATTCTTGGTCTTGGCAAATAAGGAAATTTAAATAAAAACCACCTTAATTCTTTTGCCATGAAAAGGAAAATTTATTTAATTAAAAATAATTTTCTCTTCTCCAATTTATTTGGCCGGCCACCTCTTTCCCCAAAACAAGGAAAGTTTTAATTAAAACAAAAATTAAATTTCCTAATTTGTTTCTAGAAATTTATAAAAATTTCTCCAATAATTTTAATCCCTTCATGATTTGTTAATAAAAAGAAATGTTATAAATTAAAATCTTTCTATTAAACATGTGGATAAAAAGAAAGTTATCACTAAAAATTAAAATCTCCTTTCAATCTACAAATAAGGAAATATATCAAATCTTTTCTTAATCTTTTGTAGAAACTAATAAAAGAGAATTACTAATTTTTTAAACTTTCTTTTAAATCATGAACATGGTTAAAAGGAAAGTTTTTACCAAAATTAAAATCAACCTTTTAATCTACAAATAAGAAAAAGAGATTTAGCTCTTCTCTTTATCTTTTGTAGAATCTTATAAAAGGAAAGATTTAAATTTTTAAACTCTCTTTTAAATCATGTTATCCACATAAGAAAAATTTTAAAAATAAAAATCCTTTTATTTTAATTTGGGTCGGCCACACCAAGCTTGAACCCAAGCTAGGGCCGGCCACCTTGAAGCACCCATGAACCAAACTGTGGCCGGCCCTAGCTTGGCCTCCAAGCTAGCTTGGCCGGCCCCTATGGGATGGGTAAGAAGGTGGGTATAGGTGGGTATAGTACTCTATAATTAAGAGGCTATGATAGGGACCGAGAGGAGGAATTGGTTTTGGTCTCCCGATAAAATTAAGCATCCCGTGTTCGCCCCGAACACACAACTTAATTTTATCAATAATAATTCATTCCACTAGAGAACTATTATTGAACTACCGCATCAATCCCAAATTATATTTTGGGCTCCTTCTTATTATGAGTGTGTTAGTCTCCCTGTGTTCAAGATGTCGAATGCCCACTAATTAAGTGAGTTACTGACAACTCATTTAATTAATATCTTAGTCCAAGAGTAGTACCACTCAACTTCATCGTCATGTCGGACTAAGTCCACCTGCAGGGTTTAACATGACAATCCTTATGAGCTCCTCTTGGGGACATTCTCAACCTAGATCACTAGGACACAGTTTCCTTCTATAATCAATAACACACACTATAAGTGATATCATTTCCCAACTTAGCGGGCTTATTGATTTATCCAACTAAATCTCACCCATTGATAAATTAAAGAAATAAATATCAAATATATGTGCTTGTTATTATATTAGGATTAAGAGCACATACTTCCATAATAACTGAGGTCTTTGTTCCTTTATAAAGTCAGTATAAAAGAAACGACCTCTAATGGTCCTACTCAATACACTCTAAGTGTACTAGTGTAATTATATAGTTAAGATAAACTAATACCTAATTACACTACGACCTTCCAATGGTTTGTTCCTTTCCATCATGGTCGTGAGCTACTGTTTATAATTTATAAGGTACTGATAACATGATCCTCTGTGTGTGACACCACACACCATGTTATCTACAATATAAATTAATTGAACAACTACATTTATCATAAATGTAGACATTTGACCAATGTGATTCTTATTTCTAGATAAATGTTTATACCAAAAGCTAGGCTTTTAGTATACATCCTAACAATCTCCCACTTATACTAAAAGACTAAGTTGCTATATCTGCTGTCATACATCTGATTCCCAACCCTTCAACATGCCCATCAAAAGCTCTTGCCTTAAGGACCTTAGTGAAAGGATCTATAGGTCATCACCTGATGCAATCTAGGCGGCAACAACTTCTCCTCGTTTATACGATTTCTCGTATTGGGTGGTACTTGCGCTCTATTGTGTTTACTTGCCTTATAGACTTATGGTTTCTTCGAGTTTGCTACTGCACCAATATTATTACAATAAATTGTAATAATCTTTGGACAAACCATAAATCATATCTAAGTCTATCTTGAGGTTATTGAGTCATTCAGTTTTTATGGCTACCTCAGAGGCTTGCCATATACTAAGCTTCTATGGTGGAGTCCAGAAAAACACCTATGCTTATCACTCTTCCATAGTTATGACTTTACCTCCTAAAGTAAACACAAAACCCTGAGGTTGACTTATTATTGTCCCTATCCGATTGGAAGTCAAAATCCATGCAACCCACAGGGACCAAATTAACTGCCTTGTAAGCTAACATATAATCTCTAGTGTCTCTAAGGTACTTCAATATATGGTTTACTGCAGTCAACTGTCCTTGTCCAGGGTTACTTTGATATCTGCTAACTATGCCCTTGGCAAAACAGATTTTTGATCTCGTGCATAGCATACTTTAGGCTTCCGATAGCCGAAGCATAAAGAACTCCCTTCATTTCCTCTATCTCCTTTGATGTCTATGGAGGCATTTCTTTAGATAAAGTTACTCCATGCTAAAAAGGTAAGAAACCTTTCTTGGAGTTTTGCATGCTTAAAACGAGCAAGGATTTTTTTTTTCTCGATATATGAAGTTTGGGATAAGTAAAATATTCTTTTCTTGCGATCCCTTATTACTTTGATCTCAAGAATATATACATTCTCCCAAATCCTTTATATCGAATTGTTTGGACAACCATACCCTTACTTCTAACAACATTTTGATATTGTTTCCAACTACCAAAAATGTTATCTACGTATAGTACAAAAAATACCACCACGTTTCCATCACACCTTTTGTATACACAAGACTTATCCGGTTACTAAATAAATCCGTAGGTCTGGATTACTTTGATAAACCGGATGTTCCAAGACCTTGAAGCTTTGCCTCAGTCCATAGACTGATTGAGCTTGCACACAAGATGCTCTTAGCCCTTTGTAATGAACCCTTCTGGTTGCTTTATATGGATGCTTTCTTCAAGACTTCCATTAAGGAATGCTGTCTTGACATCCACTTGCCAAATAGATAAAAGAATCCAGATAGACTTAAGCATGACTACTAGTGAAAAAGTTTCCTTTTTCATCAAGCCTTCCTTTGAAAGTTTCTACCTTCCTGTCTATCCCTCTTTTCCTATTATAGACCTTTTTACACCCAAAGGCTTTTACACCATTTGGTGGTTCTACAAGCTTCCAAATTTTATTAGAATACATATATTCTAATTCTATTATTCATTACTCTTTGACAAGATACTGCATCTTTATCTTGGAGTACTTCATCATATGTCTGGAGATCAGGTTCATGTCTTCCAGAGATCGAGTCCAAAAACTCTCCCAAAACATGAATCTTTTTAGGTTGCCTAATAACCCTCCCACTACGACGAGACACTTTCTGTAATTGTGTATCATTTGTGATACGTGTTGCAGTTTCCTTGTGGTATCTCATCTTGTACAGTTGGTACTAGATTAGACATGTCTTTTATTATTTCCGTAAGAACAAATTTACTTATGGGCACGTGGTTTATTACATAGTCATTTTCTAAAAATCAATCATTGATGCTAACAATGACCTTCTGATTTTTAAGACTATAAACCTACTTTCATTTCTCTAGGATAACCCACAAACAAGTGAATTCCTGTCCAAATTATCATTGTCTCTCTTTAGCATATGTGCTGGACTACCCGAATCCGAATATGCTTCAAAATAGGCTTACGTCTATTCAGCAATTCTATATGAGTAGAGAGTTCTGATTTTGGAAGGTACTATGTTCACTTCCATTTCCAGAGTATATTCTTAAAATGAATTTGGTAATAACTCATCATCAATCTACTTATTTCCATAAGAGTCCTATACCTTCCTTTTTCTACACCATTCTGTTGGGGTATACCAGGCGTAGTTAGTTGGGATTGAATCCCTACTTCTGATAAGTGACTCCTAAATTCTTCCAAGAGGTACTTGCTACTACGATCTAACCATAGTATCTTGATACTTTTACCTTGACATTACTCCTTATTAGCCTAGTACTCTTTGAACTAATCAAAGCACTTAGACTTGCAGTGCGTCAAGTAAATGTATCCTTATCTCGAATAGTTGTCTATAAAATAGATGAAATATTCGATACTACCTCTTGTCTGGATAGTCATAGGATCACACAAATCAGAATGAAACAATTCCAACATATCTTTGGATCCATACCCCTTAGACTTAAAAGCTTCTTGGTTATTTTTTCCTCCAAGTAAGACTCGCAGGTTGGAAAGATTTCCTCTACTAATGAACCCAAAAGTTCATCAGCTACCAATGAATCCTACTTAAGTTAATATAACCTAGCCTTAGATGCCAAAGATATAATTGGTTCATTTCCGAAGGTTGCCTTCTCTTATAGTTAGAAGATGTGTTACTAATTTTCATTTGTTGCATTGTGGGAGTTATTCGATTTATAAATTGCCAACCAACGTACCAGAATAGATAACTTCCCTATTTTTCTTGACAACAACTTTGTTATCAAAATAAACATAATATCTATTCTTTAATAGTTTAGAAACTGAAAACAAATTCTTTCTAAACTTAGTACGTAAAGACAATTTCTAAAATCCATATTTTATGTAACGACCACCCTTCTTACTACTACTACTACCTAAGAGTGACCGTTACTTAACTACTAACTCTACTTAACCGGTATAATTAAAATCACAAGGAAACCCTACCGAAAAATTTCGACAAAATCTCCCCTGTACCGGTGACCTTAAACTAACATACATACATAATATACACAGCCACAGGCGGCTGGAACATGTAACAGACTCTCACGCAGTTTAATAAATCCAAAACAAAAGAGAACAACACCAGAAATCATCACACAAGATTACAATTCTTCTACTATGTCCTAATCACATCAAAATAACAAATACTATCTTAAATACTCCTAACATAGCAAAAGACAATGGAAACTAAAATAAAACTTCTTTCCTAGTCCCAAGGCTTCCATAGTCCTGGCATCACACATCCTTCGAACACCTCCTTGTCGCCTTCCTTTCTATATCTTTTCCTTTCCTGTATCTGCAGTAAGAGGAAATGCAATCTATAAGCAAAATTTTCTTAGTAAGCACTATCTAACTCACAAAATCACGAATATGCATGTATACGAAAAGAACTAGAAACTATATGCTCTAAAAAGAAATAAAGCATAAATATAACTGCTCATGTCAAACTAATAGCAAAGAAAAGCTAAGGAATCTACTCATGTAATTCTAATAGCTAATCATGCTGCTCATCTAATAGGTAAACATGAAAAACTACTCATCTACTAGATAAACATGGTAGAATAAAGAACTAAACTTACTAATTTTTAGAACTATATAAAACTTATTTCATTTGTTCTAAACTTAATCTTTAATACTTTATGTTTATGTAAAACTCGTTTTACTTGTTCAAAAACTTATACTTATAATACTTCAAAATAATAATCAACTTTTTCTTGGGCCCAGGCATAGTACCATCTTATGCGCGTTCCCTAATAGGTTGGGGTTGCGAGCCACCAATCCTAAAAGAGCAGACCTTGGTCTACCAGGGCCAAGACCTTGGAATTAGACACCTGGATTTGTTTAACGACAACCTTGTGAAGTCGGGTACTTGCCTCTTCTTAAAAGTAAAATACTTATAATCTTAATTACTTCTTCTTTAAATGCCTTGGCATTTTAATAGGCACCTTGTGTGCCAAAATCCCTAAAGTCTTGACTTTGGGATCTACTTAAGGCCTTGGCCTTTTCTTTCTTTTCTTTATCTTTCTTATACTTGTTAATACTTCTAATAAAAGAATGCTTCTTTAAAAACTGAAATGTTTAAACAACTTCTAACATTGAAATGGTTAAACAAAAATCTGCATATAAGCTTAATCAAAATCTGCATTCAAGCTTATTAAAAATCTGCATTATAATCTTAATAAAATCTGCACTTGTAAGCTTAATAAATGTCACGCCCCAGAGGAGTCCCTGTCCGAAGAAATTTCGACAGCATCTCCCCTGTACGACGGACAA
Source organism: Zingiber officinale (assembly GCF_018446385.1). NCBI lineage: Eukaryota > Viridiplantae > Streptophyta > Magnoliopsida > Zingiberales > Zingiberaceae > Zingiber > Zingiber officinale. Next base: position 35,728,462 of record NC_055998.1, read on the forward strand.
TCTGAAACTTTCTACATACATAAATACCTCAGCCACAGGCGGCTGGAATAAAAACAGTAAATAAAACCAATCACCACGTAGTTTATATAAGTATTCAGCCTCTGGCTGCCACAACCACGCAGTTAATAAAATAGTAAACAAAACAATAAAACTCTGACTCGAAATCCACCCTACTCCACTACACTCGTAAAGCTCAAAACCGACGAACCCACCTCTTCTGCCGTCCAGGCAGGCATATAGTAGAATAAAATCCAAATCATATCAAAGGTCCATCAAACGAAAGGATTCCATACAATATCCATATGAAAAATCCAAAACAAGACTAAAACAAAGTCTGATAGAGAATAAAAAACTAAAATAAAATAACAACTCAACCCAGCAGAGGACTAGCACTACGTGCTGTGGGGACTAGCGACTGGAACTCCCTCCTGACAGCATCAACCTGAAAATAACAACAATGGAGGCGGGGTGAGTCCAACACTCAGCAGGTACAATTGATATGCAAAGTAAAGAAATAACACCTAGCACTAATCATGCGTACAGTCTCCTGATAAAGATAAAGGTAACTACAAACCGAAGAAGACAGGAGAGAATCTGTACTAACCAGGACCCGGTAAAAGGACAAACAGTCCGAAAGGTATAGAAGACCTGTATGCATGTCAATCAAGGTATCCAAGCAATGTGCAGCATATAAGTGCAACAAACACAAACACAAACAGTAAATGCATCATGCATATGATGCCAATGTCATGGTCACCCCTGACCGACTCACAACAACAGTGGGACCGAGTGGGTAGGGCTGTGACAACCGTGCACTCAGCAACACTACTCCTGATGAGTGATCGAGTGGACGGGATGCTGTCGGAGTACATACGTACTCCTACCCCAAATCATAAATGGGGGAGCGCAATGCTCTCAACTCCCGGTACACTGTGACGGGGAGGAATCTCTAACGTGCTACACGCTGCGTCACACTACCCCTGAGCGGATCAACGGAGCACCGGAAGAGTCAAACTGACGTGCTACCACGCTGTGTCCTGCTACCCATGAGCATCACAACGGAGCACCGAACAGTGATGAAACTGGCAATGTGCTCGACAATAAAGGATCAATCAATCACTCAGCATGCAATCATGCGAATGGTGCATGTCACTAAGCATGGTAATATACTAAACCAATCTCTGGATATATATCATAATGTGCACCAAAGCGAATGAATCATATCAAGATATACTGATCAATAAGGTATCAAACCTAGGTCCTGAACATGTGAAACGTGGTTATATCACTACCCATGAGCATGATAGATCAGGTACAAGACCAATACGAGATGCAATCAAACAATCAATCAAACAGGTAACATGTATTGGGCAGTGATTAACCGAAATAAATAGGAAACACAATTAATGCAACATATTATTTTCATTACTAAGCATATCAAAGACAATAAGTCAAAAGTACCCGCCTCCAATAGAATGAATCAATCCGGTCCAACTCGGACGTCGAGATACTCGTCTCGCGTCAAATTCCTGTATCACCAATTTATACACATTCTTTTATTTAGCTACAACTCAATAAATAGCTAAATAAAATCCCCTAAACTAATTTAGGGTAAAAACTCTAATCATATGACATTAACCCTTCCTAATTCATCATGTAAACCTAATTATCTAACAAGATCCAATACAACATGATCTACGAAACAAAAACTCACTTGTTGGAACACTTACACTGATCAGATCAAGATGGAAATCAAGAAAACAACCAGGCGTTCCGTGCTGTGGTGGTCGGAAATCCAGCAACTTCACACTACTGTCCACTGCCAATTGGACCAACATTTCCAAATCTATCAAATAGGAAATCTTTACAGTAGCATACAAAAAGTCTACATCACTGTTGTAATTAACAAAATCATCACCTGTCCTTCTTCTCCGACAATGGTAGCAAGCAGCAGTGGCTGGGATGCTCTTCTATCAGCCCACTGCCGAAACCCTAAGTCAGTGCTGGAGAAGAGAGCCCAACTGAAAGACCAAGGCTAGGGCACCACAAGAACAACAACAATGGTGTTGATCCTTCCTTCCGACGTGCGAGGTGATTGTGAACCCAATCTAATGCACGAAATTGGACGACTTGATCGGCGTCGTCTATGCTCTATGCGGGAAGAAAGCTCGGCTAAGGCACGGGGTGGCCGGCGGTGGCGCCGGCACTCGGGCAGAGAAGGAGCGGCTCTGCTCCGTGCGACGACGGTGTCTAGGGCTCAGTGTGGAGAGGTCGGCGCTGTCCCGTGCGGCGGCGGCGCTAGGACACATGCGACCGGTACCGATCCTGGTGGCCGGCGTTCGGCAGCAGAGAGGGACACGGGATATGGAAAGTCGGGCTCAAATCGCTGGTGATCTGCCCCGAGGCGTCGTCGACGTCGGAGAAAAGGAAGGAGGACGACGCTAGGGCAGAGGAGAATCGGCTGGAGAAGAAGAAGATGAGAAGAGAAATGCCGGCTTCTCTTGTTATCGGCTTATGCACGCGAGGGAGAGGAGGAAACCGCCGAGCGGCGCCGGTTAGGGCACAGTCGGCGCAAGGGGAAGGTCGCGTGAGGGAGCTCGGGTGAAGCACGGGGCGAAGAAGAGGAATAAATCAAAATAAAATAAATTAAAAGAAAAAAAGAATGAGTTAAAGAAAATAAACATTTCCTCTTTAAAATAGGGTAGCCCAAATAGACCTTCCCGAGGTCCTGTTTTTATCCCCGTAAACTCGTTCATACGAGCTCCGAAAAATTCCCGAAAAATTTCCAAAAATTCCGAAAAATTCCCTTATTAATATTCGTCTATTTTCCGGTATTTTACATTCTCCCCCACTAATTAAAATTTGGTCCCCAAATTTCGTTATCTACCATCAGCAAGTACTAACAACAGATATAGAGTATAAATGCTGAACGGTAAATAAATCACATACCTCAAGTGAAAAGATGGGGATATCGAGCTCGGATAGTGTCCTCGAGCTCCCAAGTAGCCTCCTCGTCCGAATGATGCTGCCATCCGACTTTAACCAGCCGGATAGTCTTGTTCCGCAACTGACGCTCCTTCCGGTCGAGAATCCGTACCGGAACCTCCTCATAGGTAATGTCAGGCTGAACTGGAACTGGGATATCTGCCAGCACATGCGTCGGATCGGGTACATATCTCCTCAGCATGGATACATGAAATACATCGTACACGCCTGACAGGGACGGTGGTAGTGCCAGCTACCGCTCCGATCCTCTCCAAGATCTCGAAAGGGCCAATGTACCGCGGAGCTAGCTTACCTCTGAGGCCAAATCTCTTCACCCCTTTCGTGGGTGAAACTCGCAGAAATACATGGTCGCCAACAGAGAACTCTAGTGGTCTGCGTCTCCGATCAGCATAACTCTTCTGGCGATCCTGCGCCTCTGACATCCTCCGTCTGATAGTACGGACCAACTCTGCATCCTGCTGAACTCTCTGAGGTCCCAACAGCTGGGCCTCTCCGACCTCATCCCAAAGGACGGGTGTCCGACAAGGTCTACCATACAACGCCTCAAACGGTGCCATCTGGATAGCCGAATGGAAGCTGTTGTTGTAGGCAAACTCTACCAACGGCAGATGGTCCTCCCAACTGCCTCCGAAATCCATAACACATGACCTCAGCAGGTCCTCTAAAGTCTGAATGGTCCGCTCTGACTGTCCATCTGTCTGTGGATGGAAAGCTGTACTGAAACGGAGCTGTGTGCCCAAGGCCTGCTGCAGACTCTGCCAGAAACGAGACGTAAACCGTGGATCTCTATCCGAAATGATACTCAATGGAACACCATGTAGTCTGATGATCTCCCGACAATACAGATCTGCCAATCGATCCAAGGGATCAGTCCTCCGAATCGCTAAGAAATGCGCAGATTTGGTTAATCGATCAACGATTACCCAAATCGCGTCATGGCCTCGTCGTGTCCTCGGCAACCCTACCACAAAGTCCATAGTAATGTGATCCCACTTCCACTCAGGAATAGGAATCCGCTGAAGTAATCCTGCAGGTCTCTGGTGTTCAGCCTTCACCTGCTGACAGACAAGACATCTAGCTACGAAATCCGCGATGTCTTTCTTCATACCGTTCCACCAATAGGAACGTCTCAAATCTCGATACATACGGGTTCCGCCTGGATGGATCGCAAATCGAGAACGGTGTGCCTCCTGTAATAGCTCCTGTAAGACCGGATGAGACTGAGGTACGCATAATCTGCCTCGGAAGAATATAATACCCTCCTCGTCTCGTGTAAACTCGGTCTGCTGCCCGGAAGCTATCTGACTGCTAATAAACTGCAAATGCTGATCACTGGCCTGTGCCTCTCGGATCCTCGTCCTGATCGACGACTGAGCAACCATGGTAACCAGAATACCCTGCTCTGTCGGTCCCTGCTCCTCAAGATCTAACTCCGAGAAACTCTGAATCAAGTCCGTGACTGAAGTCCGGTGGCAAGCCAAAGTCCCTCTGGACTTCCTGCTGAGTGCATCTGCAACCACATTAGCTTTCCCCGGGTGGTAGCTAATGGTACAATCGTAGTCCTTCAGGAACTCCATCCATCTCCTCTGTCGAAGATTAAGCTCCTTTCTGAGTGAAAATGTATTTGAGACTCTTATGATCAGTGAGAATCTCAAATGTGATACCGTATAAATGATGACGCCAAAGCTTCAGAGCAAAGATGATGGCAGCTAACTCCAAGTCATGAACTGGGTAGTTCTTCTCATGCTCCTTCAGCTGACGAGAAGCCCAAGAGACTACTCTGCCGTGCTGCATCAGAACAGCGCCCAAACCCTGTAGAGACGCGTCGGTGTAAAGTACAAATCCATCCTCTCCAGAAAGTAAAACCAAAACTGGAGCCGACACCAATCTCCACTTCAGCTCCTGAAAGCTGGTCTCGCAATCCTCGGACCATGTGAACTTCACGCCTTTCCTGGTAAGACGTGTCAGCGGTATAGCAATACGCGAGAAACCCTCGACAAAACGTCGGTAATATCTGGCCAATCCCAGAAAATTGCGGATCTCCTGAACTGACTTCGGCTACTCCCAACTGGTGATAGCCTCGATCTTCTGAGGAACCACGGTATACTCCTACTGGTGACCGTGTGTCTCAAACATCTCACAGAAGACAATCAAAATACGCACTACTGATCTTCACATCTAGACGTTTCCATCGAAACATCTCTAGAACTATGCAAAGATGATGTGCGTGACTCACCGTGGATCCGAAATAGATCACAACATCGTCAACACGGACAATGGAAACCGATCCAAACATCCTGGGAATACCCAAATCATCAAGTCTCTGAAAACATCTAATGCTTCCCAAACCCTAATGGTAAAATCATGACACATAATGTCCGTATCACAAACATTTCTAACCATAAGATCCCTGACAATAAGTCTGAAATATAATCACCAACAATACAAATCACCAAAGAACAGATCCACCAGTGTGAGAGCAACGCTCCATCACAAGAAATATCACATATGTGGGTCCGTAATATGTGGGAGCAACGCTCCACCACCACAATCCAAAAATACCGCTAGAGCATCCAAAACTCATAATGGCCGGAATGTGACCACCCTCGTCTGACAATCAACAGTGGCATGATATGCTGATAAACAATCCATGCCAAAAATAATAACAAAATCGACCATTTCCAATACTAATAAATCAACCATGAGTATCATGTTGCCAAAGTCTAGATCTAATAATTCCTTAAATTTGGGAATATTTTTATCTGGGTAAACTACCCACCCGAACTTGGTTTTGTGAAGTTCGACATGTTTATGATCAACCAGGAATTCATCAAATGTCATGCTTAAAATTATGCCTTATCAGATCACTCACAAAAGAGAGGTAAATCTGAACCAAATCATTCAAATTATAAAACGAATTGGTTAGCTCAACCAGTTTCATAAAGGTGGAGTAGCACTGCATATGGAAGAATTTGGTATGTGAGCTCTGCGACAACCAGTTGGTGTATTGCAAATAGAAAGTTAAGAAGGGAAGTCAAGGGATGGAGTCTTTATGTACTAGTCTCTAAAACCTTGATGAAGATGCCATTAATTGGTCCAGACCTCTTCAATTCAGTAAGTTTCTTCTCTAGTCACAGCCACACAAGGACCTTAGTGAATGTCTAAGGAATCGTAAGATTGTCAAAATGATTAGACTAACCTACCACGTCAACTAGACCATTGTCAACATTAATTGGCATGCCCTTATCAACATTCTCAAAATCCATGGCTAGACAAAAATCCATTGTGTTTATATGCTCTACTGTAGTTATGGTCAGTGACCTCGGAAAAAGAATCCATTATCACCATTGCTCTTTTATTATAGTTCCTTGAACTAAAGGAATTTCATTTAAAGTTGGCACAGCACTGCCATTGAGAGCATCTTTATGGCATGGATAGAAACTTATAATAATGCAATTTGTAGATGATAACACTTTTTGATAATTAGAGTTCAGAGAGTCTGAACGAATCTGAAAATAGAGAACTCTTGCAGAAGGTTATAGGCAAAGCCATGGGCATGACACACCAGCTGGATGTAACAATCTAATAGAGCAATAGACAAGAAATGATACACATTAATCGTGGAAGACTACACAGATAAGCAACGGACAAGAGCAAGGATCATGTTGGCACTCCATTAGATCAAGATTGGATAACTATAAAGTTCCACTCAAGAAATAAGTATTATTTTTTTTTAAAAGCCAATATTATCACTGATTATGTGATTGATAGTTTGGAGTACCGAGAAAAAGACCAATACTCATATTCTACTCGTAAGCTTAATTTATAACTAAACATTCATCTCAATTATAACTATGGCATTAAATACTATTGGTATGGTAACTTTTATTAACCAAAAATCAATTATGATAGATAATATGGCCGGCCAACAACACTACTGGTAAGAATTTGTCAATGACAACTATTACAAATTATTCTCAAGTGGCACTAGAGTGCATCACGGCACCTCTTGTTTTATCATTCTCTATATGGCTATTGTTCAGTTCAGTATAACTAAAAGCAGTCTAAGCAAAGGTCCTGGACCATATTCACCAACCATGTAGCACACATGACAACAGATAGGAAGATAAAAAAAAAAAAAAAAAAAAAAATTCAATATTTGTTATACAACAATGAATGACATAGTTATTTCCAGATGGTCATAATAGTGATTATATAGTTGTTTCCTATATTTCCATCAACCTATTATTTTACACAATGATTTGATTTATATTAAGTTACTCCTATCTTTCCTTATAATACTGTGTCAAATTCAGTATGAACTTGTGTCTAGGCATGTGCATGAAAATCCTCTTATCATTGAGAATTTAAGACAATTAATAAGGTGTAACCAAAGAAGAAGATGGTCATACATGCGCTAATGTAAGTCTACAAAACAACCCAGATCCTTAATGTTATATAGATGGGCAATGTTTCCATCACAGTGCATAATTAACCCTTCGGTCCCATGTGGCAGAGTTGGGAAAAAGCAGACTATTTATGCATGGACAAGGAATTCAACCTTCCCTGTGAGACTAAGGTTATATGGAAATACTTTTGTTTCCTTCCACCTCCAACAGATATGACAACATTGGAGGCCGGCAAATGCCAAAATGTATGTGCTCTATCTGGCATAGAAAGAAATATTTCCATTTCTGATGCCTACCTTCAAGTTAGGTTTCTTCATCTCAAGTTTGCCTTAATATAAGTACCTTTATGTGATAATAAACTTCATAGTAGTCTTATAACTATTGTCTAGTAAGTATGCCACATCAATGAAGCTAATCTCAATATAGACTACATAATCTTTCCAAATGATTACTAACTAGTCCCACAAATTTCTATAAGTCTAACATGGATCTAGAATCACATAAATGTGTATATCGCTCGCTCCATATCTGTTGAGTTATAACTCAAATATCACTACAAGTAAAAAGATTACTTAAATTACCTATATACCTATTTGCCGTCTGGAGATGTTCCGTCGATGTCCAGTCCCCAATTTGACCTCAAAATTCCGAACGTACATATCGCCGGAAATCCAAATAAATCCGAAACGGAAATCCGAAACATAACCATATCGAAAATCCGATAATGCCCAGTTTGACTCGCAAACCTGGCTAACCCAAATATCCAGAATACCAACAACAGGTATCCGATAAATCTCCAGAACACCAAAAGCAGGTATCATAACCCGCTCTGATACCAAATAAATTGGTATCAGAAAAATCCCGAAAATCCAAAATACGAAACAAAAGATCGTAAAACTGTGCTCTGATACCAAGTAAATAAATTGGTATCAGGTTATCCCAAACATCCAAAATACGAAAACAAAAGATCGTGTAACTGTGCTCTGATACCACTAAATTGTCACGCCCCAGAGGAGTCCCTGTCCGAAGAAATTTCGACAGCATCTCCCCTGTACGACGGACAATCTGAAACTTTCTACATACATAAATACCTCAGCCACAGGCGGCTGGAATAAAAACAGTAAATAAAACCAATCACCACGCAGTTTATATAAGTATTCAGCCTCTGGCTGCCACAACCACGCAGTTAATAAAATAGTAAACAAAACAATAAAACTCTGACTCGAAATCCACCCTACTCCACTACACTCGTAAAGCTCAAAACCGACGAACCCACCTCTTCTGCCGTCCAGGCAGGCATATAGTAGAATAAAATCCAAATCATATCAAAGGTCCATCAAACGAAAGGATTCCATACAATATCCATATGAAAAATCCAAAACAAGACTAAAACAAAGTCTGATAGAGAATAAAAAAACTAAAATAAAATAACAACTCAACCCAGCAGAGGACTAGCACTACGTGCTGTGGGGACTAGCGACTGGAACTCCCTCCTGACAGCATCAACCTGAAAATAACAACAATGGAGGCGGGGTGAGTCCAACACTCAGCAGGTACAATTGATATGCAAAGTAAAGAAATAACACCTAGCACTAATCATGCGTACAGTCTCCTGATAAAGATAAAGGTAACTACAAACCGAAGAAGACAGGAGAGAATCTGTACTAACCAGGACCCGGTAAAAGGACAAACAGTCCGAAAGGTATAGAAGACCTGTATGCATGTCAATCAAGGTATCCAAGCAATGTGCAGCATATAAGTGCAACAAACACAAACACAAACAATAAATGCATCATGCATATGATGCCAATGTCATGGTCACCCCTGACGCCAGTCAGCCGACTCACAACAACAGTGGGACCGAGTGGGTAGGGCTGTGACAACCGTGCACTCAGCAACACTACTCCTGATGAGTGATCGAGTGGACGGGATGCTGTCGGAGTACATACGTACTCCTACCCCAAATCATAAATGGGGGAGCGCAATGCTCTCAACTCCCAGGCTGTGACGGGGAGGAATCTCTAACGTGCTACACGCTGCGTCACACTACCCATGAGCGGATCAACGGAGCACCGGAAGAGTCAAACTGACGTGCTACCACGCTGTATCTCGCTACCCATGAGCGTCACAACGGAGCACCGAACAGTGATGAAACTGGCAATGTGCTCGACAATAATGGAGCAATCTATCGCACAGCATGCGATCATGCAAATGGTGCATGTCACTAAGCATGGTAATATACTAATCCAACCTCTGGACATATCATAATGTGCACCAAAGCGAATGAATCATATCAAGATATACTGATCAATAAGGTATCAAACCTAGGTCCTGAACATGTGAAACGTGGTTATATCACTACCCATGAGCATGATAGATCAGGTACAAGACCAATACGAGATGCAATCAAACAATCAATCAAACAGGTAACATGTATTGGGCAGTGATTAACCGAAATAAATAGGAAACACAATTAATGCAACATATTATTTTCATTACTAAGCATATCAAAGACAATAAGTCAAAAGTACCCGCCTCCAATAGAATGAATCAATCCGGTCCAACTCGGACGTCGAGATACTCGTCTCGCGTCAAATTCCTGAATCACCAATTTATACACATTCTTTTATTTAGCTACAACTCAATAAATAGCTAAATAAAATCCCCTAAACTAATTTAGGGTAAAAACTCTAATCATATGACATTAACCCTTCCTAATTCATCATGTAAACCTAATCATCTAACAAGATCCAATACAACATGATCTACGAAACAAAAACTCACTTGTTGGAACACTTACACTGATCAGATCAAGATGGAAATCAAGAAAACAACCAGGCGTTCCGTGCTGTGGTGGTCGGAAATCCAGCAACTTCACACTACTGTCCACTGCCAATTGGACCAACATTTCCAAATCTATCAAATAGGAAATCTTTACAGTAGCATACAAAAATTCTACATCACTGTTGTAATTAACAAAATCATCACCTGTCCTTCTTCTCCGACAATGGTAGCAAGCAGCAGTGGCTGGGATGCTCTTCTATCAGCCCACTGCCGAAACCCTAAGTCAGTGCTGGAGAAGAGAGCCCAACTGAAAGACCAAGGCTAGGGCACCACAAGAACAACAACAATGGTGTTGATCCTTCCTTCCGACGTGCGAGGTGATTGTGAACCCAATCTAATGCACGAAATTGGACGACTTGATCGGCGTCGTCTATGCTCTATGCGGGAAGAAAGCTCGGCTAAGGCACGGGGTGGCCGGCGGTGGCGCCGGCACTCGGGCAGAGAAGGAGCGGCTCTGCTCCGTGCGACGACGGCGTCTAGGGCTCAGTGTGGAGAGGTCGGCGCTGTCCCGTGCGGCGGCGGCGCTAGGACACATGCGACCGGTACCGATCCTGGTGGCCGGCGTTCGGCAGCAGAGAGGGACACGGGATATGGAAAGTCGGGCTCAAATCGCTGGTGATCTGCCCCGAGGCGTCGTCGACGTCGGAGAAAAGGAAGGAGGACAACGCTAGGGCAGAGGAGAATCGGCTGGAGAAGAAGAAGATGAGAAGAGAAATGCCGGCTTCTCTTGTTATCGGCTTATGCACGCGAGGGAGAGGAGGAAACCGCCAAGCGGCGCCGGTTAGGGCACTGTCGGCGCAAGGGGAAGGTCGCGTGAGGGAGCTCGGGTGAGGCACGGGGCGAAGAAGAGGAATAAATCAAAATAAAATAAATTAAAAGAAAAAAAGAATGAGTTAAAGAAAATAAACATTTCCTCTTTAAAATAGGGTAGCCCAAATAGACCTTCCCGAGGTCCTGTTTTTATCCCCGTAAACTCGTTCATACGAGCTCCCAAAAATTCCCGAAAAATTTCCAAAAATTCCGAAAAATTCCCTTATTAATATTCGTCTATTTTCCGGTATTTTACAATAAAATTCTGCACACTAATGCTTAACTAAAATCCACATACATACTAACTAGGGTAAAGCTGCTTGCTCATAATTCATGTACAGAAACTATGTAAAGCTTAAGCTCATGATCTATGGACTGTTCTTGTAATAACACGCCTCTAACTGCATGCTAATAGCTACGGTTGTTCATGCTTATCAATGCAAGGAAACTAAATTTGCCATGCTTAAAAAAAACAAGGCTGATCATGCTTCTTAAAACTGTAATAAAAACATCTAAACAGAAACCCAAAGTAGGATTGTTTGTGCCCATCTCATAGTGAGAAAACTAATACTTGTACTTTAAACAAAGGGTTGTCCTTGCCCATTAAGTAACACTAAAAAGGTCTAAACTTGTTAGAACTTGAAACTCTAACACTTCTGAAATTCTTTATGGCTAATCCGAAAGTAAAGTTTCCATCCTTAATTTACGTCATCAACATTTGATCATCATCTTTTCAGAATCTAACAATCCCTTAAATCTATGCATTTTCCTCCCATAAATTAATCAATATGATATCTATCTCAATTCATGGTTCCAAGGTTATTACAGAAATCACTACATGCTTAAAAACTTGTTATACTTGCAACTTTTTTCTTTTTCAGTTCTAAGTCTCTGTTATTTAATCAATACAAGGAACACAAAACAGCATATCCTTAAACTACACCATCATGGTTTCAAAGAGAAAACATAAATCGAATCCATTAAAACCCCTTCTTATCTTCCTAAAAAAAAACTCACGGCATCAAGCCCTTTAGACTAAGCTAACCTCAAAAAAAACATCATCAAGAATTAGCTATAACCTTGTAACTGGAATCTTAAACAAACCTATGTAAAACTGGTTCAAGCTTATACCTTTATAAAGCATCAGAAATCCTTAAACATGCCATATCAGAACTCTACACTAATTCCTTACGAAAACATGCACTATTCGGAAATCCAAATGAATTCACAAGAAATCTTACTTCAATCCATAAACCTAACTACCCATGCCATGTCCAACAGGAGAAGGACTCAACACCTACAATTTATTATACCATCCCAAAGCTGCAGAATTTAAAACACATAAGCTATTCTCAATTATTCTCTAACCTCCTTATTCTATGCTTACACAATCCAGCAACATTACTAGATATGAAAAATGAAATCCCAAATCTCACAATTCTGCATCAAACTTCACGGCAGCAACTTTCAATACTAACCAAAACTTGAAAGGCTTAAAACAAAGCGACTGTGCACATTGTGATAGCAACAAACAAAGACTATCTAAATATAAGGTGCAGATTATAAGAGCTGGGGAGGTTAACTACATACTTAGTTCATTCAATTCTCTTCTATTCTCTTTATAAAACTCACCGCAGCATTTTAAAGACAAACCTTCCCAGAACATGCTTTGAAATCAAAAACGAGAGGCTAACAAGAATCCGAAACACAAAAACTAAATCCCTAGCAGCATAAATTCGGCCCAAACTCAATCCGAAATAAAGGAACATGCTGTGGGTGGTAAAAAGTGAAATCAAATTCCGAAACCTCAAAGAAAACACTGAATCGACTCGGAACTACTCTTACCGCAGGTGAGTAGCAACTTACCTTGTCGTTCTTGAACTCACAGCTGGAAAAGAAAGCCTCTAGGGTTCGGAGAACTTGAAGATTCATCCATTCCTTCGTGCTTACGGGCTCTCTTCGACGAGGAGACCTCAAATCTGTGAAGAACCACGGAGCGAAGTGCTCGTCGGCCGCCGGAGACGAAGCCCTAGCTTCGTTTTCGCCCGAGAAGGAATCGCCGACGCCGTTCGTGAGGGAGAAGAGGTGAGAAGAAATTTTGGTCTCGGGAAGAAAAATAAGCCCTCTTTTATAACTAGGGTTTTTTTTATTAAATACTATACCTTAAATATTTGTCGCTGCATATCTGATCAGCATCAATCGCTGGCGCAGTTGGTCTGTTGAGTTTTGCTCGAAGCCACAGGTTTGGGCTTCGATTCTCAGTCGCGCCCCTTTTTCTCCAATTTATTTAAACGTTCCTAAATACTGCTTATACATATTTCATCCCATATATGTTTACAAACAGGTCGCAGACCAGTTGGTTGGCTGAGATCGGTTAAAACCTAGTTCGAGTCAGAGGTCTTGGGTTCAAAACCCGGCTTCAACATTTTTTTTTCTTTTTTTTTTTAAACTTCTTCCTCTTGGTAAAAATACCAAATGAACTCCAAAAATTATGTAAAAATACTCTAAAAATTCCTAAAAATCTCTAGAATTTTTCTATAGCATTTTTAAATATTTTTGAATTATTTTTGGGCTCAAAAGGAGAAAATTTAGGTCGTTACATTTTATTCCTATCAGAGGATAAGCATCTCCCACTGTAATAGCTACCACTTTTTGCAGTAGTGCCCATGTAGATGGTGATTTACCTTTCATATAGTTTTCGGGTTTCCTGGAACCCTTGCAATGAATTGCAGACATGATTAATGGCATATGTATCTACACTCCAAGTTCTGGTAGATAACACCACTAAACATGTTTCAACTAATGAATTAAATACACCTATATTGTTCTTAGTTATAAGAAGACAGACTACCTTAATGTCCAAGTCCTATTTCCAATCATTACAATTGGGACTACTAAGTCTTTTCTATAGTATAACAACTAGGGAATTGACAAATATTTTAAATCCTAAGAATCACAAAAATATTTGGTCAAGATCAATTCCTTAAAATCCCCATGAATTTTGTATGCCACGATAGTGTGGACGTATACAAAATCAAAGAAGAGATTTTATCCATTAATTTTATTATCTCGTCAACTTTACTTTATGACGAATAAAATTAATAGTTGATCTTTCTTTGATCAAATATTTGGTCAAAACTTTTGAATTTAATATAACATTGATTCCTCAAACAATATTATATAAATTCACCAACACCTCAAACACCGTGAATTTTGCATGTCACGATAGTGTGGACGTATACAAAATTAAGCATTTATAAGAGGAGGGGTTTACCCATTAATTATCTTGTCAATAAATCTTTATGACAAATAAAATTACCTCAAACACCGTGAATTTTGTATGCCACAATAGTGTGGACGTATACAAAATCAAATATTTGTAAGAGGAGTTTTTTGTAACAACCCACCCTTCTTACTACTACTACTCTCTAAGGATGACCGTTACTTAACTACTAACTCTACTTAACCGGTATGATTAAATATCACATGGAAACCCTACCGAAAAATTTTGGCAGAGTCTCCCCTGTACCGGTGACCAAATCTATAATACAAACATAGTATACGCAGCCACAGACGGCTGGAACAAATTTTTCCACAACCACGCAGTAATAAAAATCACAATAAAAATAAAGAAACTACTCTAGCAATAGCAATGACTACCGCACTCCACAAATAATGAAAGAGACTAGCTAGACATGCGGAAATAAACTCAACTACAATCCCAAATTTAATATAACATTAACAGAGAACTAAAAGAAAGTCTTGACAATTTTGCCAGCTACTTCTGGATCTCTCCACAGTCCAGTCATCACACACCTTCATCACCACCACCATCCTGTCGTCTCCCTTTCATATCTTAGCTTTTCCTTTATCTGCAGTAGGAGGAAAGAAAATAGATCTATAAGCGAAACGCTTAATAAGTACTAATCTATCTCACAAAAACTCGAAGTGCATAAAAGTAATGCAATAATACTGAAACTGTAATGCTAAAGCAAAGCTATATGTACTCATGGTATACAGAAGTAAAACTGAATACTAAACATGCTCATTAACTGACAGGGAAAATAAGGAAACTACTACTGTAGGTTTAGAATTAAAGAACTAAACTTTTATTGATTCTAAGCATAAAACTTATTTCATTTCCTTATATTATTATAATAGAAATTAATCTTTTAATTTCTCTTTCACTTTCTTCTTCGTTTTCTTCTTACTTTACTTTTCTTCTTTTCTTTTCTTTTCTTAACTTTTCTTTTCTTTAGGCCCAGGCTTAGTACCATCTTTGTTTTACGCGCTCTCTAATAGTGACTGGGGTAGCGAGCCTCCAGCCCTATGAGGATAAAGACCTCGGTCTTACCAGGGCCAAGACCTCGGAATTGGTCACCTGGATTTGTTTAACGACAACCTCGGAAGTCGGGTACTAGCCTCTTACTTTAATTTACTTGTTATCTCTTTTTAACTAGACTTTAGTCTTTTTCTTTACTCATGCTTCTTATAATCCTTTGTTAGAGTTTATTAGAATCCTGTAGATATTTCTAACAAGTATAGGATTACAACTAACCAAGCATGCTATATAAAAATAACACAAGGGAAGCAGATCTGAACTCTCTAAGCATGTTATAAAATAAAGCAAAAGAAAGCTAATTTGGATTTCCTAAACATGCGGTGATAAAAGCAAAAGAAGCAAATCTGAACTTACTAATCATGCTATAAAATAGAGCAAAAGAAAGCTAATTTGTACTTCCTAAACATGCTGTAAAATAGAGCAAAAGAAAGCTAACTTGGACTTTCTAAACATGCTGTAAAATAGAGCAAAAGAAAGCTAACTTGGACTTTCTAAATATGCTGTAAAATAGAGCAAAAGAAAGCTAACTTGGACTATCTAAACATGCTGTAAAATAGAGCAAAAGAAAGCTAATCTAACCTTACTAATCATGCTATAAAATAGAGCAAAAGAAAGCTAACTTGGACTTACTAAACATGCTGTGATAAGAGTAAAAGAAAGCTAATCTAATCTTACTAATCATGCTACAAAGTAGAGCAAAGGAAGACTAATTTGATCCTACTAATCATGCCACCAAATAGAGCAAAAGAAAACTAATTTGATCTTGCTAATCATGCTACAAAATGGAGCAAAAGAAAACTAATTTGATCTTGCTAATCATGCTACAAAATAGAGCAAAAGAGAACTACTTTAAGCTTACTAATCATGCTATAAAAATAGGGCAAAAGAATGCAACTTTGAGCTTCCAATACATGCTGTTCATGCCCAGTTATGTGCACATAAACTAAAATCTGCAAAGTTAACATAAGATGGAATACTTAAACACATGCTAAAACCCTTAAAGTTCCTTCTCCTCTTCTATATTAAACTCATGACAGTAAAAAGGGAGTTAACCAAGGTAAGGCAGCAAAAAGGAAACTGAAGGGTTGATACTGTTCAAGTTGATACTATAGGCTCAGAATTAAAACTTCTTACAGCATGCTCCTCTATTCGAAACTAAATTAAAACATAAACGAATCTGCACCTGCTTAAAGAAAAAGCAACTAACTCAAATCTAGCATTACAAATAGCATGTGAAATCTCTAATTTCTCTAGCAATTAAAAGAAAGACTCCTAATAAACTCTTAACAAATTCTTAACAAGAATCCATTTAAATCCTCTAACAAGGTAACAACATGAAGGAAACTACATGTCAATCAACAAGCATATGCTTTCTCATGGTCAACTAAATAACCGAATTGCACAGCAACCCTAAACAAACTACCCGTGCCCCTTTTCTTTGCCTAACTCAAGTTAAACTTGCTGTAAATTTTATAGAAAGACCTATATACACCAATTCACAGTTAAAACCCTTGTAGGCAACCAAAAATCTCTAAACTTGCTTCCACAGATTTGCAAGAAAGGAAAACACAATTTGAATCTATTCTATTAATCCCTAATAACACAATCAATTCACATGTAGCTTATTCAAACTATACCTTCACAGAATCACAGAAAACAAGCTAAAATACACTACAATACTTATACTTTACAGCACAACAGGATCTAAGATCTTGTTACAACAACACTTAGGAAGAAGAAAACCAAAAACGCATGCTGTACACAACCATCCGAAAGCCAAGAAAGCAAATCGAAGCTTGGAGCAACTCCTACCGCAGGTGAGTAGTACTTACCGAGCGTTCTTGGACTTACAACCGAGAAGAGAAAGGAGAAGGCTCTTAGGGTTTTCGGAGGGCTCGGGTTTGCAGATTTTCCGGCTTCTTCTTGTGCCCGCGAGCTCTTCTCTGTCGGGATGACCACCCACGGGTGAGGGCTGGCCGGAAGAAAGCTTCGCCGGCGCCGGAGACCCAAAAACCTAGCTTCTTCTTCGTTTCCGCCGAGGGAGAGGGCGTCGTCGCAAGGGAGAAGGAGAAGAAAGATTTCGGGAGAAAATGTTAGGTTTTTGGAAAATCCAAAACCTAATTCCCTTTTATATATAAGGGTTTTATTCCAAACTATACTATATCCTTAATTCTTTCTATATAGGGTTAACATAAATCTCCTAGCTTAGTTGGTCAGGCCGGTTTTGGCTTGGGTCAGTCTGACCCGAGGTCTCGGGTTCAAACCTCGCTTCCAACGCTTTTTGCCTAAACTTCTTTGGTTTTGTAAAAATGCTAAACGACCTCCAAAAATTACGCAAAAATACTCTAAAAATTTCTAAAAATCTCTAGAATATTTTAAAAGCATTTCCAAATATTTTTATGGACATTTGGAACTCGAAATAGGAAAAATTGGGTCGTTACAATCCCCCATACCTTATAAAAAGTTCGTCCTCGAACTTAGAATAGCTCTGAATACTTCTGTCTCATACTGTCCTCCCGCTCCCAAGTGATTTCCTCGCGCTTCTGGCTCTGCCGGACGACCTTCACTAGTGGTACTTCTTTGTTTCTCAATCTCTTGACTGCTCTGTCCACTATCTGTGTAGGTCTGCTCTCATAACTAAGATCCTCTTGGATCTGCACGGACTGAGGCTGAATCACTTGGCTCGGGTCATAGAGGCACTTCTTTAGCATGGAGACATGAAATACATTGTATATTGCTGACATGTCTTATGGTAAGTCCAGCTTGTAAGCTACTTTCCCAATCCTCTCTATGATCAGGTAAGGTCCTACATAGCGAGGACTTAATTTGCCCTTCTTGCCAAATCTCATCACTCCCTTCATAGGAGCGACCTTGGGGAAAACTGAATCTCCTACTTGGAATTCCAATGGCCTACGACGTGTGTCAACATAACTCTTCAGTCTACTCTGGGTAGTCTCAATCCTCTGTCTGCTCTTCACTTTGCTCTCTCTGTATGTCCTCAAGCAAGGTAGACTCTAAGGTCAATGCGGAGAGCTGTCCGTAAATAATTTCAAGTCCAAAATTTGACAACTCCTTTTGCAGTGGCAGGGCTAATGATGACAGAGATATCAGGGATGCACTGGACTTTCTGCTTAGTGCATCTGCCACTTTGTTAGATTTGCCTGGGTGGTAGAGATTCTCACAGTCGTAATCTCTGACCAACTCCAGCCACCTGCGCTGTCTCATGTTTAAGTCCTTCTGAGTGAAGAAGTACTTAAGACTCTGATGATCTGTAAAGATTCTACACTGAACTCCATACAAATAATGTCACCAGAGTTTCAGTGCAAAAACCACAGCTGCCAGCTCAAGATCATGAGTAGGGTAGTTCTTCTCATAATCTTTGAGTTGTCTAGAAGCATAAGCTATGACTTTTCCTTCTTGCATGAGTACAGCTCCTAAGCCTATCTTGGAAGCATCACCGTAGATGTCGAAACTCTTGTCGCTCTGTGGTACAGTCAGAATGGGAGCACTGATCAATCTCTTCTTTAGCTCTTGGAAACTCTGCTCACATTTATCTGACCATTCGAATCTCTTGTTCTTTCTGGTGAGGGTTGTTAGTGGAGAGACTATCCTGGAAAAGTCCTCCACGAACTTCCTGTAGTACCCAGCTAAACCAAGGAAGCTTCTGATCTCTCTGACGTTCTTGAATCTACTCCAGTTATTGACCGCTTCTACTTTGGCTGGATCCACTTGAATACCTTCTTTAGAAATAATGTGACCTAAAAACGCCACCTGATTTAACCAGAACTCGCACTTTGAGAATTTAGCATAAAGCTGCTTTTGCTGCAGAGTCTGCAGTACCGTCCTCAAGTGCGTGTCATGCTCCTCTGGGGTCCTTGAATAGACCAGAATGTCGTCAATGAATACGATGACAAATTTGTCAAGATATTCTCTGAACACTCTGTTCATTAAGTCCATGAAGACCGCAGGTGCATTAGTCACACCAAAAGGCATGACTACGAATTCGTAGTGTCCGTATCTGGTCCTGAAAGCTGTTCTGGGTACATCACTCTCCTTCACTTTCAACTGATGGTACCCAGAGCGCAGATCTATCTTGGAGAACACTGTTGCACCTTTCAATTGATCAAATAAGTCGTCGATTCTGGGCAGTGGATACTTGTTCTTGATGGTCACTTGATTCAGAGCCCTATAATCTATGCACATCCGCATAGATCCGTCTTTTTTTCTTGACGAACAACACGGGAGCTCCCTATGGTGAATGACTAGGGCGGATGAAGCCTTTGTCAAGCAGCTCCTGAAGTTGTTCTTGTAGTTCTTTCAGCTCTGCTGGAGACATGCTATATGGAGCTTTTGAAATTGGACTGGTACCAGTAACCAATTCAATCTCAACTCCACTTCTCTATTGAAAAGCAGTCCAGGTAGTCCTTCTGGAAATACCTTTGGATACTCACAGACTACCCGAACACCTTCCTACTTGGGTCCTTCTTGTTATCTTTGTCCTTCCACTTCTGATTACTTGACTGGGGTCTCTGTTTCCCCACTGTCTTGTCTTCTATCTTGACTGGCTTGTGTTGCGTTTGTTGTGTCTTATTGCGGTTCAGATAGTGCTCACTAATGCCTTGCTGACCAGCTCTTCACCAATCTATGGTCAGTGAGTTTCATTACTCACATTAAGTGTCCTTTCTGGTCCCAGCATTCGTCTGACTCGTTCTTTCTCTGTACTTATTAACTCTAGGCAAAGGTGAGCTAGCCTGTTAAATCTTTTAACCGCTTCTTCTACTGGTAGGTCACCTGGTCTAAATTTTATAAACTCCTCATAATGTTTATTGGTGATCCGTTGGCGGAAGAACTCTTAGTAAAACTCTATCTCAAAGTCAACCCAGTTCATCTGGTTGACTGCTCTCTTACTCCTAACTCGCTCCCACCACATACCAGCACCTCCAGATAGGTAGAAAGAGGCACACTTAATGGTATCAACCTTCTCGACTTCTGGTCAGTCAAGAAGCTCCATTATGCTCTCAAATGCCTTGAACCAAGCTTGGGCATCCCAAGGCTCAGTCGTTCCTGAGAAGCTTTCTGGTTTCAGCTTCAGCCGCTGGATGAGATATGCTTCTTGTCTTTTAGATGGTGTGGCGACTTCCAGGGCAGCTGATGGGACTTCAGTCACCACTGGGGTCTCCACATTAATGGTTAGGGGAGTCGGGGAAGCTGGCTTCTGATTGGCCATTAGATTGGCAATCACTTGTTGCTGCTCGCTACTTGTCTCTGAAGTTGAGCAACAACTTCAGAGAGAATAGGCCCAGGGGTTCTGGGCTCTTCGTTCTCCTGAACTTGGTCCTCAGTATGAACGGTACGGGGGCGTCCTCTTCTTAACATCTAATTATGCAGAGGAAAAGTCTTGATAGCTTCTCTAACCCTTCTAATCATACTTATATATATGAATAGAGAAAAGGGAAACAAAATCTTCTATCTTACTTAAGCATTCAAAAACAAATATTCTATACTGCAATTACTAATAAGGAAAGCAAAATAAAGAAAGAATTTAAATACTTTCTTACTTGGAGACGACAAGGATGATGCTGATGTGTGGTGATGCTGGAGAATGGGAACTGCTCTGATACCAACTGTAACGACCACCTTTCTTACTACTACTACTCTCTAAAGATGACTGTTACTTAACTACTAACTCTACTTAACCGGTACGATTAAATATCACATGGAAACCCTACCAAAAAATTTCGACAGAGTCTCCCCTGTACCGGTGACCAAATCTATAATACAAACATAGTATACGCAGCCACAGACGGTTGGAATATATTTTCCACAACCACACAGTAATAAAAATCACAATAAAAACAAAGAAACTACTCTAGCAATAGCAATGACTACAGCACTCCACAAATAATAAAAGAGACTAGCTAGACATGCGGAAATAAACTCAACTACAAATCCCAAATGTAATACAACATTAACAGAGGACTAAAAGAAAGTCTAGACAATTTTGCCAGCTACTTCTGGATCTCTCCACAGTCCAGACATCACACACCTTCATCACCACCACCATCCTGTCGCCTTCCTTTCATATCTTAGCTTTTCCTTTATCTGCGGTAGGAGGGAAAAAAAAACAAAAGATCTATAAGCGAAAACGCTTAGTAAGTACTAATCTATCTCACAAAAACATCGAAGTGCATAAAAAGAATGCAACAATACTAAAACTGAAATGCTAAAAGCAAAGCTGCATGTACTCATGGTATACAGAAATAAAACTGAATACTAAACATGCTCACTAACTGACAGGAAAGTAATGAAACAACTACTGTAGACTTAGAATTAAAGAACTAAACTTTTATTGATTCTAAGCATAAAACTTGTTTCATTTTCTTATATCTTTATACCAGAAATTAATCTTTTAATTTCTCTTTTACCTTCTTCTTCTTTTCTTCTTGCTTTACTTATACTAGAAATTAATCTTTTAATTTCTCTTTCACTTTCTTCTTCTTGTTCTTCTTTTCTTTTCTTTTCTTTTCTTTTCTTCTTTGGGCCCAGGCTTAGTACCATCTTTGTTTTGCGCGCTCTCTAATAGTGACTGGGGTAGCGAGCCTCCAGCCCTATGAGGATAAAGACCTCGGTCTTACCAGGGCCAAGACCTCGGAATTGGTCACCTGGATTTGTTTAACGACAACCTCGGAAGTCGGGTACTAGCCTCTTACTTTAATTTACTAGTTATCTCTTTTTAACTAGACTCTAGTCTTTTCTTTACTCATACTTCTCATACTCCTTTATTAGAACTTATTAGAATCCTGTAAATATTTCTAACAAGTATAAGATTACAACTAACCAAGCATGCTATATGAAAATACACAAGAGAAGAAGATCTGAACTCTCTAAGCATGTTATTAAATAAAGCAAAGGAAAGCAAATCTGAACTTACTAATCATGCTATAAAATAGAGCAAAGGAAAGCTAATTCAAACTTGCTAATCATGCTATAAAATAGAGCAAAAGAGAGCTAATTTGGACTTTCTAAACATGCTGTAAAATAGAGCAAAAGAAAGCTAACTTGGACTTTCTAAACATGCTGTAAAATAGGGCAAAAGATAGCTAACTAATCTTACTAATCATGCTACAAAATGGAGCAAAAGAAAGTGACTTTAAGCTTTCCATACATGGTGTAAAGTAGGGCAAAATAAACGAACTCTGAACTGATATAATAAGGTTATTCTTGCCCTTAAAACAGTAACAAATAATCTATCCAAACTTACTAGTATACTAAGTTGTGCATGCTCATTTAGTGGCAAGGGAAACTAACCGTGCAGGGCTCAAGTTAATGGTTGTTCATGTTCATTGAAACTCAAGAAATCCAAAACTAAATGCTTAACCTCAGAATTGATCATGCACTAAACGGGAACGTAGTTTAAATCAAACCGTACAGCTAAGACTGTAGCAAGAAGACTAACAGTATACTCAAAATATGAACCACTTCAAGCTCATTATGCAACCCATTTCATGCTCGTTGAATGTCAATCAAATTCTGATACTGCTTACTCATTTTAAGTGGTTGTTCATGCTTGTTCAACTACACAAGAAACATACAACTAAGAAATCTAAACTGTATGCTAGGATAACAGGACTGTTCAAGTTCATGGAGGTAGCAAAGCAAAACCAAAAACTGCATACTAATTAATGAGACTGTTTACACACTTTGATTTGCAAGAATGCACCTTGAAAATACTACCAAGAAGATCTAAAGCAGCATATTAAGGTAGTAACAAAATTTAAACTACATGCCTGATCTATTGGCAGCATGCTTCAATATGATCTACACTGGAATTTTAAACCATAAGCTTAAACTGAAACTAAATCTTTTCCATGTTCAGTACCACAGCCAGAAGACAGAAAAGAAACCAATTGCTACAACAATTATTCCTCATATCATGTACTACGGCAGTGAAGAAGGAAAAAAAACCATTTGCCACAACAATTACTCTTCATGCTCAGAAAAAGGATATTCTGAAATTTATCTACACGGCACAACCCAATGGATCAAAACCGAGATCCGAACACTTCTAGAACTAACTATCCATTAAAACCCCTTCTCAATCTTCCTATAAGAACTCACGGCAGCAAGCACTACCAACAAATCTTCATATAAAATTCGAGAACAAGCTAAAATACACTACAATACTTATACTTTACAGCACAACAGGATCAAAGATCTTGTTACAACAGCACTTAGGAAGAAGACAACCAAAAACGCATGCTGTACACAACCATCCGAAAGCAAAGAAAGCAAATCGAAGCTCGGAGCAACTCCTACCGCAGGTGAGTAGTACTTACCGAGCGTTCTTGGACTTACAACCGAGAAGAGAAAGGAGAAGGCTCTTAGGGTTTTCGGAGGGCTCGGGTTTGCATATTTTCCGGCTTCTTCTTGTGCCCGCGAGCTCTTCTCTGTCGGGATGACCACCCACGGGTGAGGGTTGGCCGGAAGAAAGCTTCGCCGGCGCCGGAGACCCGAAAACCTAGCTTCTTCTTCGTTTCCGCCGAGGGAGAGGGCGCCGTCACAAGGGAGAAGGAGAAGAAAGATTTCGGGAGAAAATGTTAGGTTTTTGGAAAATCCAAAACCTAATTCCCTTTTATATATAAGGGTTTTATTCCAAACTATACTATATCCTTAATTCTTTCTATATAGGGTTAACATAAATCTCCTAGCTTAGTTGGTCAGGCCGGTTTTGGCTTGGGTCAGTCTGACCCGAGGTCTCGGGTTCAAACCTCGCTTCCAACGATTTTTGCCTAAACTTCTTTGGTTTTGTAAAAATGCTAAATGACCTCCAAAAATTACGCAAAAATACTCTAAAAATTTCTAAAAATCTCTAGAATATTTTAAAAGCATTTCCAAATATTTTTATGGACATTTGGAACTCAAAATAGGAAAAATTGGGTCGTTACAATCCCTCATACCTTATAAAAAGTTCGTCCTCGAACTTAGAATAGCTCTGAATACTTCTGTCTCATACTGTCCTCCCGCTCCCAAGTGATTTCCTCGTGCTTCTGGCTCTGCCGGACGACCTTCACTAGTGGTACTTCTTTGTTTCTCAATCTCTTGACTGCTCTGTCCACTATCTGTGTAGGTCTGCTCTCATAACTAAGATCATCTTGGATCTGCACAGACTGAGGCTGAATCACTTGGCTCGGGTCATAGAGGCACTTCTTTAGCATGGAGACATGAAATACATTGTATATTGCTGACATGTCTTATGGTAAGTCCAGCTTGTAAGCTACTTTCCCAATCCTCTCTATGATCAGGTAAGGTCCTACATAGCGAGGACTTAATTTGCCCTTCTTGCCAAATCTCATCACTCCCTTCATAGGAGCGACCTTGGGGAAAACTGAATCTCCTACTTGGAATTCCAATGGCCTACGACGTGTGTCAACATAACTCTTCAGTCTACTCTGAGCAGTCTCAATCCTCTGTCTGCTCTTCACTTTGCTCTCTCTGTATGTCCTCAAGCAAGGTAGACTCTAAGGTCAATGCGGAGAGCTGTCCGTAAATAATTTCAAGTCCAAAATTTGACAACTCCTTTTGCAGTGGCAGGGCTAATGATGACAGAGATATCAAGGATGTACTGGACTTTCTGCTTAGTGCATCTGCCACTTTGTTAGATTTGCCTGGGTGGTAGAGATTCTCACAGTCGTAATCTCTGACCAACTCCAGCCACCTGCGCTGTCTCATGTTTAAGTCCTTCTGAGTGATAAATAGAAAAACTAATTTTCAACTATTATGGATTTTATCTATTGTTGTCCTCCGTGTGTCGCCAACCCTAACTACTGCCATCTTTGGCCACCGCCACCGGGTCTAGTTGTCGCATCCATCTTGCTCCTTGTTCCGCTGCGCCTCTGATCCTCAAAAGGTTGTACGCCTTGCAAGATTCGATCCGCGACATAAATAGAATTTTACATTTTTCGATCCTATATTCCTCGAAGGAATGTACATGTATCTAGATCAAAAAATAAAATCCTAATAAAACTAAATACAGCTCCTGCTGTATTTTATAATACAATCATGCACAAATAATAAAATGCCCTTGACATGTCCAAGGGTCCAATCACACACACAATATCTATAAGGCATAATAGTTGGATCCTGCATCCACAAAGTTAGCACATCCTACTATTATCCTGCCTAAATTATGTATGACATGTGCATAATTAAACTAATACCAAATACACAGAGGCAAAACCCTAGCTCTGATACCAATTATTGGTTGCTACTCGGAAAACCTAATGGTTCCACAGTACAAAATTTTGTACAAAGGTCTGAACCTTTTCCTAGCAACCATGTGTTCTTTTAAATTAAACTTGGATCGCCTGCGGAACTTAACACGTTTGATCCAAAGTTTAATCTATTTGTTCTTTTAGGTTTAGACTTGGATCTCCTGCGGAACTTAACACTTTCGATCCAAATCACCTAAGTTATTAATTCTATTAAATATTAATTTCCAAAATTGGCTTCCAGTACTGACGTGGCGAGGCACATGGCCTTCTTGGATATGGGAGCAACCACCACCGACTAGACAAAGCCTTTTAAGGAAAGCTAATATTTAATTTCCTTAAATAACTTTAGGTCAACCGAAAAGAACAATCAAATCACAAGGAAAAAGAAAAACAAAAGAACACAACATCAAAAATAAATTCGAAATACTAGAATGGCATGCCTCTTGTATTTAGTATTTTTACAAAGAAATAAAACTAGTATGATGCGGAAATTAAATACTAGTATACCTTTTCTTTTGCAAACAAAAACCTCTAGGTCTTCTACCGTATTCCTCTTCTAACCTCGGACATTGTGTGGGCAATGATCTTCCGAGATGAGAACCACCAAGGCACCTTCTTCTTCCTTCCTTCAAGTTTCGGCCAAGCAAAAACTTCCAAAGGATGAAGAACTTTTTCCACCAACCAAGCTCCAAGGGATGCAAGAAACAAGACTCCTTTCTCTCCTTTTCTCCAAGCTAGATCCGGCCACTTCTATGCCTCCAAGAGATGATGAAGTCTCGGCCACAAGAAGGAGAAGAGAGAAGGAGAAGGGGAACCTCTAGGGGTCGGCCACACCAAGGTAGAAAAGAGAGGAAGAAAAAGAATAGAGTCGTTCACCATGAAGCCTCCTCTACCCCCTCTTTTATAATTCTTGGTCTTGGCAAATAAGGAAATTTAAATAAAAACCTCCTTAATTCTTTTACCATGAAAAGGAAAATTTATTTAATTAAAAATAATTTTCTCTTCTCCAATTTATTTGGCCGGCCACCTCTTTCCCCAAAACAAGGAAAGTTTTAATTAAAACAAAAATTAAAACTTCCTAATTTGTTTCTATAAATTTATAAAAATTTCTCCAATAATTTTAATCCCTTCATGATTAGTTAATAAAAAGAAATTTTATAAATTAAAATCTTTCTATTAAACATGTGGATAAAAAGAAAGTTATCACTAAAAATTAAAATCTCCTTTCAATCTACAAATAAGGAAAGATATCAAATCTTTTCTTAATCTTTTGTAGAAACTAATAAAAGAGAATTATTAATTTTTTAAACTTTCTTTTAAATCATGAACATGGTTAAAAGGAAAGTTTTTACCAAAATTAAAATCAACCTTTTAATCTACAAATAAGGAAAGAGATTTAGCTCTTCTCTTAATCTTTTGTAGAATCTTATAAAAGGAAAGATTTAAATTTTTAAAGTCTCTTTTAAATCATGTTATCCACATAAGAAAAATTTTATAAATAAAAATCCTTTTATTTTAATTTGGGCCGGCCACACCAAGCTTGAACCCAAGCTAGGGCCGGCCACCTTGAAGCACCCATGAACCAAACTTTGGCCGGCCCTAGCTTGGCCTCCAAGCTAGCTTGGTCGGCCCCTATGGGATGGGTAAGAAGGTGGGTATAGGTGGGTATAGTACTCTATAATTAAGAGGCTATGATAGGAACCGAGAGAAGGAATTGGTTTTGGTCTCCCGATAAAATTAAGCATCCCGTGTTCGCCCTGAACACACAACTTAATTTTATCAATAATAATTCATTCCACTAGAGAACTATTATTGAACTACCGCACCAATCTCAAATTACATTTTGAGCTCCTTCTTATTATGAGTGTGTTAGTCTCCCTGTGTTTAAGATGTCGAATGTCCACTAATTAAGTGAGTTACTGACAACTCATTTAATTAATATCTTAGTCCAAGAGTAGTACCACTCAACTTCATCGTCATGTTGGACTAAGTCCACCTACAGGATTTAACATGAAAATCCTTATGAGGTCCTCTTGGGGACATTCTCAACCTAGATCACTAGGACACAGTTTCCTTCTATAATCAACAACACACACTATAAGTGATATCATTTCCAACTTAGCGGGCTTATTGATTTATCCAACTAAATCTCACCCATTGATAAATTAAAGAAATAAATATCAAATATATGTGCTTGTTATTATATTAGGATTAAGAGCACATACTTCCATAATAACTGAGGTCTTTGTTCCTTTATAAAGTCAGTATAAAAGAAACGACCTCTAATGGTCCTACTCAATACACTCTAAGTGTACTAGTGTAATTATATAGTTAAGATAAACTAATACCTAATTACACTACGACCTTCCAATGGTTTGTTCCTTTCCATCATGGTCGTGAGCTACTGTTTATAATTTATAAGGTACTGATAACATGATCCTCTGTGTGTGACACCACACACCATGTTATCTACAATATAAATTAATTGAACAACTACATTTATCATAAATGTAGACATTTGACCAATGTGATTCTTATTTCTAGATAAATGTTTATACCAAAAGCTAGGCTTTTAGTATACATCCTAACACTATCATCATCAATGCAACCTCCAAACCACATGAGTACCCCACAATATGAGTATAATCGACATGATGCCTCCATATATACCACCAACCACATGCGCACAACTACGCATGTATAATCGACCAAAGATCTCCAATAACCCCCCAAGACACATGTACACAGAACATAAGTACAATCAACATGTATCCTCCAGTAAACACATCAGACACGTGTATATACAACAAACCTACAACCAACACAACTCCTCCAAAAGTACATAACAAATACGTGTGTACATACGACATGCAAATGTATAGTCAACATGATGACTCCTATCATGCATACCAACCTACGTACAGTCTACATCATATACCCAATCAGCATGGTAATCCTAACAGTCCGACAATCCCTACAAGACCTACTCTACACGTGTAATCACAACAGAGTAGATATCAAGAGTTGAGACTATATATGAATTAAATAGATCATCTCTAAGCTCAAGCAAAAGTAACAAGCAAGAAAAACAGCAACCGAACACGAAATAAGGTAAAGTAACCTAATCCGTCAAATAACAACCATGCACTAAGCTCAAAGAAAATCTACATAGAGGCAAAGGAAGAAATACCCTCCTTAAATCTGTCGACCGTGTCAGATAAACCAATCCTACGTTGAGACGCTCACCTCGAAACAAGGTCCTGCAACCATATAATGTATTTAGCTAATGATATAAGGAGTAAATAACTAAATAAAATCTCCAACCTAATTAGGGAAAACCCTAATCGAACAATCACCACACCAATCAAATCCCTTCATGAAATAATCCAATCCAATTAGTTAACTCTTCTTGTTAACATACTTCAATTTAATCCAAGAGAGCATGAACCAATCAATCCTATCAATCCATTAACTCTTGTCACCATAATTGATTATCCTAACCATACGAATCAATCCACTTACTTACTTCTTCTAATTAGCAACTAGCTAAGCATCCAACTAACCAGATAAGAAGCCAAACAAATCTATTAACTTCTCAATTCTAATCAACTAATTGCATACCTCCACATTCCCCTTACCTCTTCTTCTTCAGTAGCTAATGATGACATAAATCAGATGGAGCTAGCATCTAGCTATCGGTGATGTGGTGGCTGAAAGCAAACGAAGCCTCTGCCATTCAAACAAATCCCTACAATTCATTAGAAACCTAATCTAGCAAAATACCAATGAAACCAAGAGCATTATCCTACTAGACATCACTTACCTTACGGTTTGGCAGCAAAAATCTGCATCTCACAGCCCAACAAGACTTCTGCCGGTAGCTACCAAAGAAACCCTACACCAATTCCTTCCAAAATCAATTCCAAACCTAGCTGTAGAGAAATTGATTTGCTGAAACTCTAATGAACATAGACATTGCTCACCTCAATCGATCCCTAATCCCTCAGTTGAGAACCAATCAGCCGCAAGAAATGGAGGAGATCAAGATCTACTCCAGTTGGTGACGGTCCAGACATTCTACTGTGAATAGACTGTGGAGGAGTATCAGAAGGAATCAATCGGCTAGGGACGTGAGTCAAACCCCCCTGTTGTGCCCTAGCTCCGCCGGATCACCATCGATCGCCCGCAAGAAATAACCACCAAGATGCCTGCTCAGCCAGAGATGGTCGGTACCCTTCGATCTCCAACTGCCTTCCTCCAGCGGCTCGGCAAGAACGCGATCGCAGTGGACGAAACCTCTCTGTCGGCGATCTAGGGCAGGAACACAAGAGAGAGGAAGGGAGAAGGGGGCGTCGGTAGAGCAAGCGGAGGGAAGGACCCCTACCGGCAGTGAGCTCGCAGTGATCCGGTGGCGTTGCATGGCGTAGCGTGGTCGGGAGAACTCGACGTCGGCGATATCAAGCGGAGACGCGAGAGGAGGAAGAAGAAGGATTGGGAAAAATGAGAAGGAATTCGGGAAAATCGAAAATAAAACCTAGGCAATTAAATATAACCTTAGGTTAATTAAAACAATCAACTCCCAACTAAATGGTGCGCCAAACAGGCGTCCACCTAGCCCCGAATCCATCCCCTCAAAATGGGTCATAACGGACTCCGTTAATTCCCGAAAAATTTCTAAAAATCCCCAAAAAATCCAATAAGATTTTCCGTCTAACAATATTTATTATTTAATTTTTCGGTATCTTACATTGGCTCTATACTCCTTGGCCTTAAAAGGTATCTTGGTCATTTTACCTTCCAAGCAGGATTCACATGTTGGAAAGTTTTCCAACTCTAATGAACCCAAGAGTCCATCGGCTATAAGCCTTAGATGCCAAAGATACGTTTGGTTCATTTCTGAAGGTTCTTTTCTCTTATTACGTTAGAAGATGTGTTATTAATTTCCATATTTTGCTTTGTGGGAGAAATTGGATTTAAAGTATATAAATTGCCAACCAATGTACCAAAATAGATAATCACCTTATTTCTCTTTATAACCACATTGTTACTAAAGAAAACAGAATATCCATCCAAATATAGTTTAGAAACTGAAATTAAATTCTTTCTAAAACTGGGTACATAAAGATAATTTCTTAAAATCAAATTTCTATTCCTATCAAAAGATAAGTAGACGTCTCCCACTGCAATAACCGCCACCTTAGTAGCATTGCCCATGTATATGGTTATCTCTCCTTCAAATAGTCGTCGGGTTTCCTGAAATCCCTGCAAAGAATTGCAAATATGATCTGTGGCTCCCGTATCTACACACCAGGTGATGGTAGATAACACCGCTAAACATGTTTCAAATACTAGAGCATGAGATATAACTTTATTATTCTAATTCCTACGAGGACAGCCCGCCTTCCAGTGTCCTGACTGCTTGCAGATGAAGTACTTACCCTTCGGCTTCTTCATTCCATCTTTTTGTCCTGTACTCTGAGGTTTATTCACTCTCTTTCCTAAAATGACCTGTTTCTTCTTCTTCTTGCCTTTCGACTTAGAAGTAGAACCATTTTCAGCATAGTGAATCTGAGAACTGTGACGAAATATACCTTCTGCTGCCTGTAGTTCTGTCAGAAGTTCCGCCAACGTATACTCTCTTTTGTTCATGTTATAGTTCAGGCAGAACTGCTCAAAACTTTTGGGTAGCGTTTGGAGAATTATATCGACCTGGGTTTCCCCATCGATTTCTCCTCCAAGGACTTGTATTTCATTCAGATAAGCCATCATTTTGAGGATATGATCCCTTACGGGTGTTCCCTCAGACATGGTTGTTGTCATTAACTTTCTCATTGCCTCTTGCCTAGCAGTCCAACTCTGGTGCTCAAAGAGTTCTTTGAGATTGTTCATTATATCATGTCGTTGGTAAATCTTGATGTTAATGTTGCAATACATTTGACATTAAAGCCAAAATGTAACACCGCGTCATCTCATCTGCTTTTACCCATTTCTTATGATACTCAATCTCCTCTGGAGTAGAGTCACCATTAGGTGCTTCAGGGCAAGCCTCAGTCAGTACAAACTTATAGCTCTCAGTAGTTAGAACAATGTCCAGATTCCTTTTCCAATCTATATAGTTATGACCAGTAAGTATGTTTTCTTTTAGTATGGTGGCCAGTGGGTTGAAAGTCATCCTAAGAATCACAAAAATAATTTTGGTCAGGACTCTAAATTTAAAATTATATTGATTCCTCAAACAATACTATTTAAATTTACCAACACCTCAAGACACCGTGAATATTGTATGCCACGTTAGTGTGGACGTGTACAAATTCATCATTTGTAAAAGGAGGGTGTAACCCATTAATTTTATTATCTTGTCATCCTAACTTTATGACAAATAAAATTAATAGTTGGTTTCACTTTGGTCACACAAAACAATAGCAGTGACTCCGTTAGGGAGGATACTATTGAATGTGTCTAAGTGTATACCATTACTTGATACTAAGTCCATTAAATAGGATTGTACCCCTTCAGTTGGAGAAGATCACACGCTCCTAAATAATTTCCTATAACCATCCATAAAGGAAGTTTGATCTAGTGATCCACAACAAACCCATCCGTTGTGGAGGGAGGCACTCAGAGCCAACACACAATCTTGTTGCATCACTTACAAACCAGTAATGGAGATCATGGGATTTATTTAAAACTCCCTCTCCCACTTAGTTATTTAAAATGAGTAATTTTAAACTATCCTAGCATACATCATATGCATACACACACATCATAGTAAATAAAAAATAATAAATATGGAAATTTATTTTCCATCTATTATGGCCTTTTTTTTCATCACTGTCTTCCGTGTGCTCCAACCCTAGCTGCTGCCATCTTTAGCCACCGCCATCGGGTCGAGTCGTCCCATCCATCTTGCTTCTTATTCCGCTACACCTCTGGTCCTCCAAAAGTACCACACCTTGCAAGCATCCGATCCACGATAAAAATAGAAATTTACATATATCGATCCTATATTCCATAAAGGAATGTACATGTATTCTAGATCGAACAAAAATAAAATTCTAAAAATAATACAGCTCCTGATGTATTTGATACATACAATCATGCACACAAAATAATGCCCTTGACATGTCCAAGGGTCCAATCACACACAATATCTAAATGCGATAATAGTTGGAGTCTGCAACCATAAAGTTAGCACATCCTACTATTATCCTATCTAAATTATGTATGACATGTGCATAATTAATTTGAAAACCAAAACACACAAAGGCAAACCCTAGCTCTGATACCAATTGTTGGTTAGTCCTAGGAAAATGTACCGGTTCCATTGTACAAAAATTTTGTACAAGTGTCGAACCTTTCCTTAAATAACCTATTGTGTTCTTTAGATGTTAAATTAGGAATCGAAGATGGAACTTAACATCATTGATTCCAAATTTAACTTATCTATTCTTAATGGTTTAGATTTGAATCGCAAGCGAAACTTAACACTATTGATTCAAATCCACCTACGTTATAAATTCCATTAAATATTAATTTCCAAAATTATCTTCTAGGACTGCATGGCGAGGCACATGGCCTTCTTGGATATGGGAGCAACCACCACCGCATAGACAA
Organism: Zingiber officinale; assembly: GCF_018446385.1. NCBI lineage: Eukaryota > Viridiplantae > Streptophyta > Magnoliopsida > Zingiberales > Zingiberaceae > Zingiber > Zingiber officinale. The sequence goes on from NC_055998.1 coordinate 35,761,758, forward strand.
AGTCTTTTAAGGAAAGCTAATATTTAATTTCCTTAAATAACTCTAGGTTAACCAAAAAGAACAATCGAATCACAAATTTGAAAAATAAAGAAAATACAAACTAGAAAAATAAATTCGAAAAACTAGATCTAATGCCTCTTGTGTTTGGAATTCTTACAAAAAGAAATAACTAGCATGATGCGGAAAATAATTGCTAATTATACCTTCTCTTTGTATGCTAATGACCTTGAGATCTTCTGATGTATTCCTCGCCTCGCCTTAGACGTCGTGTGGGCGACGATCTTCCAAGATGAACATGTTGGTGCGGGAAGCATCCGATGATCGACCGTTGTTTTGATAATGGCAAAGGAATTCAAAGTTAAGTTGTTGTGTGATCTAATGCACTTGATTGAGTGTTTCAGGAAAGTCCTAGCTGCGGTTAGGTAGGTGGAAAACCCTAGGGGGTGGTAACCCTAGGTCATAGGGGGTGGTAACCCTATGCGGAAAGTCTTGGCGGGTCGAGAGCTTCAGGAAAAAGTCCTAGGGGGGTAACCTTAGGTGGAAAGTCCTGGTGTCGCGAACCAAGTGAAAGACTGGACCAGCCAGGAAGTAGAAGTCCAGCAGAAAGTCCAGAAGCTTCGAACGCTGAGCAAAAGTCCAGTCGATCTGGAGGATCGTACTGGCAACAGGTAAATCTCCTGAGTGGAGTAGGTGAGGACGCGTTCCCTGTAGAGGGAACAGTAGGCATCGAGTTGACCTAGGATTTCCGGTTGGGAATCCGAAGTCAGACCCGGATAGTCCGACGACTGTCAAGTTTATCTATCATATTATTTCTGTACTACTTTGTTTTTCAAGGTTTTGTGTTTGGGACTAACACAATTTGCAAAAACAAAGGAGCAACTCAGACCTCGGATGAACAGTGTCCGAGGCGCCTCCATGGGGCTTGGAGGCGCCTCGGGTGCTAGCCGAAGCCAGCTGTCCAGAAACGCTGGAGGCGCCCTATATGGACTTAAATGCACCTTGGAGCTGGGGTTCAAGGTGCCTTGGACTGGCCTTTAAGGCGCCTTGAGGAAGATAAGCGCAGAAGGAGTCTGAGCTGATCTACGCGGCTGAATCTGCTCGTTGGAGGCGCCTCGGACAGCCTTGGAGGCGCCTCGGACAGCCTTGGAGGCGCCTCCAGCACTGTTTATAAGGGGACTTCGAATAGCAGCTCAGTACAACTTCTTCCAAGCGATCTTTCTGCTATAAGTTGCTTACGAGACGATCTCGAAGTGCTGCAATGAGATCCCGACGACCCAGAGCTTCAGCTTTCAGTATTTCATTGTCGGTATAAAGTTTGTTTACTACTTTTACATTGTACTTAGTTTGTAATAACAACTTTCGAGCTTATAGTTGTTGCCCACCGAAAGTGATCAACGATCGCGGGCCTTGAGGTAGGAGTCGCCACAGGCTTTGAACCAAGTAACCAACTTGTGTTAGCATGTGCTTTTTATTTTTCCGCTGCATTTATTTACTCGATTGTTTTATGATTCCGAAAAAAATGAAATAGCCACGAGCGCTATTCCCCCCCCCCCCCCCCTCTAGCGCTTTCGATACAACAATTGGTATCAGAGTGGGGTCGCGTTGATCTGGTGCAACCACCAATCACGTAATTTTTTTTACGTGGTATTTTCAGTTTTATGGAATCAATTAGAATTAGCTTAATAGCTATATTCTAATTAATTTTTCGAATCGTTGTTTGCTTGAGACTGGTGCAACACCACTCGAGTTCGCAAATTCTTAACTTTATTTCCCGCACTACTATTCCAAGACCTAGTCTTGGGATTTTTTCTATTTTTTTTTTTTTTGTTGCATATCGCTAATGGCCCAACAAGAAGGTTTCAGCACCGTTCGCCCCCTACTTTTCTCCGGAGAAGAATTCAGATATTGGAAGGGGCGAATGGAAACCTTTCTCAAGACACAGTTCGACATATGGATGATTATCAAGACCGGACTACAACTGCCATCCGACGAAGACGGCAAGCCAACACCCTGTGAAAAATTGGAACCGACCCTAATCAAGAAGGTGGAAGTTGATGCCAGAGTGACCTGCACCCTCCAGTGTGGACTGACCAAGGAGGAACTCAACAGAGTTGGACCATTCTCCAGCGCAAAAGAACTTTGGGAGAAGCTGATCGAACTCCACGAGGGCACCTCCGACACTAAGGTAAGCAAGAGAGATCTCTTGTTCAATAAATTATATAATTTGAAAATGCAGGAAGATGAGACGGACAGCCAATTTCACGCTTGTATACAATACATCCTAAACTCCCTCCATGTGATCGGGTAAAAGGTCGAGAACAGGGACATCATAAGGTACGTACTTAATGCTTTTTCGAGGAGCACATTGTGGGCATCAATGGTAAATGCCAACAAAGTCTCCAAGGATTTATCTTCCATTAGATTAGACGAATGATTCTCTGAATTTGAACTTCATGAGTAGACTAATACACAGCCACCCGGGAAAGGTGTAGCTTTGCTTGCAGGTACTAGTAGAACACGCGAACCAAGATCACGACGAAGAACCGAGCCAGAGTTAGAACCAGAACCAGACTCAGACGATGAAGACAACGAACTAACAACTGAACTCGTGAACTTGGTAAAGAAGCTCTACAAGATAAAGAAGGGCTTCAACAAGAAATACCTAAAGAAGGCAGTCCAATCCAGGGAGGGTCAACCGAGCTCAAAGGTCAAGTTTGAGGTGACCTGCTATGGATGCAACCAGAAGGGGCATATCAAGGCCAACTGCCCCAATCAGAAGGAAGCAAAGAAGCAAAGAAAGAAGGTACTAAAAGCAACCTTTGAAGAATCTTCAGAAGAGGATACCGACGACGAGCTCGAACAGATGAGCCTTCTTGCCATGATGGCCCGAGACCAGATCGATGTGTCCGAGAGCAAGAGCGAGTCGGAAGCAGAATCGAAAAGAAGCCACGGATCTGTATCCATTTCTGAAGGGCCCGATCCCTCTGTAAGTATCCCTCGACTTATCAACCTAGTTAATTACTTGTTACGAAAATTAGCTAAGTCTAATCTTAGAATTAAGTCACTTCTAAAGGAAGTAGCTATCCTTAAAGAAGTGACTAACTCCGAATCTTTGACTGAACCAGTTTAGACTGGAAACTCGACTCAAGTCCAAAAACTTGAGGAAGAGAATTCTAGCCTGAAAACTCGGGTCAAGGATCTGGAGAAAACATTAGAACGATTCTCTTTGGGTTCCAAGAACCTTGACCTAATTCTTGGAACACAAAGGCCAATCTACAATAGAACTGGACTAGGATTCAAATCGAAACAGAAATATAAGTCATATTTATCACTTATACAAAGAACAAATAGAAAAATGGTCCAAGCATGGGTCCCCAAGTCCAACCTGATCAATCAAGTTGGACTTGGACAATATTGGGTCCCTAAGGATCAAATACATTACCTTGATAGACCATATCGAGACTATGATCCAGGGGGAGCTAAAAGAAAGACAATAAAAATAAAACTAGATTCAAATTGAATTAAGTTAAAGTAAAATTAAATAGAATCAAATTAAATTTGAACTAAATCAAAATCCAAAGGAAGGCTCCAGAATAGCTGACACCTCCGAAATTAATCCACCCGATAAGGGTAAACAAGAGTAGACTTCCCGGCCAGGAAATTAAGGTTAGCTTAAAATGGGCTAGGTTTAACTTGACCCATGGTACTGGTAAAGTATTGGATGATAGTACGTTGGAGAAACTTAGTCATCGCATGTCTAGGAAGATATGGCTTCGACCTGGTGCATTTGGCTAAGTGGAACTGACCGAAGCTACCCTTTATGGATCCTAACCAGTTAGACCAAGGTTTTGTATTAAGTTCAATGGGTAGGACTATTTAGAAAACCTCGAAGGCATGGTTACTTTAATGATGTCCTTGTGACTCACCATAGCCTAGAAGTTTATCCAAAAAACGTCTACTTGTTAAATCCAAAGCTAAACCTGAATCTAACACAAAGTTAAACCAAACCCAAAAATTGAACTTAATTTATCTCACAACAATTATAGGATTCCCTAATTGAAAATTTAGATCGGGTGAGATGTAATCAAATTAAAAATTAAATTCATAATTAAAATTAATTCAAAATTAAATTCGTAATTAAAATTAATTCAAATTCGTAATTAAAATTAATTCAAAATTAAATTCGTAATTAAAATTAATTCAAAATTAAATTCGTAATTAAAATTATTTTTCAAAATTTAATTAACTTAAACATATTTTTCAAAAATTTAATTAACTTAAACTTATTTTTCAAAAATTAATTAACTTAAAATTATTTTTCAAAAATTACTCTTCAAAAATTAATTAACTTAAAATTATTTTTCAAAAATTTAATTAACTTAAACTTATTATTCAATATTTAATTAACTTAAACTTATTTTTCAAAAATTAATTAACTTAAAATTATTTTTCAAAAATTATTCTTCAAAAATTAATTAATTAAAATTAGTTTTAAAAAATTATTCTTCAAAAATTAATTAACTTAAAATTATTTTTCAAAAATTTAATTAACTTAAACTTAGTTTATCAATATTTAATTAACTTAAACTTATTTTTCAATACTTTATTAACTTAAATTATTTTTCAAAAATTAATTAACTTAAAATTATTTTTCAAAAATTAATTAACTTGAATTATTTTCAAAAATTAATTACCTTGAATTATTCTTCAAAAATTAATTAACTTAAAATTATTTTTCAAAAATTAATTAACTTGAATTATTTTTCTAAATTTAATTAACTTGAATTTTTTTTCAAAAATTAATTAACTTAAAATTATTTTTCAAAAATAATTAACTTGAATTATTTTTCAAAATTTAATTAACTTAAATTATTTTTTCAAAAATAAATTAATTTAAATTATTTTTCAAAATTAATTAACGTAAAATATGTTTCAATACTTGATTAACCTGTTTGTTAATTAACCTATCAACTTAATAATAATAATAAATTTGTATCAACTTAAAATATTTTTCAAATTAACTAACCTAATAACTATTGAAAATCTAGTACGAGTGAAATGAAAAATAGAGAGCTTATTTCAATCAAACTATATTTTAATCCATTAAATCTAAATCAACTACTTTATGTGTAGGAATTGGATCAATGGATGATAGATAGTGAATGCTCCAGACATATGACTGGAGATAGGTTGAAGTTCACTAAGCTCAAACTGAAGAACCTAGGATCAGTTGCATTCGGCAACGACGGTAAACTTAAGGTAATCGGAAGAGGTAATATCGAACTTAACTCCAATGTTATCATTCAAAAAGTTATATTAGTTGAAAATTTTAACTTTAATCTATTGAGTATTAGCCAGTTATGTGATAGTGGATACTTAGTTACCTTTGATAATTCTGGATGCTTAATTGAAAACGTTGACAACCCCAAAATCAGACTTAAAGGACTTAGGAAAAATAACATCTATACAATTAACCTACCCTCAATCAAGTGTCTCTTAACACAACAAGAGGAAACCAACTTGTGGCACAGAAGACTGGGTCACACACATATAAGACTCATTTCGAAAATGAGTCAAAACGGCTTAGTCAAAGGATTTCCCAAATTAAGAAATCTAGAAAATACAATTTGTCATCCCTGTCAACAAGGAAAACAAACCAAGTCAACCCACAAGTCAACCAATCTAGAAAGAACTAACTCTTTACTTGAGCTCCTTCACCTAGATCTATTTGATTCACATGGAGCCAAGTCACTAAGCAAGAACCAGTATTGCTTAGTTATAATTGATGACTACTCCAGGTTCACCTGGGTAAAATTTCTAAAAATAAAAGATGAAACTTTTGAAGTCTTTAGTAATTTTTGTAAATTAACATAAAATGAAAAAGATACTAAAATTAAAAGGATTAGAAGTGATCATGGGGGGAATTTGAAAATCATAGATTTATCCAATTTTGTAAAACCAACAGATATAAACATGAATTTTCATGCCCTAGAACCCCCCAACAGAACGGGCTAGAAGAACGGAAAAATAGAACCTTACAAGAAGCCGCAAGAACCATGCTACATGAATATAATTTAAATCATCAATTTTGGGCTGAAGCAATAAATATGGCAAACTATATTCAAAATTGAATTCTAATTAACAAACTTTATAATAAAACCCCTTATGAAATTTATTATAATAAAATTCTCAATTTAAACTACTTAAAAGTATTTGGATGTAAAGTTCATATTTTAAACACTAAAGACTACTTAGGAAAATTAACACCCAAATCAAACCAAGGAATCTTTTTAGGGTACTCTATGACCAGTAGGGCCTATAGAGTCTATAATCAAAATATCCTAAAGTTGAAGAAACAACTAATGTAATATTTGATGAAGAAAATAATCTACCAAATATAGATAAAGACGCAGACATTAACCCAAGAATTATAGAAGACGATGAAATTCAACTTAATACTAGTAAACCAGAGGAACTAACTCCTAACACAAATATAAGACCAACAAGAATAGGTACTTCTCACCCACCTGACCAAATTTTAGGTGACCCAAACTTAGGAGTTAGAACTAGATCCTCATATAGAAACCTGAGTCAGATTGCCCTTGTTTCAAAGATTGAGCCTAAGACTATAGAAGAAGCCCTACCCAACCCAGACTGGATCTTTGCTATGCAGGAAGAGCTAGCACAATTTGAAAGAAACCAAGTCTGGGAACTTGTACCTAAACCCATAGATAAGTCCATAATTGACACCAAATGGATATTTAGAAACAAATTGGATGATCAGGGTGAAATTTTTTTTAGAAACAAGGCCAGACTAGTAGCCAAAGGTTTCAGTTAGGTTGAAGGTTTAGATTATGACAAAATCTATGCACCAGTAGCTAGACTCGAATCCATTAGAATGTTGTTGGCTTATGCAGCACATAAAAGATTTAGATTATACCAAATGGATGTCAAGTCAGCCTTTTTGAATGGATTTATTAAAGAAGTGGTATATGTAGGTCAACCCCCAGGTTTTAAGGATTTAGATCATCCAAACCATGTATTTAGACTAAAAAAGACCTTATATAGACTAAAACAAGCACCTAGGGCATGGTATGAATGGTTATCTAATTACCTAATATCCAAAGGCTTTAACCAAGGTCAAATAGATCAGACTCTATTTGTCAAAACCATAGAAAAAGATATTTTTGTTGCCCAAATCTATGTTGACGACATAATTTTTGGCTCAACCAACACTAAACTTTTTAAAGAATTTGTTAGTTTAATGGAAAACGAATTTGAGATGAGTTTGGTGGGGGAACTCAATTTTTTCTTAGGTTTACAAATTAAACAAACCAAAGATGGAATCTACATTTACCAAACCAAATATGCTAAAGAACTAATTAAAAAATTTGGTATGGAAAACTCAAAAATTATAAATACTCCAATGGCAATAAATAGCAACATTGATTCTGATCTAGATGGAAAATCAGTAGACCCAAAGTACTATAGAAGTATAATAGGTAGCCTACTCTACCTAACTGTAAGTTGTCCCGATATTTTATTTGCAGTAGGTATGTGCGCAAGATACCAATCCTGTGCAAAAGAGTCACACCTAACATATGTTAAAAGGATACTTAGGTACATTAAGGGCACCCTAAATGTAGGACTTTGGTACCCTAGAACTTACACCCTTGACCTTGTTGGCTACTCTGATTCAGACTATGTTGGGTGTAAGTTAGATAGGAAAAGCACAAGTGGGAGCTGCCAAATTCTAGGTCAGTGCCTAGTAAGTTGGTCAAGCAAAAAGCAACACTGTGTTGCTCTATCCACTACTGAAGTTGAATATATAGCACTAGGAGAATGTGCTTCCCAACTTTTGTGGATGATGCATACACTAAAAGATTATCAGCTAGAATACAAAAATACAAAAATTTTAATTGATAATATAAGTTCAATTAACTTAACCAAAAATCCAATTCACCACTCCAGGACCAAACATATAGAGGTAAAACACCATTTTGTAAGAGATCATGTGGCTAAGGGTGAAATTGTACTTAGCTATGTTGAGTCCAAGTCAAACCTAGCTGACATTTTCACTAAACCCTTACCTGAACTTGAGTTCAGTACACTTAGAAGGCAAATAGGTATGTGCTGGGTAGAATAGTTTTTTATTTTCAAATCAGCTTCGTACAGTTATCAAAATCATCGTATGTTTTAAAAATTCTAGGAAAATATTATTTTTAAAAATTCCAATTTTACTAGACCTTCAAAAATATGGAATTAGCTTAGGCTCTACCCTAGAAATCTTGCTCCCCTAGAATTCAGCCAGAGTATCTCAGAAATACCTAGGCTTACCTTGCTTGTGTTTGAAAAACATAGAATGACGTGAGATGCATAGGGTACAGCCTGGACTCAAGAATGCTTATATCTGTGCATCAATATGAGTCTGGGCGTTAAACACCTAATCAATAATAATCAAGTCAAGTCTTCCAGCACTAGTCAAATCTAACTGGATCTATTGACTTAACTTGACTAACCAGGTGAAAGTTATTGCCCTCTAGGTAATCATCTAGTAGCTAACTGGTTAGACATGTGGTCGCGAAACTAAGTGCTTGATTTTTAAACTTTTTTTAGGCATGAACATTAGGGCTCTAATACCTTACTTAAAGTGAAATTAACTAATTAACAATCAATCTAACTTAACTCATGCTTGGACATTAAGGATTAAAGCTCCTCCCTTGCCCTCAAAAGCTTTAAATTAATTATTTAACTAAACGAAAAATTCTTTCAAATTTAAACTTTAAGCTAAGTTTTCAAAACCTTAAACTTTCGAATCATTTTTGTGTACTTTTTGAAAATTCTGGCTAAGTGTTTTTAGACTAAGCTTTCAAAATTCTGGCCATTTTAAAAAAGCTAAAGTATTTTGAAAATTTAACTAAGTACTTTTCGAAGTCAACTTTTTAGCTTTTTGAAAGAAAAATTGCTCTTTAGACCTTGGTTTCACTTAACTAAAGAATATTATACAAAACCAAGTGTTACCAAAATACCTTGTCCCTTATTAAAAGCCTAATGTTTCAAAATCTTGACTAAATTGCTTAAAACGGTTTTTGCTATACTACAAAAGAAAACTCTTTCTCCAGCAAAATTAATTTTTTTTTAAAGACCAAACTTCGAGCTCAAACTGTTTTAACTTAGTGAATTTGATTTACAAGAAATGTTGCTTTTAGAAAGTTCAAATTTTTTTCTCTTTCCAAAAAATCTTCACAAAAGACTTAAGACTCTTTTTCAAACGTACTTATTTTTTGATGAATGGCAAAGGGGGAGAGTAGGCAAATTCAAAAGAAAGGTTAATAAAAAATTTTTTAAGAATGCCTTTATTAAGGGGGAGCCTGACAAAGTTTAAGTGTTTAGCTTAACCATGCGTGCATTTAAAATATATTAAACTTGCTTAAACTTTATGTATCTATTTTACTTAGCTTTGAATTTTAGTTGCTATAATCAAAAAGGGGGAGATTGTTGGTGCGGGAAGCATCCGACGATCGACCGTTGTTTTGATAATGGCAAAGGAATTCAAAGTTAAGTTGTTGTGTGATCTAATGCACTTGATTGAGTGTTTCAGGAAAGTCCTAGCTGCGGTTAGGCAGGTGGAAAACACTAGGGGGTGGAAACCTTAGGTCTAGGGGGTGGTAACCCTATGCGGAAAGTCTTGGCGGGTCGAGAGCTTCAAGCAAAAGTCCTAGGGAGAGGTAACCCTAGGTGGAAAGTCCTGGTGTCGCAAACCAGGTGATAGACTGGACCAGCCGGGAAGCAAAAGTCCAGCAGAAAGTCTGGAAGCTTCGAACGCTGAGCAAAAGTCCAGTCGATCTGGAGGATCGCACTAGCAACAGGTAAATCTCCTAAGTGAAGTAGGTGAGGACGCGTTCCCCGTAGAGGGAACAGTAGGCGTCAGGTCGACCTAGGATTTCCGGTTGGAAATCCCAAGTCAGACCCGGACAGTCCGACGACTGTCAAGTTTATCTATCATATTATTTCTGTGCTAACTTTATTTTGCAGGGTTTGTTTTTGGGACTAACATAATTTGCAGGAACAAAGGATCAACTCAGACCTCGGATGAACAGTGTCCGAGGCGCCTCCATGGGGCTTGGAGGCGCCTCGGGTGCTAGCCGAAGCCAGCTGTCCGGAAATGCTGGAGGCGCCCTATATGGACTTGAAGGCGCCTTGGAGCTGGGGTTCAAGGCCTTTAAGGCTCCTTGAGGAAGATAAGCGCAGAAGGAGTCTACGCTGATCTACGCGGCTGAATCGGCTCTTTGGAGGTGCCTCGGACAGCCTTGGAGGTGCCTCTAACACTGTTTATAAGGGGACTTCGAAGAGCAGCTCAGAACAACTTCTTCCAAGCGATCTTTCTGCTACAAGCTGCTTACGAGACGACCCCGAAGTGATGCAACGAGAGCCCGACGACCCGGAGCTTCAGCTTTCAGTATTTCATTGTCGGTATAAAGTTTGTTTACTGCTTTTACATTGTACTTAGTTTGTAATAACAACTTTCGAGCTTATAGTTGTTGCCCACCGGAAGCGATCAACGATCGCGGGCCTTGGAGTAGGAGTTGGCACAGGCTCTGAACCAAGTAACCAACTTGTGTTAGCGTGTGCTCTTTTATTTTTCCGCTGTATTTATTTACTCGATTGTTTTACGATTCCAAAACGAACGAAATAGCCACGAGCGCTATTCAACCCCCCCCCCCCACTCTAGCACTTTCGATCCAATAGAACACCACTCAAAATCTTTCTTCCTCTAAAATCCGACCACCAACACCACCAAGGAGAAGAGAGAAAAAGGGAAAAGAAGAGGGGAGAGGGAGGGTCGGCCACCTAGAGAGACTCCACCAAGAGAATAAGAATTGATATCTCATGAGGCCTCCTCACCCCTTCTTTTATATTACTTGCCCAAGGCAAATAATGAAAGACTTTTTACAAAAATTAAAATCTTCCTCTTGTTTTTCCTTTTCCCCTTTATTTTTCCTTTTCTTTCCTCTTGATTAAATCAATCACCAAACATTAATTAGATGATGATTTTTTTTTTTATTTTGGCCGACCCCTTGCTTTGGCACCAAGCAAGGTGGCCGGCCACCTCATCAAGGAAAGAAATAAAAAAAATTTATAAAATTTTATAAGCTCTTATAAAATTTTACAAGCTCTCTTCTAATTTCCTAAAGTAGGAGTTAAAAAAGGAAATTTTTAAAAAATAAAAACCATGTTTTAAAATTTAAAACTTCTCTTATAAAATTTCCTTTTTTAACATGGTGATAGAAAATTTAAATTTTAAAACTTCTCTTCCTTTTTTTCCTAAACCATGAGGATGGTTAAAAAAGGAAAGTTTTAAAACTTTTAAACTTTCTTTTAAAACATGTGGCCTAATTCAAATAAGGAAAGTTTTTAAATTTAAAATCTCTCTTTTAAAACTCGTAGTTTTCTACAAAGAGAAGATTTTAAAAATTCAAAACACCCCTCCTTGTTTGAATTATTGTGGTCGACCCCTACATGCTTGGGCACCAAGCAAAGGGCCGGCCCTTTAAGAGGAGATGTGGCCGGCCATTGCTTGGTCACCAAGCAATGGTCCGACCCCCTTCTTGGACACCAAGATGGGCCTTTCTTTGGATGGACTTGAGGCTTTAATGAGGCTATGACAGGGACCTAGAGGAGAATTTGGTTTTGGCCTTCCGATGAGCTTGAGTATCCCGTGTTCGCCCCGAACACACAACTCAAGTTCATCGATAATAACTCATTCCACTATAGAGTTATTATCACACTACCGCACCAATCCCAAATTACATTATAGGCTCCTTCTTATCATGAGTGTGTTAGTCTCCCTGTGTTTAAGATAACGAATGTCCACTAATTAAGTAAGTTACTGACAACTCACTTAATTAATATCTAGCTCCAAGAGTAGTATCACTCAACTTCATTGTCATGTCGGACTAAGTCCACCTACAGGGTTTAACATGGCAATCCTTATGAGATCCTCTTAGGGACATTCTCAACCTAGATTACTAGGACACAGTTTCCTTCTATAATCAACAACACACACTATAAGTAATATCATTTCCCAACTTATCGGGCATATTGATTTATCGACCTAAACCTCACCCTTTGATAAGTCAACGAAATAAATATTAAATATATGTGCTTGTTATTATATTAGGATTAAGAGCACACACTTCCATAATAACTAAGTCTAGTTCTTTTATTAAGTCAGTACAAAAAGAACTTACCTAAAATGGTCCTACTCAATGCACTTAAAGTGTATTAGTGTAATTTATTAATCAAGATAAACTAATACTTAATTACACTACGACTATTCCGATGGTTTGTTCCTTTCCATCTTAGTCATGAGCAACTGTTTATAATTTATAAAGAACCGACAACATGATCTTCTGTGTGTGACACCACACACCATGTTGTCTACTATATAAATTAATTGAACAATTACATTTAACAAATAAATATAGATATTGACCAATGTGATTCTTTTATTTCAAAAATAAATGTTTATAAAAGCTAGGCTTTTAGTATACACTCTAACAGTATAATCGTAAGGAATAGCTAAAGGATGTAAATATCTCTCACCTGTAGTATAGGTTGCTTTAAAAATGCATTTTGTAATGTCTTTTATGCATGATTTAGAAGACGCATGTTGAGATATGCTTTAGACGTGTTAAGAAAGAAACATGTCATGTTATGTATGATTCCCTCTAAAGTTTTGGGATTAAGAGCATGGTTAGATCATTTTGATTTGCTTCCCATTAAGTTTTGGGACTAAGAAGTATAATTAAGTGTCTAATGTACTTCTCTATAAGTACGGGGGAATTAAGCGCACATAAGGTGTTTGGTTAAATGCCAAGCAAGTGCAAGTACAAGAAATTAATGGTTAAAAGAAAGTATTTTACTTTAGAAAGGCATGTACCGGACACAAGGTCCATGGGTGGGCTCCTAGATCGCCCCTAGGCCCCTAGATCACCTAGTAGTACCTTGATAGGTTCAGGATTAGCTACCTCGGATCTTATTAAGGATACGCGCAAAGAAGTACAATGTCGGGCCCAAAGCAAGATGATTATTATTTTCACTAATTATGTACTATAATATTTTCAAACTTCATGGTTTGTTTTAGTGTAAGCTTCCCAAGTTGAGAATTTGAGTTATATTGGGTAGCATTGATGAACTCTATAATATGCTAAGAATCCTGTGTTCTTTACATTCCTAGCATAGTTTTTAAGTTGATGGTTTGCATAATAAATTGGTTTTAAAATGCATGTCATGTACATATTTCTGAAATATGGTTTTATTGTGAGTTACTATCAAGTGCATGCTTGTGTTTTCCCTAAGCATTTTTAAAAGCATGGTTACGTTGTTGCGTTTTCCTCTAGTAGTTTTAAAAAACATGTCCTCTGTTAATGTATCGTTTTGTGAGTAGATGGTACTTACTAAGCATCCGCTTATAAAATTTGCATTTCCTTATACTACAAATAAAGGTAAAGGAAAGCTCGAGTAAGAGGGGGCAGCAGGAGCAGTGCTTGGTGGGTGTGTGTGTCGAAACCGTGGAAGAAGATCCTGGAACTTGCTAGTGCAGGGAACATGTTAAACCTTGGTGTAGTGTATTTTCCTATCTTTGGCTATGCATGAAATAATGTTAAGAGTTGCCTATGATGAATTTACAGTTTGCTAGCAATTAGTGTGTCAAAGACTTTTCCTCAAGTAAAGGGATAGAAGGGTAGTCTAAGGAGGAGTACAAAGGGGAGAACAACTCCTTTTGTATGGCTGGGTGTGACCCTCACACGGCCCGTGACAAGGTCGTGTGGAGTCAAACGGCCACGGTCTTCTCCCTTTCGACCAAGGTGACATGGTCGTGTGAATTCACACGGCCATGCACCTCCTGCTCTCGGCCAAGGTGACACGGCTGTGTGGTTTTACATGGTCGTGCACCTCTTCCTGTCGGCCAGAGGGACACGATCGTGTGGATTCACATGGTCGTGCACCCTTTTGGTCTCAGCCAAGGTAACACGGCCATGTGAAGTCACACGGTTGTGCACCTCTTCTTCTCGGGTAAGATGACACGGCCATGTGGCTTCACACGATTGTGCCCTGCTCCAGTAGTGAATGCCTTACACGGTCGTGTGTCACACACGGCCATGCCCAAACTCAGGCCCGGTAAGGTCACACGGCCGGTTATCACCACATGGCCATGACTAGCTCCTTCTCGAGTGAGGCTACACGGTCGGTCAAGGTCACACGGCCCAGACCCTCTAGCAACTATAGACTTCATCTCAGCTCTGCATCACTCCAAACCATGACTTAACAGTCGAAATAAGTTCAGAGTAGATCTTTGAACCGAGCAGTGTGCATATAACGAAGTCTTTAGAAGGTATGAAAAGTGTAACGTCCGTGACTTAGGTTTGTGGTAAAGAAGTAGGGCGGGCGTTACAGTTTGTTATCAGAGCAAGTTCCACCCTTCTTCCATAAACACCTCAAGCATTGATCCTACAGCTTCCAAGTAAGAAAGTATTTTTTTCATAACTTTTATGCATTTTATTCCATTATGATTAGTAAGAAATGCTGGTTAAGATTTAGCATGCTTATATATAAAAATAGCAAGGATAACAAGTAGGAATGAGTATGGGATGACGTATGTCTCACTAGTTTGGTTTATGATATGTAGAATGGCTAGAGGACAACCGGTTAGACAGCCGAGAGTTAATGAACCTCAACCAGTGGAAAATGAGTCTACACCCCAGCCCAACCTTTTAGAAGTAGTAGTTCAACTGCAGAGACAATTGGTGGAGCAGCAGCAGGTTATTGCCACCCTGACTGCTAATCAGCAAGCTCTTCCTGTAGTCCCACCGGAAACCAATATGGTGACACCTACTACAGTCGAAGATCCATCAGTTACACCTGTAGCACCAGCAAAGGTAGTGAGGCAAGAAGCATACCTCATCCAGTGGCAGAAACTGAAACCAGAGAATTTCTCTAGCTCCAATGAACCATGGGATGCCCAGGCATGGTTCAAACCCCTAGAGAGCATAATGGAGCTACTGGATTGGCCAGAGGTAGAAAAGATTAAGTGGGTGTCCTTATGCTTTACTGGTGATGCAAGAATGTGGTGGGAACGGGTTAAGGCAAAATGAAAAGTGGATAAAATGACCTAGTTTGACTTCGAGATTGAGTTCTTCGAAGAGTTCTTCCATATGCGAGCCACGAATAAACATTATGACGAGTTCACGGAATTTCGACAAGGAGATTTATCCGTGGACAAAGCCGTGAAGAAATTCAATAGACTAGCACGCCTATGCCCCGAGCTGGTCAGCACGAAACAAGAAAGGGTAAGGCTAATGCTCAAAATGCTGAGGCCGGAGATAACCCTAAATATAGCTGATAGAATTAATAGACCGCAAACTGTAGAAGAGCTGATTAGTAGTGCCCTGATCATGGAGCATTATCTGAACAGTATCAAGCAGTAGAAACCAGTATTGATGGAGAATAAAACTCAAGGGAGTTCTGGCACTCAGAAACCCCAGAGTTATCGGTCAAACTGGAAGGGGAGCTCCAAGAGAAAGCAGTGGAGTAATAAGAAGGGAGGATCCAAAGCAAGCAACCTAAGTATGCTACATGTTCCACATGTGGAAAGATGCATCCTGGAATGTGCTGCAAGGGCATGAGTGGTTGTTATACATGTGGTCAAGAGGGGCATATGGCCAAGAATTGCCCGACCAAGATCAACCTACCTCCCGCACAACTTGTGCAATATAGAGGCAAGTAGGCACAACTACACCAGGTGCAGGCCGTATTGGAGGGGTAGACTGGAAGCTCCACCAAGTTCTACAAATGCTCGAGTTTTCTCCCTTACCAGAGAGGAGGTAGCAAACGCCTCCACCATTGTCATAGGTCATATATGCATTTTTAATTGATATGCAACTGTGATATTTGATACTGGGGCAACCCATTTGTTTATCTCCATAGTATTTGCTGAAAGTATAGGTATACCCCCGGAGGTCCTAAACGGACAATTCTTGATGACACTACCCTCGGGAGAGATAATGACATCTATGCACTAGCTACGTGTTGTTCCAGTCAAAATTTCAGACAAGGAACTGTACAGTGATCTGATAATACTGAATATGTCTGATTATGATGTTATTTTTAGGATGGACTTTCTGAGCAAGTATGGTGCTTCCATCAAGTGACGTAAGCAGAGAGTCCTCTTCCAACTTGAGGTAGAGTCTAAGTTTGAATTCATCGGTGAATCAAGGAAGAGAACCTAGAAATTGTTATCGGCCATAAAAGCTCAGAAAATGTTAGTCGATGGATGTGCCGAGTTTCTAGCTCATGTGGTTAAAACCCAACAAGAAAGAGACCAAAAGCTAGAGGAAGTTAGAGTTGTATGTGACTACCTGAAAGTGTTTCCAGATGAGTTGCCAGGTTTAGCTCCAGATAGAGAAATTGAATTTGAGATTGAACTCATTCCTAGTACTCATCCAATCTCAAAAGCACCTTACCGCATGGCTCTTGCAGAATTGAAAGAACTTCAGGGACAGCTACAGGAGCTACTTGACAAGGTTTCTATTCGCCCTAGTCACTCACCATAGGGAGCTCCGGTGTTGTTCATAAAGAAGAAAGACGGGTCCATGCGAATGTGTGTGGACTACCGAGCGCTGAACAAGGTAACAATTAAGTATATGTATCCCCTGCCTAGAATTGATGATCTATTTGATCAGTTAAAGGGAGCCACAGTCTTTTCCAAGATACTTGTGGTCCGGATATCATCAAGTGAAAGTGAAAGAGGATGATGTATCGAAGACGGCATTCCGAATGAGCTATGGGCACTATGAGTTTGTAGTTATGCCTTTTGGGGTGACGAGCGCTCCTATTACATTTATGGATCTAATGAACAGAGTGTTCAAAGCATACTTAGACAAGTTTATAATCATTTTCATAGATGATATCCTTATATACTCCAGCACCCAGGAAGAACATGCTGAACATGTGGGGACAGTATTACAGATTCTTCAGCAGAGCCAGTTGTACGCAAAGTTCTCCAAGTACGAGTTCTAGCTCGATCAAGTGTCCTTCTTAGGTCACATTATTTCCAAAGATGGGGTTATGGTGGACCCGACAAAAATAGAAGTTGTGAGTAACTGGAATAGACCTAAGAATGCCAGTGAAATCAGGAGTTTCCTTGGGTTAGCAGGCTACTATAGGAAATTTGTAGAGAACTTCTCAAGGATCTCTTCCCCATTGATAGTACTTACTAGAAAGAATAGAAAATTTGAGTGGACAGAGGATTGTGAAAATAGTTTCACTGAACTAAAAAGGAGACTGACCAGTGCTCCAATCCTGACTCTTCCAGAGAATAGCGAGAGCTTCAATAATTACAACGATGCTTCTAAATTGGGGCTTGGGGTTGTACTGATGCAGAATGGAAAAGTCATTGTCTATGCCTCGAGACAACTCAAGAATTATGAGAAAAACTATCCTATTCATGACCTTGAGTTAGCAGCGGTAGTCTTCGCTCTCAAGATTTAGAGGCATTACCTATACGGAGCTCAGTGCAAGATTTACAGAGATTACCAGAGTCTTAGGTATTTCTTCACTCAGAAAGACCTGAACATGAGACAGTGGAGATGGCTGGAGCTATTCAAAGACTATGACTGCGAAATCCTCTACCATCCAGGGAAAGCGAACAAAGTGGCAGATGCACTAAGTAGGAAATCTTGTGCAACGTTATTGTCTATATCTGCTATGTCTCATCCCCTACAGAAAGAAATAGCAAATTTTGGGCTTGAAATTATTACTAGGCAACTCTCCACTTTGACACTAGTGTCAACCCTGCTTGATGATATACAAAAAGGGCAAGATGAAGATCCTAATATTCAGAAGATCAAGCAGGGAATACCGGAAGGAGAAAATGGAGAGTTTCGAGTGTCGGGCCGTGGGATACTATATTATGGTGATCGTCTCTGTGTCCCTAATCAAGAAGAACTTTGAAGGAAAATTTTAGATGAAGCCCATGGAACACCCTATATAATGCATCCGGATTCCACCAAGATGTACCAAGATATAAAGGAACATTTCTGGTGGTTTGGAACGAAAAGAGATGTTGCTAGATATGTCAGTACCTGTCTGACTTGTCAATAGATTAAAGCAGAACATCAGAGACCAGGCGGAGTTCTACAACCTATTCAAATCCCAGAGTGGAAGTGAGAGGATATATCTATGGATTTTATAGTAGGAGTACCCAGAACTACGAATGGTTATGATGCCATCTGGGTAATAGTGGACAGATTAACCAAGTCTGCTCATTTCCTAGCTATCAGAACATCCTACTCTATTGAACAGCTAGCGTAAATGTATGTTAAGGAGGTCATCAGATTGCATGGGGTACCCAAAACCATAATTTTTGATAGAGATGGTCACTTTACTTCACACTTCTGGGAGTGTGTTCAGAGAGCTCTTGGCTCTAAGCTACGGTTTAGCACTGCATTTCATCCTCAAACTGACGGGGCAAATAGAATGAGTGAACCAAGTTTTGGAGGATATGCTACGGGTTTGTGCCTTAGATTTCAAAGGGAGCCGGTGTTGATACCTATGCTTAGCAGAATTCGCATACAACAACAACTATCAAGCTACTATTGCAATGGCACCCTACAAGGCTTTATATGGGAGGAGATGTAGATCTCCTATCTATTGGTATGAAGGTGGTTAAAAGAAAGAAATGGGACTCCAGACAGACCTTATCGAGGACACCGCCAAAGTCATTCAGAACATTCACCAAAGAATAAAAACTGCTCAAAGTCGATAGAAGAGCTATGTGGATGTGCGTCGAAGACCACTGGAATTTGAAGTTGGGGACTCAGTGTCCCTCAAAGTAGCTCCTATGAAAGGAGTAATGTGGTTTGGAAAGAAAGGAAAGTTGAGTCCACATTATGTGGGACCATACATGATCACTAAAAGAGTTGGTAAGGTAGCTTATGAGCTGGAACTATCTCAGGAAATGTCAGCTATTCATAATGTATTTCATGTCTCAATGTTGAAGAAGCATGTTCCTAATGTTAGTTAGAGCCCTAGAGCCAATCATTTGATGATTGTATGAACTCATGTATATCATATTCATGTATATATATTAAGGCATTTGGTTTTTGGTTATTATGCTTATTTGTATTAGTGCCAGATAAAATAAGTATAGTAACGTCCTAGAGTAGAAGGTTCTTACCTATATCAATCGATTGGTTGAATCGATAGTGAGATGATATAGGGAACACTACTCTAAATCATTCCTAGTCGAGTATTAACATTCAGGGACAATGTTAATACAATAAGACTAGCATGTAGGTCAGCTCGATGACTTGATCTCACAAGTCATGGATATAGAGATATCAAGCTGACACATGGGTATGCATTAGAGAATGTATACTGAATGACCCGCCATGAGAAAGTATCATGGATCGTTATATGAGTGTCATATACTTTCTCATGTGGTTATTAGTATGACTATTAGTCCTTTGACCTGAAGTCACCATGGATCCCTACATAAGGAGTTATGTACTTTGGTTTCGTCAAACGTCACCCGTAACTGGGTGGACTATAAAGGCGATTACTGGGTATATAACGAATTATGTAGAGGGATGTAAGTGATGTAGATGGGATCTATCCCTCCCATATGACGGGAGCGACATCGGTATTCTTGATAGAGTGAGACCACTAAGTGCATGGCCATGCCCAAATGAGTCAACATGAGATGTTGAGCTCATTTGATCGAGTGAGTCTACTTGGAGTTCAAGATTTAGATTGATTAGAGGATGACACGGTCTATGCCTCATATTGATCAATCTAGATGTCTAGGATAGAAGGACAATGTCACATATTTTGTGAGGAGTCACAATTGGTAGTCACAAGGTGATGTCGGATCTCGACATTCTTGTAACTTGGGTAGTAATGATGTGTTGCTAGATACCGCTCATTACTTATGCTCCTAAATGGGTTTAGGGCATTGCCAACGTTACAAGAACCCATAGGGTCACACACTAAGGACAATTAGATGGAGATTTGGTTCATATGATGAACCAAGAGGATTAGATTCATTTGATGAATCATATTGGATTAATAGTAATCCAAATTGGGCTAATTGAGTTAGACTCAAGTTGATTCATGTATTCAATGAGTCTAATTTAGATTATGACTCATTAAATCAACTTAATTTAATGAATTAGATTCATTATATTAAGTTGGCTTGAATCATATGGTTGGATTAGATCAACCATGAGAGAGATTTGATCAAGTGACTTGATTTGAGAGGAAGAGAAAAAGTCATGTTTGACTTGACTTTTTGCCACATCACTAGTGAGTTGGCAAGATGTGGACCAATAGGATTGCTCCACATCATCAATGTGTGCCACCTCATGGAGGTTACAAGCCTCCATAGCATTTAATGTGGCCGGCCCACATTAAATGAGGAGGTTACACTTGTTGCCATGTCATTTAGTGAGGTGGCAAGATGTGGACCAATAGTGTTGATCCACATCATCCTAGAGTGCCACCTCATGGGGGTTACAACTCTTAATGGTCTCCACATTAATTGGAATTAATGTGGGGGTTACACCTCCTAGAGTGGCCGGCCACTTGATGGCTAAGGGGTTTTTTGAATTTCCTCTCATTGATTTTGATTCACTCTTCTTCTCCCTTGGGTGCTCTCTCTTCTCCTTCTCCCATTCCTTGGCCGAACACTCCATTGGTGCTAGCACACCTTGTGTTTTGGTCATCTCCTTCTACTTGTGTCCGTGTGGATACATATAGAGGTTGTCTACTTTGACAACTAGAGATCCGGCGACATCTTGGACAAGCGGGAATGCGAAGGGCTTCGCTACAAGGGTAATGATCTTAACTTTAGTGTAGATCTAAAGTTTTTACAAACTCGTACAAGAACAAGGTTTTTCAAAAAATTTTGTTTACGAATCTTTGCACGAGATCCATGGCTTTGGGTGACTCGGGATTTCCGCGACGCGAAAAAGCGATTTTCGCGGCCCGACGAACCCAACAGTGGTATCAGAGCCACGTGCAAAGACTTGTACGAGTTCGTTTGTATTTTTATGAAAAATATACCTTCTGTGATTTTCTGTAAAAATTGAGTTTTTAGAGTTTTTATGAGTAATATTTCCGTAGAAGCGAAGCACAAGTGTCTCGACACTTGTAGGCTTCGGCTACCGGAAAGTTTTCTTTTAAACGGCTTCGTTTTGCCCCAAATCCGTTTGGGACAGCGGGGTCGGGTGCCATTAGATCGCAAAGGAGCAACTCACGATGGTTAGATCGTGGGTAGGGGCATTTCCCCTAACCCCGCAAGGGAATTTGCTTCGCGATTGCACCCGAAATCGCTAAAAACGAACCCGCCGGGAAGATTTTTCCGAAACGGCAATGTCTCGACCCAAATCGTTTTGGGATAGCGGGTTTAGGCGCTGTTGGATCGCAAAGGAACCCTCGCGATGGTTAGATCGTGGGTAGGGGTGCTGCCCCTGGGCCCCGCAAGGGGATCCGTTCCGCGATTGCGCCCGAAACCGCTAAACGGGACTGCCGGGAAATTTTACTCATAAAAATTGTAAAAAAAATATTTTTAAAATTACAGAAAAATTATGAAAAATATATAATTTTGAATTATATATTAATTTTTGATAGTCATGGCCCAAAATACCCAATAAGATTGGATTTGTGTTGTAATTCATAATACGGCCTGCGTGTCGTCATATGATTGTGTGTGCTGTATTTTTATTTTTATTTTTTCCACGGCCTGCGTGTCGTGCCTTTCTCTTATTCTGGTTGTAAATTAGATTTAGACTCGAATGTAACTCGAGTTTCAAATTGTAATGTACAAATTGGAGCGGTGGAGGGTCCACACGAGACGGAGTTCCGAGGCGGGCACGAGCAACACAAGGTGGTCAAAGGGAGGAGCTTGGAGAAGTTGTTGACCCTAGGTTGACCATTCGATCTTCTCATTGGCTTGAGAAGATCGTAGTAGGGCCATGACTAAATCACAAATAGATTAATTAATTAATTGTTATGTATCTGATGCATGTTTAATAATTAATTAATTAATTAGTGCCTTAACGATTAGATTAGATCTAAGTCGTGCACATGATGCACCCTTGCGATTAGATTAGATCTAAGTCATGCACAAGATGCATCCTTCTCGATTAGATTAGATCTAGATCGAACCAACTCTAAATGTCTAACCGTGCCGTGATACCTATCACTACCTCGATCACATGTATTGTTGAATCTGCCAAAGCAGAGCAATACATATTATCTTGGTAGGGTACGGAGGGACAATCTTGGTCCCGCCTATCAACGCATGGGTGAATACAAACTCAATTAGATTGAGTATTCCTAGTTACTCGGTTGGATCGAGTCAACTATAGGCATTCTTCTAATAGTTGGAAAGGTAGGACAAAATCACATTTATATTAACTCTCGGGCGTATTAGCCAAAGCTAACTCGAGTTTTAATATAAATGCGGATATTGATTCTATAAACAAGAGTTGCATAGGGATGTAATTGGTAATCGTTACCTACCGATTATACTAAGCCTTGGGCGTATTAGCCAAAGCTAACTCAAGGGTTAGTATGTGTGGATCTTGTCCCACAAGAATTATAGTATTCAGTGGGAGCATCATTTAGTTAAAGGCCTAATTAAATGATTTTAAAAGAATATGATATTTATTTCTGCAAATGTTCTGTTGTAGATAACCATGACGTCGAATACGAACTTTTTCTCCCTGCGTTCTGTCCTTAAGAAGGACAAGCTCAACGGAGCAAATTTCCTGGACTGGTACAGGAACCTGAGAATAGTTCTCACTCAGGAACGTAAACTGTACGTTCTGGAGCAGCCCATTCCGGAGTCTCCTCCTGCCACTGCCACGCGAGCTGACCGGGATGCTTACAAGAAGCATCAAAATGACGCATTAGATGTGTCCTATCTTATGCTCGCGACCATGAACTCTGAGCTTCAGAAGCAACATGAGTTGATGGGTGCTTACGACATGGTTGCACATCTTCGTCAACTATATCAAGGACAAGCAGGGCACTGGAAGAGGAACTTCACAGGATACCTGGAAGATCTTAAGAAGAAGAGAAATAAGATTTCTACTTCAGGTATAAATGTTATAGAAGTCAACCTCTCTATTTCTTCGTCGTGGGTATTAGATACCGGATGTGCTTCGCACATTTGTACTAATGTACAAGCACTGAGAAATAGCAGAGCATTGACAAAACGCGAGATAGACCTACGAGTAGGCAATGGAGCACGGGTTGTTGCTGTTGCTGTAGGGACTTATTTTCTATCTCTGCCCTCTGGGCTTATACTAGAGTTAGACGATTGTTGTTATGTGCCTACATTGACTAAGAACATTATATCAGTTTCTTGTTTGGACAAGAAAGGATTCTCGTTTATAATAAAGAACAAATGTTGTTCTGTCTATTTAAACGATATGTTCTATTGTAGTGCACCTCTGATGAACGGACTCTATATTCTAGACCTTGAGAGCCCTATCTATAACATTAGTACCAAGAGGTTCAAATCGAACGATATGAACCACACCTATCTCTGGCACTGTCGCTTAGGTCATATAAATGACAAGCGCTTATCCCAGCTCCATAAGGATGGTTTGCTGGACTCATTTGATTTTGAATCATATGAGATATGCGAGTCATGCCTACGAGGCAAGATGACCAAGACTCCCTTTAGTGGGCATAGCGAGAGAGCAACTGATTTGTTAGGACTCATACATAGTGATGTATGTGGCCCTTTCAATGTTGCTGCTAGAGGTGGTTATAGATACTTCATCACATTTACTGATGACTTCAGTAGATATGGTTATGTGTACTTGATGACACATAAGTCTGAATCCTTTGAAAAGTTCAAAGAATTCAAGAATGAAGTACAGAACCAGCTTGGCAAGAGTATTAAAATACTTCGATCAGATCGAGGTGGTGAATACTTAAGCCATGAGTTTCGTGACTATTTAGCCGAGTGTGGGATTCTAACCCAACTCACTCCTCCTGGAACACCACAGGTGAATGGTGTGTCCAAAAGGAGGAATCGTATCTTATTAGATATGGTACGGTCTATGATGAGTCACACAGATCTTCCGTCATACCTCTGGGGTTATGCTCTAGACACGGCAGCTTTCATTCTCAACCGAGTTCCATCCAAGGCCGTGATAAAGACACCATATAGGATATGGACTGGGAGAGATGCCCAGGTGTCTTTCATGAGGATTTGGGGTTGTGAGGCTTACGTACGACGTCAAGTCTCAGACAAATTAGGACCCAAATCCGACAAGTGCTATTTCATTGGATATCCCAAGGAAACTAAGGGATATTACTTCTACATTCCCAGTCAGCACAAGGTAGTTGTGGCAAAGACTGGGGTCTTTCTAGAAAGGGACTTTGTTTCTAGAAAGACTAGTGGGAGCGCGTTCGATCTTGAAGAAGTTCAAGATGCGAACAATAGCACTGATGCCTCGATGGAAGTTGAACTGGAACCACAAAGTGTTGTGGATGATGTTGTTCCACAAAGAGTTGAGGAACAACAACCAGTTCAAGTAGACATACCTCTTCGCAGGTCTGATAGGGTACGTCGTCAGCCTGAGAGATACTCATTTCTCTTGTCTGACCATGATGACATTGTGCTCATAGAGGATGAGCCTACCACCTATCAGGAAGCTGTGATGAGACCAGATTCCGAGAAATGGCTAGAAGCCATGAGATCCGAGATGGAATCCATGTACACCAACCAAGTATGGACTTTGGTTGATCCACCTGAAGGGGTAAAACCCATTGGGTGCAAGTGGGTCTTTAAGAGAAAGACTGACATGGATGGACTTATCTATAAGGGTCGCTTGGTAGCTAAAGGTTTCAAGCAGATTCATGGTATTGACTATGATGAAACCTTTTCTCCAGTAGCGATGTTTAAGTCCATTCGGATCATGCTTGCTATTGCAGCTTACCACGATTACGAGATCTGGCAGATGGACGTCAAAACCGCGTTTCTGAATGGAAACCTACTCGAGGATGTGTACATGACACAACCTGAGGGTTTTGTAGATCCAAAGCATACTAGCAGAGTATGCAAGCTGCATAGGTCCATTTATGGACTAAAGCAAGCTTCTCGGAGCTGGAATCTTCGATTCGATGATGCAATCAAACAGTTTGGTTTCATCAAGAACGAAGATGAGCCTTGTGTCTACAAGAAGGTTGTAGGGGATATAGTTGTCTTCCTCATATTGTATGTGGATGGCATACTACTCATTGGGAAGGACATCCCTTTGCTTCAGTCTGTCAAGACCTGGCTAGGGAGTTGTTTCTCAATGAAGGACTTAGGTGAGGCATCCCGCATTCTAGGGATACAGATCTATAGAGATAGATCTAAGAGATTGCTTGGCCTAAGTCAGAGTACATACATTGACAAGGTACTCCTTCGGTTTGCCATGCAGAACTCCAAGAAGGGATTTCTGCCGATGTCACATGGCGTGAGTCTTTCAAAGACTCAAGGTCCCTCTTCTAGAGAGGAGAGAGACCGCATGGATCAGATCCCTTATGCCTCAGCCATAGGATCGATCATGTACGCCATGCTATGTACTCGACCTGATGTCTCGTATGCTTTGAGCATGACGAGTAGATACCAGTCAGATCCAGGTGAAAGTCACTGGATAGCGGTCAAGACTATTCTTAAGTACTTAAGAAGGACTAAAGAATATTTCTTGATATTTGGAGGCAATGATGAGCTAACTGTAAAGGGTTACAGTGATGCCAGCTTCCAGACCGATCAGGATGATTACCGATCGCAGTCAGGGTTCGTGTTTTGCTTAAATGGTGGTGTTGTGAGCTGGAAGAGTTCGAAGCAGGACACAGTAGCTGATTCTACAACAGAGGCCGAGTATATTGCTGCATCAGAGGCAGCAAAGGAGGCAGTTTGGATCCGCAAGTTAATGACTGAACTTGGGGTGGTTCCTAGTATCGCTGACCCAGTTGAGCTCTATTGTGACAACAATTGAGCTATAGCACAGGCGAAGGAACCTCGCTCACACCAGCGGACCAAGCACATACTACGGCGCTTCCATCTCATTGGAGAGATTATCGATAGAGGAGATGTGAAGATTTGCAGAGTACCTACAGAGGCTAACATCGCAGATCCCTTGACCAAGGCTTTGGCACAGAGGAAGCATGATGGTTACACTAGGTCATTAGGCCTTAGAGCCTATACTGATTGGCACTAGTGCTAGTGGGAGATTGTTAGTTAGAGCTCTAGAGCCAATCATTTGATGATTGTATGGACTCATGTATATCATATTCATGTATATATATTAAGGCATTTGGTTTTTGATTATTATGCTTATTTCTATTAGTGCCAGATAAAATAACTATAGTAATGTCCTAGAGTAGAAGGTTCTTACCTATATCAATCGATTGGTTGAATCGATAGTGAGATGATATAGGGAACACTACTCTAAATCATTCCTAGTCGAGTATTAACATTCAGGGACAATGTTAATACAATAAGACTAGCATGTAGGTCAGCTCGATGACTTGATCTCACAAGTCATGGATATAGAGATATCAAGCTGACACATGGGTATGCAATAGAGAATGTATACTGAATGACCCGCCATGAGAAAGTATCATGGATCGTTATATGAGTGTCATATACTTTCTCATGTGGTTATTAGTATGACTATTAGTCCTTTGACCTGAAGTCACCATGGATCCCTACATAAGGAGTTATGTACTTTGGTTTCGTCAAACGTCACCCATAACTGGGTGGACTATAAAGGCGATTACTGGGTATATAACGAATTATGTAGAGGGATGTGAGTGATGTAGATGGGATCTATCCCTCCCATATGACGGTAGCGACATCAGTATTCTTGATAGAGTGAGACCACTAAGTGCATGGCCATGCCCAAATGAGTCAACATGAGATGTTGAGCTCATTTGATCGAGCGAGTCTACTTGGAGTTCAAGATTTAGATTGATTAGAGGATGACACGGTCCATGCCTCATATTGATCAATCTAGATGTCTAGGATAGAAGGACAATGTCACATATTTTGTGAGGAGTCACAATTGGTAGTCACAAGGTGATGTCGGATCTCGACATTCTTGTAACTTGGGTAGTAATGATGTGTTGCTAGATACCGCTCATTACTTATGCTCCTAAATGGGTTTAGGGCATTGCCAACGTTACAAGAACCTATAGGGTCACACACTAAGGACAATTAGATGGAGATTTGGTTCATATGATAAACCAAGAGGATTAGATTCATTTGATGAATCATATTGGATTAAGAGTAATCCAAATTGGGCTAATTGAGTTAGACTCAAGTTGATTCATGTATTCAATGAGTCTAATTTAGATTATGACTCATTAAATCAACTTAATTTAATGAATTAGATTCATTATATTAAGTTGGCTTGAATCATATGGTTGGATTAGATCAACCATGAGAGAGATTTGATCAAGTTTGACTTGATTTGAGAGGAAGAGAAAAAGTCATGTTTGACTTGACTTTTTGCCACATCACTAGTGAGTTGGCAAGATGTGGACCAATAGGATTGCTCCACATCATCAATGTGTGCCACCTCATGGAGGTTACAAGCCTCCATAGCATTTAATGTGGCGCCCACATTAAATGAGGAGGTTACACTTGTTGCCATGTCATTTAGTGAGGTGGCAAGATGTGGACCAATAGTGTTGATCCACATCATCCTAGAGTGCCACCTCATGGGGGTTACAACTCTTAATGGTCTCCACATTAATTGGAATTAATGTGGGGGTTACACCTCCTAGAGTGGCCGGCCACTTGATGGCTAAGGGGTTTTTTGAATTTCCTCTCATTGATTTTGATTCACTCTTCTTCTCCCTTGGGTGCTCTCTCTTCTCCTTCTCCCATTCCTTGGCCGAACACTCCATTGGTGCTAGCACACCTTGTGTTTTGGTCATCTCCTTCTACTTGTGTCCGTGTGGATACATATAGAGGTTGTCTACTTTGACAACTAGAGATCCGGCGACATCTTGGACAAGCGGGAATGCGAAGGGCTTCGCTACAAGGGTAATGATCTTAACTTTAGTGTAGATCTAAAGTTTTTACAAACTCGTACAAGAAAAAGGTTTTTCAAAAAATTTTGTTTACGAATCTTTGCACGAGATCCATGGCTTTGGGTGACTCGGGGTTTTCGCGACGCGAAAAAGCGGTTTTCGCGGCCCGACGAACCCAACACCTAATGCAAACCAAGTGATTGAGCCACAGATGGTACAGGTTTAAGAGGATCTCAGTTATGAAAGTCAACCTATTCAGATAATAGATCGAGAAGTTAAGAAGCTGAGGAACAAAGAGATACTGTTAGTAAAAGTGTTGTGGCAAAGTCAACAGTATGAAGAGACAACATGGGAACGTGAGGAAGATATGAGACAGAAGTATTCGCAACTGTTCTAAGTTCGAGCACGAACTTTTTATAAGGTATGGGGGATTGTAACACCCGTAATTGTTTTTTCTATTCCAAAAGAGCAAAAAGAAATAGAAGAAGAGAAAAGAAATAAAAATTATTCATAAATGGCTCGAGCAAGGATTGAACCCTAGACCTCTTACAAAAGATTTGTTTAAGTAGCCATTAGGTGGTGGTAAAACATCACATTGGCAATAGGAAACAATTCCTTATAAGAAGATTTTGTGTGAAGAGATGTTTCAACTTCCACTTAGTATAAAAGGAAATGAAGAGACAAAAAACCTAACTCTTGATTCCCTTTCTTCCTCCCTAGCCGAATTCCTTCTCCCCTCTTGTCATTTTGCGGCCAAGAATCCTAGGGTTCCAAATTTCCAAAGCTTTTCAAGAAAAGAACCTAAGAGGAGGCTTCACCATGAGGATTAGTACGTAGGAAAGGAGAAATCCGGAGACCAAGGCATACAAGGGAGGCTTATTCTCCCAAAATCCTAGTGGTATAATCGTAAGGAATAGAGAAAGGATGTAAGTATCTCTCACCTGCAGTATAAGTTGCTTTAAAAATGCATTTTGTAATGTCTTTTATGCATGATTTAGAAGACGCATGTTGAGATATGCTTTAGACGTGTTAAGGAAGAAGCATGCCATGTTATGTATGATGCCCTCTAATGGTTTGGGATTAAGAGCATGGTTAGATCATTTTGATTTTCTTTCCATTAAGTTTTGGGACTAAGAAGTATAATCAAGTGTCTAAAGTGCTTCCCTATAAGTACGGGGGAATTAAGCGCACATAAGGTGCTTGGTTAAATGCCAAGCAAGTGTAAGTACAAGAAATTAATGGTTAAAAGAAAGTATTTTACTTTAGAAAGGCATGTACCGGACACAAGGTCCATGGGTGGGCTCCTAGATCGCCCCTAGGCCCCTAGATTGCCTAGTAGTACCTTGATAGGTTCGGGATTAGCTACCTCGGATCTTATTAAGGATGCGCGCAAAGAGGTACAATGTCGGGCCCAAAGCAAGATGATTATTATTTTCACTAATTATGTATTATAATGTTTTCAAACTTCATGGTTTGTTTTAGTGTAAGCTTCCCAAGTTGAGAATTTGAGTTATATTGGGTAGCATTGATGAACTCTATAATATGCTAAGAATCCTATGTTCTTTACATTCCTAGCATGGTTTTTAAGTTGATGGTTTGCATGATAAATTGGTTTTAAAATGCATGTCATGTACATATTTCTGAAATATGGTTTTATTGTGAGTTCCTGTCAAGTGCATGTTTGTGTTTTCCCTAAGCATTTTTGAAAGCATGGTTACGTTGTTGTGTTTTCCTCTAGTAGTTTTAAAAAGCATGTCCTCTGTTAATGTATCGTTTTGTGAGTAGATAGTACTTACTAAGCATCCGCTTATAGAATTTGCATTTCCTTATACTGCAGATAAAGGTAAAGGAAAACTCGAGTAAGAGGGGGCAGCAGGAGCAATGCTTGGTGGGTGTGTGTGTCGGAACCGTGGAAGAAGATCCTGGAACTTGCTAGTGCAAGGAACATGTTAAACCTTGGTGTAGTGTATTTTCCTATCTTCGGCTATGCATGAAATACTATTAAAAGTTGCCTATGATGAATTTACAGTTTGCTAGCAATTAGTGTGTCAAAGACTTTTCCTCAAGTAAAGGGATAGAAGGGTAGTCTAAGGAGGAGTACAAAGGGGAGAACAACTCCTTTTGTATGGTTGGGTGTGACCCCCACACGGCCCATGACACGACCGTGTGGTGTCACACGGCCACGATCCTCTCCCTTTTGGCCAAGGTGACATGGTCGTGTGAATTCACACGGTCATGCACCTCCTGCTCTCGGCCAAGGTGACACGGCCGTGTGGTTTCACACGGCCGTGCACCTCTTCTTGTCGGCCAGAGTGACACGGTCGTGTGGATTTACATGGTCGTGCACCCTTTTGGTCTTGGCCAAGGTAACACGGTCGTGTGAAGTCACACGGCCTGCACCTCTTCTTCTTGGGTAAGATGGCACGGCCATGTGGCTTCACACGGTCGTGCCCTGCTCCAGCAGTGAAGGCCTTACACGGTCATGTGGCACACACGGTCGTGCCCAAACTCGGGCCCGGTAAGGTCACACGGTCGGTTATCACCACACGGCCATGACTAGCTCCTTCTCGGGTGAGGCTACACGGTCGGTCAAGGTCACACGGCCTAGACCCTCTAGCAGCTCTAGACTTCATCTCAACTCTGCATCGCTCCAAACCATGACTTAACAGTCGAAGCAAGTTCAGAGTAAATCTTTGAACCGAGCAGTGTGCATATAACGAAGTCTTTAGAAGGTATGAAAAGTGTAACATCTGTGACTTAGGTTTGTGGTAAAGAAGTAGGGTGGGCGTTACATTTATGATTTTAGTTTTTAGTGTTGAATTTTTCTCTTCAAGTGTTAAAACTTGATTTGGATTTGAATTTTCAATTTGCTCCTTGAAGTGTTGGTTTTCCTCAAGAAGCATTTTATTTTCATTTTCAATTGCAGTTAACTTTCTATATAAACATGCAATAACTTTAAAATACTTCTTATTTAAACTAAGATATACCTCCTCGATACCTTCGAAAACGAGTACGGACTCGTGGCTCGATTCAGGTTCGGACCTGTCTTCTGATTCGTTCTCCGATTTTGATTTGTGGGCCATCAACGTGAGGTGACTTTGGTGCTTTTGCTCTTCAGCCTCCGATTCCTCTGAAGACTAGTCGTCCCACCTTGCTTTAAGTGCCTTCTTCTTGGTTGTCTTTGACTTATTGTTCTCAATGTTGGGCACTCGTGCTTGTAATGGCCCCTTCTTGTTGCACCTGAAGCAGGTCACGTTTCTTGGTTCAGTTGTGGAGTTGATCTTCTGCAGGTATTTTTTGCTAAATTTCTTCTTCCTCCTGGTGAACATCTTCCTTACCAAGTTCACCAGGTACTCTTCATCTTCTGAATCTTGGTCAGACTCATCTTCTGATTTAGGCTTGGTTTTTGTCTTTTCCTTGGAGGAACCTGCAAACAAAGCGATACCTATCTCGGTTCTGGAGTTAGCTTGCTCGTGTAGCTCAAGTTCACAAAATCGCTCGTCTAATTTTAACTTAGAGAGATTCTTTGAAATCTTGTAGGCATCCACGATGGATGCCCACAATGCATTTCGAGGAAATGCGTTTAGAGCGTACCTGATCAAATTGCGATTCTCCATTTGGTGGCCTATAGCATGAAGTCCATTGAGGATGTCTTTGATCCTCGCAAGGAACTGACTTACCGACTCTCCTTCCTGCATTTTAATATTAAATAATCTATTTAGCAAAAGATCACGTTTAGTTACCTTGGCGTCGCTCGTTCCTTCGTGTAGTTCGACGAGCTTATCCCATAGTTCCTTCGCATTTTAGTGTGGGCCCACTCGGTTAAGCTCTTCCTTCGTCAGCCCACATTGTAATGTTTTTAGGGCTTTGAAATCCGTCTGGGCTTTCTTCTTCATGTTCGGATTCCACTGTTTCAGGTCTAGTGGATTTCCAGAGTTATCGACCAACACCTTGTATTCTCTGGTGACACTAAACCACTGGTCGAAGTTGGTCTTAAGATAGACCTCCATTCGCTTCTTCCAATAGGGAAAATCATCACCATTGAATAGAGGGGGATGGACTGTGCTAAAACCTTCGATTTGAGACATTTTACCTTACACCCAAAAAAAACAAGAAAAAATAAATCCCAAGACTTGGTCTTGGATTAGCAGTGTGGGAGAAAGAAAGAAATTTAAGACTGAATTGGTGTTGCACCAATTCAATTTAATTTGCTATGAAAAAATATCCAAAAAGGCAACGATACCAGTTTCGATTGTTTCAAAAATTAAAAAGAAATTCACCCCTTTGGTCTGATTGGTGGTTGCACCAAATCATAGCGGTACCTGCTCTGTTACCACTTGTTAGATCGTAGAGCTCGCTAAATGGAGGTGAATAGTTGTTTAAAATTTTGGATTAAGTACGTAGTGGGACAAGCACAAAATAATGCTAACACGAACCAGTTTTACTTGGTTCGGAGCCTTGGTCGACTCATACTCCAAGGCCCGCACTCGTTGAGTGCTTTCATTGGGCAATCACTAATAGGTCAAAAATTGATTACAATAGTAACTACAAGAACTATTATAAGGAAAATACTGATAACAATAAGAAAACAAAACTTGAGCTGCAGGCTGTTGGAGGGATTTCGTAGCATCGCAGGAGCAGAGCACAACAGAGCAGTTATTAGCAGAAGTTGTTGATTTAATACACGTGGAGGCCTTCTTTTATAGGCATGCTCTGGGCGCCCAGATCCCTTCTGGGCGCCCGGACCGTGATGTAGGTCTGGCCAATCAGCACGCTCCTCGTTGCGACAAGGTAGAGTTTTGCCTTCCGGTCACCCAGACCACCATCTTCCAGAAAGTTCTTCTCCTGTAAGAAAATGTTAGTCCGAGGCAAAATAAAAGTTATAATATCCTACAAAACAAAAGTTAGTATAAATATAATAAAAGAGTAGTAATTATATTTCGTCTCACCGAGACCGGAATCTAGTCACAATGTCAACTTAGATTTCTGAAATGGTTCTAAGTTGGATCGACGCCTACTATTCCCTCAAATGGGGAACGTGTCCTCACCAAGTCACTCCCCTCCAGTGACTTACCTTAACTTACCTACCAGACGTCTGGTCAGCCCGTCGACCCATCTGGACTTCGTGTCAGCTATCAAGTCAGCCCACCGACCTAGCTGGACTTCTTGCCGACTATCAAGTCAGTTCGTCGACCTAGCTGGGCTTCGTGCTAGCTATCAAGTCAACTCGTCTACTTAGCTGGTCTTCGTGCTAACTATCAGGTCAGCCCGTCGACCTAGCTGGACTTCGTGTCAACTATCAGGTCAGCCTATCGACCTAGCTGGACTTCTCCTGCACACTTCGTCAAAGTGTTAGATCACATTGAAACTAACTTAACCTTAATTTGTCATTCATCAAAACCTGAGTTAGACTGTTAGTGCAAACCGCACCAACACATATCTCATATGGAATAGTTGAGATTACCTTTGTTAGAACTCTGTTTAGCAAGTAAATAGCTGTCATGAGTACATAACCCCAAAAGATTTTAGGAAGATTTGTATGATTCATCATTGACCTAACCATGTCCAACAAGGTTCAGTTACACCTTTCTGATACACCATTATGTTGTGACATATAAGGTGGATTCTATTGAGACAATATACCATTGTCCCTTAGATAATCTTGAAACTCTTGGATTAAATACTCATCACCTCGATTGGATCAAAGTATCTTAATATTTTTATGAAATTGTTTCTCTACTTCATTTCTGAATACTCTAAACTTTTCAAAGGCTTCAAACTTGTATTTCATTAGATACACATACTCATAATGAGAGTGATCATCAATGAAAGTAATGAAGTAGTTATAACCTCCTAGTGCATGAGTTGACATTGGTCCACATACATCAATATATACGAGCCCAAGTAACTCATCAACTCGTTTACCCTTTCCAGAAAAAGATAATTGTTGGTGCAATCGACCTCCAAGGTTTTAATGTCAGACAAATATGTTTAAGTATAGAGCTTGATCTAGGGAAGTCCTAGTTGTAGGCTAGGCAAGGGAAATCTCGGTAAATCATGGAAGCCAGGTGGATAGGTCTGGAGGACCTGATCCCTAGGTAACTGAATACTGACGCAAGGGAAATGTCGGTATATCGTGGAAGCCAAGTGGATGAGTTTGGAGGACTTGATCCCTGGGTAGCCGAATACTGAGTCTTGGTGAGTGAAGCCAGGTGGAGAAAACCCTAGGGGGTGGTAACCTTAGGTAACGAGAAGTCTTGGAGAAGTGAACTCCAAGCAAGGTTGATCGGATGGTTTCCGGTCGACGGCGCGCGGTCGACCGGACCAGCGTATCTCGATAAATCTAGGATTAGGTTTACCATTATATTCTGTAATGTTATTATTGTCATTGGCTAATATAGTATTGCAGGAAAGGTCTTAGTGGATCAGGTGATCAGACACTGAGCAAGCAAAGTCCAAACATGTCTGGAGGATCATGTTTGGCAGGTAAGTTGAGGTAAACAACTGGAGAAGCAACAGTGAGGTCGAGTTCTTAAAAGGAACAACCTAAGATTAATGATCCAACTGAAGAAACTGGGAAGGTTTCCAAGTTGAGATCAAGACAGTTTTACTGTCTAAATATTACTCATGCATTATATATATTACTATGCTAACTTTTGTGTTGCAGAGATACTTTGTTTAATTCTGTGTTGAAGGTTCGGCCGGATCGATCAACCGAACGTAGGGATCGGTCGATTGACCCAAGTCGACTCAACACAAGCCAGCTCATCAGCATCGATCAGAAGTAAAAGGAAACAGAGCTAATCGGTCGACCAAACCCAGGGATCGGTCGACCGAACCAATCAATATTAATGGTGCAGTAAATGCAGATCACAGTAAATCTCGACGAACAGGGAAGGAGCTTGTTCGGTCGACCGAAAAATGGGATCGGTCGACCGAACCCTGAATGAGTAATTAATGCCAGAAGATCAAGCCAGCATCAGACGCCAGCCAGGAAGGAAGAAAACTGGTTCGGTCGACCGAACAGAGGGATCGGTCGACCGAACGCCCATTACACCTATAAAAAGAGGCTCAAGGTTTGAGGCTGGAAGAACACTTCTGATCATCTCAAAGCTTTTCTCTGCATACTGATTGTGCCACAAATCTTCATCAGTCCTGCAAGCTACTACGTCCGGAAGTACCGACCGAGCTTCAACTTTTAATTACTACTATCGGTATATTTTATTTGTACTGCACTTAACTTCATATAAGATAGTAGGAGTGTTACTATCTTACATATTTGTATCTGTACGATCCACTTCTTTCCGAAGATTTCGGAAAGAATGGTTATAGTGATTGTCCATCGATGCAGTCAAGGACCGTGGGCCTTCGAGTAGGAGTCAAGCTAGACTCTGAACGAAGTAAACAACTTGTTTACTCTTTTTCTTTCCGCTGTGCACGACTCTGATTTCAAAGAAAAAGAAAAGTTTTAAATACACGATATTCACCCACCCCCCTCTATCGCACTTAATCGATCTATCAATTGGTATCAGAGCCTCATGAGCTCTGAAATAACTTAACCATTTTTCGAAGCATTTTTTTAACTTTTTCTTTTCTCTTTCAATTTTTTTTATCTTTGTTTTCCCACACTACTAATCCTAAGACGAAAGTCTTGGAAATATTTTCCTTTTAATTCTTTGATTGCAAGAATGTCGATGTCATATCAAGAAGGGCGAAGTATCTACCCTGCATCGTACGATCAAGTCTACTTCAATTCTTGGAGGCAAATGATGGAGTGCTTTGTTGGAAGCAACAATTTCGACAACTAGATTGCACTGAGACAACCTTCTCAAAACTCAGAAGCAAACTCAAAGGTAATAGACATTTTAATTAGTATTTTTCCTAATAAAGTTTTATGTCAATTAGAAGATTACAAGAACGCATTCGAGATGTGGACCAAATTGATCGAGCTTCACGAGACTCCGTCGAGGCTAGAAGATCAAGACGAAAGTGAGTTCGAATTCGAGTCTGAATCCGAAGAGATATCCTCAGAGCCATATCTAGAAGAACAACACCAAATCAACTTCATCTCTCTAGTAGCTGAGGAGGAGGCTGATGGATCCAAACTCAAGTCAAAATAAGTGTCCAAACCCGAACCTGAGTCTGACCAAATGCATGAGCTTGAATCTGAAATAGCAATGGTCAAGGGGGAAAATCCAAATGAGGATTCAGAAGGTAAAATTGTCAATTCTAAATTTAAGGTTCATATAACATGTTTTAAGTGCAGTGAAAAAGGACACTATAAAAATAAATGCCCGATGAATTGATCTGCACTGTAACGACCCGCTCTTTAATGACTAAGCTGTGAGGCTAATCGTTACATTAATCTGTGCTAACTAATCCATGACCGTCATTAGTTACTAAGTGCGGAAACTGTGCTAATCAAAATTTTGCTATGCTGTTATCATTTCTTGGTTCTATACATGCTAAGGTAGGTAAACTAACTATTCATGACATGTTTTACCTTCCCCACGGCCAAGGAACTGAACTTAGACCCTTCTCCACTGATACCAGACCTCCAAATCGATCCACGAATCGATTGGAATAGTCGGATCGATCCAGTGATCGATCCAGCCGGCTACTGTATGCGGGACATAGGTTGGATCGATCTAGTGATCGATCCAGCACGCTACTGTGCTCGGGCAATAATCTGGATCGATCGACTGATCGATCCAGGCTGGTCAATCGATCCAATGATCGATCCCAGGGCCTTCTGTTCGCGACAGAAATGGCTGGATCGATCAGCTGATCGATCCAGACGCCTACTGTTCGCGAGCCGAATTGCCCAGTCGATCAGTTGATCGATTAGAGACCCTCGAATCGATCAGCTGATCGATCCGAGTTTCTGATTTCAACAAAAGGTCTGATTTCAGCACTTGTTCGTGCCAAAATCACCTACAACAATTCTAAACCTCATACCAAATGTTCTAACAACATTTAAATGACATTCTAAGCATGGTTACTAACAATCTAGACGGGTCTTTCATAATTCATGCATTAAAACAACTAAAAATGCGGAATTCAACATAATATAAATCTAAAGTGTTAGTTTGCTAGTTTCTCCAAGATCTCTACTCCAGGTTCCTTCCACACACATCTTCATCATGGCATTGACCTCCAGCCTCCGCTAGTCCATCTTTCCTTTACCTTTATCTGCAGTATAAGGAAAAGAAGTATCTATAAGCTTTCGCTTAGTAAGAAACCATCTACCTCACTAAAACATACACACGATGCATTTATGCTTTTAAAACATGCTGTTAAACAGATGCTGAACTTGCTAAAACATGGTATACTGAAATCACTGAATATGAACGCTAAGGCATGGCATACAAGCTAATCATAAACAATCATATGCATCAATAAAGGAAAAGCTGAACTAAGCATGAACTGATTTAAACTGGAGCTGAATTCAAACTCAACTAACTTAACTAACCTTTGTGAGTTTTGAAAAGCTAATAACGTACTAGATCAAAATACATAATCATACTGCTAATGGGCCCGGCAACTGTACATGCTATGCGCGCATCCTTAACTAGACCCGGGGTTGTAAGTCCCGAATTTAGTAAGGTTTACTAGGTTATCTAAACCTAGGGACCGACTATGGGAGCCCAGCCCAATGGATATCTAATCCTGTACAGTGCCCCTACTGAAAATAAAATACTGAACTCTAGCTAATAAATACTTGTCTTGCTTCTACTAGGTTGTCTAAACCCAGAACTAGGTTATCTAAACCTAGAGGCGACTGTGGGAGCCCACCCATTGGACATCTAGTCCGGTAACAGCTGAAACAAGACTAGATAAACTGTACAAATGCTTCTATTGCATTTATCTAAACTACTAAAATGCCTAAGTTGCATTTTGCTAAACTAAACAATTTATCAAACACTTGGCATGCACTAATTCGCATCCTTTGTGTCGGAAATCTACATACTATTAAACTTAACACATGGAATTCACACGGAAGCTACTTATACTGCAGGTGAGGGGTTTCTTACCTCGAGTTTGGATTTCCTTACGATTCTACTCGCTAGATTTCCGGAGGAGACGATCCTTTCGATGATCTTCTCGCGTCTAAGCGTTCCTCTCGCGGAGGGGAGCGTCCTCTTGTCCAAGATGTCGCTGGAAAGTCCTCCTATGGTCCTAGGGGACGGAACCCTAGCCTTGGCTTATGGTTGGCGCCGAGAGAAGAAGAGGAAGGGAGGTGGGCGGCGGTGAGGGTTTGAGGGAGAGGAAAAGTTACGTTAAAATAACTCTTCACCTATTAATTCCCTATTTATATTAAGTGGGTAATTCCGCCCAACTCTAATATAAATTTAATTGTTTCCCTTTCCTTTCAGCACGGCCCTGCTGAGTTCACTTGGTTACCAAGGTTCACCATAAGTCATAGGACCCAATAGATCTCGGGTTCAATTCCCGCCTAGGCTATTTTCGTTTTCTATTTATTTTTGCTACTTTCGCTACTCTAAAAAATCTGTAAAAATATCCTAAAATTCCAGAAAAATCATAGAATGTTTCTAAAATAGTTTTGAGAATTTTCGGGCATTACAATCCCCCATACCTTATAAAAAGTTCATCCTCGAACTTAGAATAACTCTGGGTACTTCTGTCTTATACTGGCTTCTGTCTCCCAGGTTGCCTCTTCTGCTGTGTGACTGTGCCAAATGACTTTGACTAATGGTACCTCCTTGTTCCGTAATTTCTTAACTGCTTGGTCTATTATCTGAATAGGCCGACTATCATAGCTGAGGTCTTTGCGGATCTGTACCGACTGGGGCTCAATCACCTGAGTGGCATCTGGGGTATGCTTCTTTAGCATAGAGACATGAAATACGTTGTGGACAGCTGACATTTCCTGGGGTAGCTCTAGCTCATATGCTACCTTGCCCACTCTTCTGCTGATAAGGTATGGTCCCACATATATGGGACTAAGTTTGCCCTTCTTCCCAAAACGCATCACTCCCTTCATGGGAGCTACTCTAAGGAACACTGTATCCCCGACTGAAAACTCTAAGGGCCTGCGCCGTGTATCAGCATAGCTTTTCTAGCGGCTCTGAGCTGTCTCTATCCTCTTGCGGATCTGCTGTATAACTGCTGTGGTATCTGCCACTAGATCTGTCTGAAGCTCTAGTTCTTTCTGTTCACCACTCTCATACCAGCAGACTGGAGATCTACACCCCCGCCCATAGAGAGCCTCGTAAGGTGTCATGCCAATAGTGGCCTGATAGCTGTTGTTGTATGCAAATTCTGCTAAGCTCAGATATTTGCACCAACTTCCCTTGAAGTCTAGGGCACACGCTCGGAGCATATCTTCGAGTACCTGATTTACTCGCTCCGTCTGACCATCTGTCTGAGGATGGAATGCTGTGCTGAACTTTAACTTAGTACCCAACGCTGACTGTACACACTCCCAGAAGTGTGATGTGAATCTGCTGTCTCTGTCTGAAATGATGGTTCGTGGGACTCCATGTAGTCTGACGATCTCCTGGAGATACAACTGAGCTAGCTTCTCCATGGAGTAAGATATCTTGATAGCTAAGAAGTGGGCTGATTTAGTCAACCTGTCGACTATTACCCAGATGGCGTCAAAACCATTCGTGGTTCTGGGCAGTCCCACTATGAAATCCATAGAGATATCCTCCCACTTCCATTCTGGAATCTGTATAGGCTGCAGAACTCCTCCTGGTCGCTGATGTTCTGCCTTGACCCTCTGACAGGTGAGGCAGATGCTAACATATCTGGCGATGTTTCGCTTCATCCCAGGCCACCAAAAATGTTTCTTCAAGTCCTGGTACATTTTGGTGGAGCCTGGATGCATCGCATAGGGAGTCTTGTGAGCCTCATCTAAAATCTTCCTTCTGAGTTCATCCTGATCTGGAACACATAATCTGTCACCAAAATACAACACCCCGCTAGCTGACACTCTGAATTCTCCACTTTCTGATTCTGCTAATCCTTGCTTGACTTTCTGAATTTCAGGATCCTGTTCCTGAGCTGTCTGAATGTCATCAAGCAAGGTCGACTCTAATGTCATAGTAGAGAGCTGTCCAACTATGAGTTCGAGACCAAAATCTGTGATCTCTTTCTGTAGGGGTGGTGACATGGCTGCTAGAGATAATAAGGTAGCACTGGATTTTCTGCTAAGTGCGTCGGCTACCTTATTGGCTTTCCCTGGATAGTAGAGGATGTCTATATCGTAGTCTTTGACCAACTCAAGCCATCTGCGCTGTCGCATGTTCAGATCCTTCTGAGTGAAGAAGTACTTCAGACTCTGATGATCTGTATACACTCTGCACTGAGCTCCATATAAGTAATGTCTCCAAATTTTGAGAGCGAACACTACTGCTGCAAGCTCAAGGTCATGAGTAGGGTAATTCTTCTCATAATCCTTGAGTTGTCTGGAGGCATAGGCGATCACCTTGCCCTTTTGCATCAGTACTGCTCCTAGTCCCAACTTAGAGGCATCACTATAGATGTCAAAGCTGCTGGTGTTGTCTGGTAGAGCCAAATTGGGAGCACTGGTCAATCTCCTTTTTAGCTCGCTGAAGCTGTTCTCGCAGTCCTCTGTCCACTAAAATTTCCTGTTCTTTCTGGTGAGAGCTGTCAGTGGG
This sequence comes from Zingiber officinale, assembly GCF_018446385.1. Classification (NCBI taxonomy): domain Eukaryota; kingdom Viridiplantae; phylum Streptophyta; class Magnoliopsida; order Zingiberales; family Zingiberaceae; genus Zingiber; species Zingiber officinale. Next base: position 35,802,515 of record NC_055998.1, read on the forward strand.
GAGGCTATCCTGGAGAAGTCCTCTACAAACTTTCTGTAATATCCTGCTAATCCCAGAAAGCTCCTGATTTCGCTGGCGTTCTTAGGTCTCTTCCAGTTACTTACTGCTTCTATCTTGCTGGGATCTACCATAATACCATCCTTCGAGATGATATGACCCAGGAAGGACACCTGATCTAGCCAAAATTCACATTTCGTGAACTTGGCATATAGCTGGTTTTGCTGAAGGGTCTGCAACACTAGTTTCAGGTGCTCTGAGTGTTCTTCCTGAGTTCCTGAGTAGATAAGGATGTCATCGATAAACACAATAACAAACTTATCCAAATACTCCCTGAATACTCTGTTCATGAGATCCATGAATGTAGCTGGAGCATTGGTCACGCCAAAGGGCATGACTACGAACTCGTAGTGTCCGTATCTGGTTCTAAATGCTGTCTTGGGTATATCCCCTTCTTTAACCTTTACCTGATGATAACCTGACCTGATATCTATCTTAGAGAACACTGCTGCTCCCTTCATCTGGTCGAACAGATCATCGATTCTGGGAAGGGGATACCTGTTCTTGATCGTGACTTGGTTCAGTGATCTGTAGTCTATGCACAGTCGCATGCTTCCATCCTTCTTCTTCACGAACAATACAGGCGCTCCCCATGGTGAGTGACTCGGGCGTATGAAACCCTTGTCAAGCAGCTCCTGTAGTTGCTCCTGAAGTTCCTTCAGTTCTGCTGGAGCCATGCGATAAGGCGCTTTGGAGATAGGATTTGTACCGGGAATGAGCTCTATCTCAAAGTCAATCTCCCTGTCTGGTGCTAAGCCTGGTAACTCTTCAGGGAAGACTGCTGGGTAGTCACATACGACTCGAACCTCTGCTAGCTGTTGGTTCTTGTCCTGGCTGGCGTTGACTACGTGTGCTAGGAATCCTGTACATCCTGAATCCAGTAGCTTCTGTGCTTTCATAGCTGAGAGAAACTTCTTGGCCTTTCTCTTTGGTTCTCCGCTGTATTCAAACTGCACTGCCGCTTCAGGTTGGAAGATGACTTTCTGTTTACGGCACTCTATGGTAGCACCGTATCTGATCAGAAAGTCCATTCCAAAGATCACGTCATAGTCGGTCATCTCTAGCACTATCAGATCACAAAAGAGCTCTCTGTCTGCTATAATGACCGGCACTGCTCTGAGCCAGTGCGTGGATGCCATGATCTCTCCTGAAGGTAGTGCCGTCAAAAACTGACCACTGAGTACCTCTGAGGGTATTTCTAATTTTTCGGAGAACATCCTGGCTATATATGAATGGGTTGCCCCAGTATCAAATAGAACAGTAGCACTATACTGTAAAATGCTAATCTGACCTGTGACAACTGTCGAGGCATTGGCTACGTCCTCTCTGGTGAGTGAGTAGATCCTCGCATTCGCCATAGCTGGAGGGGCTTCTAATCTGCCCTGGCTGATAAGTGGACCTTCTAGAGCGGCCTGCATCTGATACAACTGAGCTGGCTGGCCTGCATACTGAATCTACTGTGGCTGAGGAAGACCGGTCTTGTTCGGGCACTGCTTGGCCATGTGCCCTTCTTGTCCACATTCAAAGCATCCTCGTGTGCCCTTGCGACAAACCCCTGGGTGGAATTTCCCACAAGTAGCACACTTTGGGTAACTGGGTCGCTTGCTAGATGGTCCTCCTTTTGGTTCACTCCCTGACTTGCGCTTGTCGTTGGAGTTCCCTTTCCAGTTAGAGCTGTGGCCTTGCTGTTTTTGAGTGTGAGGGTTTCCTTGGCCTTTGGACTCTGAGGAGACTTGCTTCTGCTGCTTTATGTTGTTCTGGTAATGCTCTGTGGTCAAGGCACTGCTCACTAACTCTTCTGTGGTTTGTGGCCTATGTATGCCACCAGCCACGTTCACTGCTATCTCTGGCCTCAGCATCTTGAGCATCAACCGGATTCGTTCCTTCTCTATGCTGACTAGCTCTGGGCATAGACGAGCCAACCTGTTGAATTTCTTCACGGCTTCCTCAACTGAAAGGTTGCCCTGACGAAACTCAGTGAACTCGTCGTAGTGGCGGTTCGTAACCCGTATGTGAAAGAACTCCTCGAAGAATTCTTTCTCGAAGTCAGCCCATGACATCTGGTTCACTGGGCGCTTCGCTCTGATTCTTTCCTACCACATGCGTGCGTGAGGCACACTTCACCTTCTCGTGTTCTGGCCATCCGAAGCTCCATCGTGCTCTCCAGGGTTTTGAACCGGGCTTGTGCATCCCATGGTTCACTAGTGCCCGAGAAGTTCTCTGGCTTGACTCACTGCCACGGATCAGATAGGCTTCCTTTCTTGGCTCAGCTTGGACTGGGGTTGCTGGTGCTGTAGGGTGGAATGGTGGAACCTCTAAGACTTCGGAGTCGTCAGGTGTGGTTCCGGGGTGACTGTGGGGGTACTCTGCAGATTAGCCTTTAAGGTGGCTATTTCCTGTTGCTGTTCAGCTAGCTGCTGCTGTAACTGAGTCACTAATGCTGTAAGGTCAGGAGGAGGCACTGAATTGCCTGCCTCTTGCTAGGGCTCAGTAGCTAGTGCCCTTCTAGCTGGGCGTCCTCGTGCCATTTCTAAAGACATAGAGGACAGAACATGAATGACTATTACAATCATAATTGTATTACTATCGTTATCATGTTATATACCATCACATACTATCATGCAGCAGTTTATTTATAATCATGAACTATAGCAAGGAACAGAAAGCATAAATAAAGTAGAGGTATTCTTACTTGGAAGCTGCAGGTTCAATGCTGATGTGTGTGTAGGAAGTATGGAACACTGCTCTGATATCAATCTGTAACGACCCGCCTTCTAATGACTAAGCTGTGAGGCCGATCGTTACATTAATCTATGCTAACTAATCCATGACCGTCATTAGTTACTAAGTGCGGAAACTGTGCTAATCAAAATTTTGCTATGCTGTTATCATTTCTTGGTTCTATACATGCTAAGGTAGGTAAACTAACTATTCATGACATGTTTTACCTTCCCCACGGCCAAGGAACTGAACTTAGACCCTTCCCCACTGATACCAGACCTCCCAATCGATCCAAAAATCGATTGGAATAGTCGGATCGATCCAGTGATCGATCCAGCCGGCTACTGTATGCGGGACATAGGTTGGATCGATCCAGTGATCGATCCAGCACGCTACTGTGCTCGGGCAATAATCTGGATCGATCGACTGATCGATCCAGGCTGGTCAATCGATCCAATGATCAATCCCAGGGCCTTCTGTTCGCGACAGAAATGGCTGGATCGATCAGCTGATCGATCCAGACGCCTACTGTTCGCGAGCCGAATTACCCAGTCGATCAGTTGATCGATTGGAGACCCTCGAATCGATCAGCTGATCGATCCGAGTTTCTGATTTCAACAAAAGGTCTGATTTCAGCACTTGTTCGTGCCAAAATCACCTACAACAATTCTAAACCTCATACCAAACGTTCTAACAACATTTAAATGACATTCTAAGCATGGTTACTAACAATCTAGACGGGTCTTTCATAATTCATGCATTAAAACAACTAAAAATGCGGAATTCAACATAATATAAATCTAAAGTGTTAGTTTGCTAGTTTCTCCAAGATCTCTACTCCAGGTTCCTTCCACACACATCTTCATCATGGCATTGACCTCCAGCCTCCGCTAGTCCATCTTTCCTTTACCTTTATCTGCAGTATAAGGACTATAAGCTTTCGCTTAGTAAGAAACCATCTACCTCACTAAAACATACACACGATGCATTTATGCTTTTAAAACATGCTGTTAAACAGATGCTGAACTTGCTAAAACATGGTATACTGAAATCACTGAATATGAACGCTAAGGCATGGCATACAAGCTAATCATAAACAATCATATGCATCAATAAAGGAAAAGCTGAACTGAGCATGAACTGATTTAAACTGGAGCTGAATTCAAACTCAACTAACTTAACTAACCTTTGTGAGTTTTGAAAAGCTAATAACGTACTAGATCAAAATACATAATCATACTGCTAATGGGCCCGGCAACTGTACATGCTGTGCGCGCATCCTTAACTAGACCCGGGGTTGCAAATCCCGAATTTAGTAAGGTTTACTAGGTTATCTAAACCTAGGGACCGACTATGGGAGCCCAGCCCAATGGATATCTAATCCTGTACAGTGCCCCTACTGAAAATAAAATACTGAACTCTAGCTAATAAATACTTGTCTTGCTTCTACTAGGTTGTCTAAACCCAGAACTAGGTTATCTAAACCTAGAGGCGACTGTGGGAGCCCACCCATTGGACATCTAGTCCGGTAACAGCTGAAACAAGACTAGATAAACTGTACAAATGCTTCTATTGCATTTATCTAAACTACTAAAATGCCTAAGTTGCATTTTGCTAAACTAAACAATTTATCAAACACTTAGCATGCACTAATTCGCATCCTTTGTGTCGGAAATCTACATACTATTAAACTTAACACATGGAATTCACACGGAAGCTACTTATACTGCAGGTGAGGGGTTTCTTACCTCGAGTTCGGATTTCCTTACGATTCTACTCGCTAGATTTCCGGAGGAGACGATCCTTTCGACGATCTTCTCGCGTCTAAGCGTTCCTCTCGCGGAGGGGAGCGTCCTCTTGTCCAAGATGTCGCTGGAAAGTCCTCCTATGGTCCTAGGGGACGGAACCCTAGCCTTGGCTTATGGTTGGCGCCGAGAGAAGAAGAGGAAGGGAGGTGGGCGGCGGTGAGGGTTTGAGGGAGAGGAAAAGTTACGTTAAAATAACTCTTCACCTATTAATTCCCTATTTATATTAAGTGGGTAATTCCGCCCAACTCTAATATAAATTTAATTGTTTCCCTTTCCTTTCAGCACGGCCCTGCTGGGTTCACTTGGTTACCAAGGTTCACCATAAGTCATAGGACCCAATAGATCTCGGGTTCAATTCCCGCCTAGGCTATTTTCGTTTTCTATTTATTTTTGCTACTTTCGCTACTCTAAAAAATCTGTAAAAATATCCTAAAATTCCAGAAAAATCATAGAATGTTTCTAAAATAGTTTTGAGAATTTTCGGGTGTTACAATCCCCCATACCTTATAAAAAGTTCGTCCTCGAACTTAGAATAACTCTGGGTACTTCTGTCTTATACTGGCTTCTGTCTCCCAGGTTGCCTCTTCTGCTGTGTGACTGTGCCAAATGACTTTGACTAATGGTACCTCCTTGTTCCGCAATTTCTTAACTGCTTGGTCTATTATCTGAATAGGCCGACTATCATAGCTGAGGTCTTTGCGGATCTGTACCGACTGGGGCGCAATCACCTGAGTGGCATCTGGGGTATGCTTCTTTAGCATAGAGACATGAAATACGTTGTGGACAGCTGACATTTCCTGGGGTAGCTCTAGCTCATATGCTACCTTGCCCACTCTTCTGCTGATAAGGTATGGTCCCACATATATGGGACTAAGTTTGCCCTTCTTCCCAAAACGCATCACTCCCTTCATGGGAGCTACTCTAAGGAACACTGTATCCCCGACTGAAAACTCTAAGGGCCTGCGCCGTGTATCAGCATAGCTTTTCTAGCGGCTCTGAGCTATCTCTATCCTCTTGCGGATCTGCTGTATAACTGCTGTGGTATCTGCCACTAGATCTGTCTGAAGCTCTAGTTCTTTCTGTTCACCACTCTCATACCAGCAGACTGGAGATCTACACCCCCGCCCATAGAGAGCCTCGTAAGGTGTCATGCCGATAGTGGCCTGATAGCTGTTGTTGTATGCAAATTCTGCTAAGCTCAGATATTTGCACCAACTTCCCTTGAAGTCTAGGGCACACGCTCGGAGCATATCTTCAAGTACCTGATTTACTCGCTCCGTCTGACCATCTGTCTGAGGATGGAATGCTGTGCTGAACTTTAACTTAGTACCCAACGTTGACTGTACACACTCCCAGAAGTGTGATGTGAATCTGCTGTCTCTGTCTGAAATGATGGTTCGTGGGACTCCATGTAGTCTGACGATCTCCTGGAGATACAACTGAGCTAGCTTCTCCATGGAGTAAGATATCTTGACAGCTAAGAAGTGGGCTGATTTAGTCAACCTGTCGACTATTACCCAGATGGCGTCAAAACCATTCGTGGTTCTGGGCAGTCCCACTATGAAATCCATAGAGATATCCTCCCACTTCCATTCTGGAATCTGTATAGGCTGCAGAACTCCTCCTGATCGCTGATGTTCTGCCTTGACCCTCTGACAGGTGAGGCAAATGCTAACATATCTGGCGATGTCTCGCTTCATCCCGGGCCACCAAAAATGGTTCTTCAGGTCTTGATACATCTTGGTGGAACCTGGATGCATCGCATAGGGAGTCTGGTGAGCCTCATCTAAAATCTGTCTCCGTAGCTCCTCCTGATCTGGAACACAGAGTCTGTCACCAAAATACAACACCCCGCTATCGGACACTCTGAATTCTCCACTTTCTGATTCTGCTAATCCTTGCTTGATTTTCTGAATTTCAGGATCCTGCTCCTGAGCTATCTGGATGTCACCAAGCAAGGTAGACTCTAATGTCATAGTAGAGAGCTGTCCAACTATGAGTTCGAGACCAAAATCTGTGATCTCTTTCTGTAGGGGTGGTGACATGGCTGCTAGAGATAATAAGGTAGCACTGGATTTTCTGCTAAGTGCGTCGGCTACCTTATTGGCTTTCCCTGGATAGTAGAGGATGTCTATATCGTAGTCTTTGACCAACTCAAGCCATCTGCGCTGTCGCATGTTCAGATCCTTCTGAGTGAAGAAGTACTTCAGACTCTGATGATCTGTATACACTCTGCACTGAGCTCCATATAAGTAATGTCTCCAAATTTTGAGAGCGAACACTACTGCTGCAAGCTCAAGGTCATGAGTAGGGTAATTCTTCTCATAATCCTTGAGTTGTCTGGAGGCATAGGCGATCACCTTGCCCTTTGCATCAGTATCGCTCCTAGTCCCAACTTAGAGGCATCACTATAGATGTCAAAGTTCTGGTGTTGTTTGGTAGAGCCAAATTGGGAGCACCGTCAATCTCCTTTAGCTCATGTCGCTCAGTCCTCCGTCCACTAAAATTTCCTGTTCTTTCTAGTGAGAGTCGCTGGGGAGGCTATCCCGAGAAGTCCTCTACAAACTTTCTGTAATATCCTGCTAATCCCTGATTTCGTTGGCGTTCTTAGGTCTCTTCCAGTTACTTACTCTATCTTGTGGGATCTACCATAATACCATCCTTCGAGATGATATGACCCAGAAGGACACTGATCTAGCCAAAATTCACATTTCGTGAACTTGGCGTATAGCTGGTTTTTTGAAGGGTCTGCAACACTAGTTTCAGTGCTCCGAGTGTTCTTCCTGAGTTTCTGAGTAGATAAGGATGTCATCGATAAACACAATAACAAACTTATCCAAATACTCCTGAATACTGTTCATGAGATCCATGAATGTAGGCTGGAGCATTGGTCACGCTAAAGGGCATGACTACGAACTCGTAGTGTCCGTATCGGTTCCGAATGTTGTCTTGGGTATATCCCTTCTTTAACCTTTACCGATGATAACCTGACCCGAGATCTATCTTAGAGAACACCGCTGCTCCCTTTAGCTGATCATCGATTCGGAAGGGGATACCATTCTTGATCGTGACTTGGTTCGGTGATCCGTAGTCTATGCACAGTCGCATGCTTCCATCCTTCTTCTTCACGAACAACAAAGGCGCTCCCCATGGTGACTCGGGCGTATGAAACCCTTGTCAAGCAGCTCCTGTAGTTGCTCCTGAAGTTCCTTCAGTTCTGCTGGAGCCATGCGATAAGGCGCTTTGGAGATAGGATTTGTACCGGGAATGAGCTCTATCTCAAAGTCAATCTCCCTGTCTGGTGCTAAGCCTGGTAACTCTTCAGGGAAGACTGCTGGGTAGTCACATACGACTCGAACCTCTGCTAGCTGTTGGTTCTTGTCCTGGCTGGCGTTGACTACGTGTGCTAGGAATCCTGTACATCCTGAATCCAGTAGCTTTTGTGCTTTCATAGCTGAGAGAAACTTCTTGGCCTTTGGTTCTCCACTGTATTCAAATTGCACTGCCGCTTCAGGTTGGAAGATGACTTTCTATTTACGGCACTCTATGGTAGCACCGTATCTGATCAGAAAGTCCATTCCAAAGATCACGTCATAGTCGGTCATCTCTAGCACTATCAGATCACAAAAGAGCTCTCTGTCTGCTATAATGACCGGCACTGCTCTGAGCCAGTGCGTGGATGCCATGATCTCTCCTGAAGGTAGTGCCGTCAAAAACTGACCACTGAGTACCTCTGAGGGTATTTCTAATTTTTCGGAGAACATCCTGGCTATATATGAATGGGTTGCCCCAGTATCAAATAGAACAGTAGCACTATACTGAAAAATGCTAATCTGACCTGTGACAACTGTCGAGGCATTGGCTACGTCCTCTCTGGTGAGTGAGTAGATCCTCGCATTCGCCATAGCTGGAGGGGCTTCTAATCTGCCCTAGCTGATAAGTGGACCTTCTAGAGCGGCCTGCATCTGATACAACTGAGCTGGCTGGCCTGCATACTGAATCTACTGTGGCTGTGGAAGACCGGTCTTGTTCGGGCACTGCTTGGCCATGTGCCCTTCTTGTCCACATTCAAAGCATCCTCGTGTGCCCTTGCGACAAACCCCTGGGTGGAATTTCCCACAAGTAGCACACTTTGGATAACTGGGTCGCTTGCTAGATGGTCCTCCTTTTGGTTCACTCCCTGACTTGCGCTTGCCGTTGGAGTTCCCTTTCCAGTTAGAGCTGTGGCCTTGCTGTTTTTGAGTGTGAGGGTTTCCTTGGCCTTTGGACTCTGAGGAGACTTGCTTCTGCTGCTTTATGCTGTTCTGGTAATGCTCTGTGGTCAAGGCACTGCTCACTAACTCCTCTGTGGTTTGTGGCCTATGTATGCCACCAGCCACGTTCACTGCTATCTCTGGCCTCAGCATCTTGAGCATCAACCGGATTCGTTCCTTCTCTGTGCTGACTAGCTCTGGGCATAGACGAGCCAACCTGTTGAATTTCTTCACGGCTTCCTCAACTGAAAGGTTGCCCTGACGAAACTCAGTGAACTCGTCGTAGTGGCGGTTCGTAACCCGTATGTGAAAGAACTCCTCGAAGAATTCTTTCTCGAAGTCAGCCCATGACATCTGGTTCACTGGGCGCTTCGCTCTGATTCTTTCCTACCACATGCGTGCGTCTCCTGTCAGGCAGAAGGAGGCACACTTCACCTTCTCGTGTTCTGGCCAGTCCAGAAGCTCCATCGTGCTCTCCAGTGTTTTGAACCAGGCTTGTGCATCCCATGGTTCACTAGTGCCTGAGAAGTTCTCTGGCTTGACTCGCTGCCACTGGATCAGATAGGCTTCCTTTCTTGGCTCAGCTGCTGGGACTGTTGGTGCTGGTACTGGCGCTGGTGCTGTAGGCTGGGCTGGTGGAACCTCTAAGACTTCTGGAGTCGTCAGGTTTGGTTCCGGGGTGACTGTGGGGGTGCTCTGCTGATTAGCCTTTAAGGTGGCTATTTCCTGTTGCTGTTCAGCTAGCTGCTGCTGTAACTGAGTCACTAATGCTGTAAGGTCAGGAGGAGGCACTGAATTGTCTGCCTCTTGCTAGGGCTCAGTAGCTAGTGCCCTTCTAGCTGGGCGTCCTCGTGCCATTTCTAAAGACATAGAGGACAGAACATGAATGACTATTACAATCATAATTGTATTACTATCGTTATCATGTTATATACCATCACATACTATCATGCAGCAGTTTATTTATAATCATGAACTATAGCAAGGAACAGAAAGCATAAATAAAGTAGAGGTATTCTTACTTGGAAGCTGCAGGTTCAATGCTGATGTGTGTGTAGGAAGTATGGAACACTGCTCTGATATCAATCTGTAACGACCCGCCTTCTAATGACTAAGCTGTGAGGCCGATCGTTACATTAATCTATGCTAACTAATCCATGACCGTCATTAGTTACTAAGTGCGGAAACTGTGCTAATCAAAATTTTGCTATGCTGTTATCATTTCTTGGTTCTATACATGCTAAGGTAGGTAAACTAACTATTCATGACATGTTTTACCTTCCCCACGGCCAAGGAACTGAACTTAGACCCTTCCCCACTGATACCAGACCTCCCAATCGATCCAAAAATCGATTGGAATAGTCGGATCGATCCAGTGATCGATCCAGCCGGCTACTGTATGCGGGACATAGGTTGGATCGATCCAGTGATCGATCCAGCACGCTACTGTGCTCGGGCAATAATCTGGATCGATCGACTGATCGATCCAGGCTGGTCAATCGATCCAATGATCAATCCCAGGGCCTTCTGTTCGCGACAGAAATGGCTGGATCGATCAGCTGATCGATCCAGACGCCTACTGTTCGCAAGCCGAATTGCCCAGTCGATCAGTTGATCGATTGGAGACCCTCGAATCGATCAGCTGATCGATCCGAGTTTCTGATTTCAACAAAAGGTCTGATTTCAGCACTTGTTCGTGCCAAAATCACCTACAACAATTCTAAACCTCATACCAAACGTTCTAACAACATTTAAATGACATTCTAAGCATGGTTACTAACAATCTAGACGGGTCTTTCATAATTCATGCATTAAAACAACTAAAAATGCGGAATTCAACATAATATAAATCTAAAGTGTTAGTTTGCTAGTTTCTCCAAGATCTCTACTCTAGGTTCCTTCCACACACATTTTCATCATGGCATTGACCTCCAGCCTCCGCTAGTCCATCTTTCCTTTACCTTTATCTGCAGTATAAGGAAAAGAAGTATCTATAAGCTTTCGCTTAGTAAGAAACCATCTACCTCACTAAAACATGCACACGATGCATTTATGCTTTTAAAACATGCTGTTAAACAGATGCTGAACTTGCTAAAACATGGTATACTGAAATCACTGAATATGAACGCTAAGGCATGGCATACAAGCTAATCATAAACAATCATATGCATCAATAAAGGAAAAGCTGAACTGAGCATGAACTGATTTAAACTGGAGCTGAATTCAAACTCAACTAACTTAACTAACCTTTGTGAGTTTTGAAAAGCTAATAACGTACTAGATCAAAATACATAATCATACTGCTAATGGGCCCGGCAACTGTACATGCTGTGCGCGCATCCTTAACTAGACCCGGGGTTGCAAATCCCGAATTTAGTAAGGTTTACTAGGTTATCTAAACCTAGGGACCGACTATGGGAGCCCAGCCCAATGGATATCTAATCCTGTACAGTGCCCCTACTGAAAATAAAATACTGAACTCTAGCTAATAAATACTTGTCTTGCTTCTACTAGGTTGTCTAAACCCAGAACTAGGTTATCTAAACCTAGAGGCGACTGTGGGAGCCCACCCATTGGACATCTAGTCCGGTAACAGCTGAAACAAGACTAGATAAACTGTACAAATGCTTCTATTGCATTTATCTAAACTACTAAAATGCCTAAGTTGCATTTTGCTAAACTAAACAATTTATTAAACACTTGGCATGCACTAATTCGCATCCTTTGTGTCGGAAATCTACATACTATTAAACTTAACACATGGAATTCACACGGAAGCTACTTATACTGCAGGTGAGGGGTTTCTTACCTCGAGTTCGGATTTCCTTACGATTCTACTCGCTAGATTTCCGGAGGAGACGATCCTTTCGACGATCTTCTCGCGTCTAAGCGTTCCTCTCGCGAAGGGGAGCGTCCTCTTGTCCAAGATGTCGCTGGAAAGTCCTCCTATGGTCCTAGGGGACGGAACCCTAGCCTTGGCTTATGGTTGGCGCCGAGAGAAGAAGAGGAAGGGAGGTGGGCGGCGGTGAGGGTTTGAGGGAGAGGAAAAGTTACGTTAAAATAACTCTTCACCTATTAATTCCCTATTTATATTAAGTGGGTAATTCCGCCCAACTCTAATATAAATTTAATTGTTTCCCTTTCCTTTCAGCACGGCCCTACTGGGTTCACTTGGTTACCAAGGTTCACCATAAGTCATAGGACCCAATAGATCTCGGGTTCAATTCCCGCATAGGCTATTTTCGTTTTCTATTTATTTTTGCTACTTTCGCTACTCTAAAAATTCTGTAAAAATATCCTAAAATTCCAGAAAAATCATAGAATGTTTCTAAAATAGTTTTGAGAATTTTCGGGCGTTACATGCACAACCGGAGGTAAAGGAGGAATCGATGCCTAAAGTCTGAAAAATGAAAGACCACATCGAATGTTTCAAGTGCAAAAAGAAGGGACACTATAAATCTCAATGCCCAGAAACAAGATCCAAGGATCCAGGGGGAGCAATTAAGGTAAAACAATTTATGTTACATGAAAAATTGTATGCTTTAGATCCTTCTTGTTTGAAGTGTACTATGAAATTAAAAATGCATGAAATTCCTACATTAACATTACTTAACAAAAATAATATAATTAATAAAAACTTAATTAATACAAATAAAACTAAAATTGATCAAATCAACCTAAACCTTAATCAAGACCCAGATCTAGTTAATCAAAATTTATTTATTCAAGATAATTTGAATTTAAATCAAAATAATAATAATCTAAAATTAACTAAAAATAAACAAAATTTAACTAAAAATTTAAAAAATAAAAAACTAAACTATAAATTAAATACAAAATATCAAATTTTAGAAAACTAGAAAAACTAAATAATGTTTTAAAAAATAAAATTGATAAATTAGAAAACATTATTAATAATTTTATCAACTCACAAAATCTAGATTTAAGTTATAAATCAAAACCAAATCTAAAACAAAATTTCCACAAAACTAATTATAATCATGTACCCTTTAATTATGAAACTAATCAATATTAATAATAATAACAACAATAACAATAATAAATAATAATAACAAAACAACAACAACTATAACAAAACAATAATAAACAATAATAATAATAATAATAATAATAACAACAATAATAAATAAAAAACAATAATGATAACAACAATAATAATATGACTTATTTGAATTGATTGACTTGCCATGATCATGCATATTTATCTGCTATATAACATGTCATGCATCTTCTCTTTATGTTGTTAGTTTAGAACGGTTAGTTAAAAAAAGGTTTACCTAACCCTATAACATAGCATCGGAATGGATTGGGATGATAGTACGTCAAGGAAGCTTTATCGAAGGCATGTCTAGGTTGAATCTTGTGTATTCTACCTGGTGCACTAGACTTAGTGGATCTGATCGAAGCTACCCCAGTCAAACATGGGCTAGTTAGACCAAAATTTAGTATTAAGTTTTTTGGACGGGAATAGTTTGGAAAGTCTTCAGCAAGTGGTCCACCATTGATACACATGAAGGTCATATGTCTCACTACTGAACTGAAAACTTATCATTAAGAAACCTGCTTGATTAACCCAAAGTTAAGTTTGAATCTAACATGAATTTAATAATCTTTTTCAAATTTAACTAAAAACTTAATTAAAATAATTTTTAAAAAAAAACTCTAATTCAAATTTATTTCAAATATTAAACCTAATTATGAAAACCAAATTTAATTTAAATGTAAAATAAAATATAAAAACATAAATTAAAATCTAAAATTAATTATAACCTTAAATTAATCAAAATTTAATTCAAACTTCAATTAAATTAATAAAACTAAATTTAAAATAAACTTAATTTAAACTTAAATTTACTAAAGTATAATTTAAAAGCACACTATTTAGATTTTATATAATTGATTAACCCTAATCATTAACTAATTTACCTTAATAGACATAATTAATCTTTAATGACTTTATCAATAAATTAATTTAACCTTAACCAATATTAAATCAATAATTAATAACGTTAACTTAATTAATCATTAACTTTACACTTAATTAATTCTTAATAAATTTCGACTTGAAATCTTAATTTTAATCAACAAATAAAGTACTTTAACCTTAAATAAAATTAAATTTTCAAAATTAATTAAAACTAATTCAAAAATCTTTACCTAATTAATTCCTAAGAAATTAATTAAATTAATTCATAATCAATTAATCCATAACTATTTGAAATAAGCAATAATTAATCTAACGATTATAAATCAAATTTTTAATAAATAATCATACTAAATTAAAACTAATTTTTCAGTTTAATTCAATCATTAATCTAACAATCAACCTATAACCATAACTATTAAAAACAATTCTTAACCAAATCAACTTCATCCTTAATTAGCTAATTATCTTGAACAAATAACTTTAAAATTTCTAAACTAAACAAATTCAATTAATTCACAAAATAAAAAATATTACCATCAACTTAATTAATCTTAATAATCCATTTTAACACACAATTAACGTAAAATAATTCAAACTCAACTTTAACTTAATTATAACGAAACTTACAATCAATAAAGTCATCTCACACAATTATACGATTACCATACTTGAAAATTTAGAATGGGTGAGATGCTAAGAAAATTAAAATTTAAAATATTTTTTAAATATTTTGAAAACTTGTAAATCTATTTTGCAAATTTTGGTTGATGATTGATTGGATGTATTATACATATAAAGTATTGTTATTTACTACCTAAGTCTTTTAGATCTTTAAGTCAACCATGACCCTTAGACACATCTAGGAATATCTTTCTTTTGGTTAACAAGGATATCTAAAAATAGTATCTAGTTAAGGGGGAGAGACTTTACTGAAGGACATTTTTTTTTTGAAATATTTTTCAAGGATTTTTTTTAAATCTTACTTTTGAAAACATATTTCAAAACACTTTTTGAAAAATGCTTAAAAAATATTCTTTACAAATGTTTTTGAAAATTATTCTTTAAAATTTTTTGGTATTAATTCTGAGAAATTTTGTAAGTTTTACAAAAATATTTTAAGTCTTGAAATGTATTTTTGAAATATATTCTTCAAAGATTTCACTTAGAGCATTCTTTGAAAATTCATTGAAAAATATTTGAAATTGATATTGCAAATTTATTCAAAATGAAAATTTTAAAATTATAAACTGATAATTTTTCAAAATATATTTGATGCATGTTCAATTTTAAAACCTATTTATTATTGTCTTTCAAAAGAGTGAGGGAATACCTTAAGAACTATCCTGAGAATGTTTAAGGTACTACATCATTGTTGGTGCAAAACTTAGGAAATGCCTTAAAAATCAAATACATTTATGAATGGTTCTTTTTGTTGTATGACAAAAGGGGGAGAAGAAGGGTTTAAGTTAGAAATCTAAATCTTTTGAATTGACCTAACTTAAACATATTTGTCAAACATCAAAAAGGGGGAGATTGTTGGTGCAATCGACCTCCAAGGTTTTAATGTTAGACAAATATATTTAAGTATGGAGCTTGATCTAGGGAAGTCCTAGGTGTAGGCTAGGCAAGGGAAATCTCGAAATATCATGGAAGCCAGGTGGATAGGTCTGGAGGACCTGATCCCTGGGTAGTCGAATACTGAGGCAAGGGAAATCTCGGTATATCGTGGAAGCCAGGTGGATAGGTTTGGAGGACTTAATCCCTGGGTAGCCGAATACTAAGTCTTGGTGAGTGAAGCCAGGTGGAGAAAACCCTAGGGGGTGGTAACCTTAGGTAACGAGGAGTCTTGGAGAAGTGAACTCCAAGCAAGGTTGATCGAATGGTTTCCGGTCAACGGCGCGCGGTCGACCGGACCAGTGGATCTCGATAAATCTAGGATTAGGTTTACCATTATATTCTGTATTGCTATTATTGTTGTTGGTTAATATAGTATTGCAGGAAAGGTCTTAGTGGATCAGGTGATCAGACACTGAGCAGGCAAAGTCCAAACATGTCTGGAGGATCATGTTTGGCAGGTAAGTTGAGGTAAACAACTGGAGGAGCGACAGTGAGGTCGAGTTCCTGAAAGGAACAACCTAAGATCGCTGGTCCAACTGAAGAAATCGGGAAGGTTTCCAAGTTGAGATCAAGACAGTTTTACTGTCTAAATATTATTCATGCATTATATATATTACTGTGCTAACCTTTGTGTTGCAGGGATACTTTATTTAATTCTGTGTTGCAGGTTCGTCCAGATCCGTCGACCAAACGTAGGGATCGGTCGACCGAACCAAGTTGACTCAGCACAGGCCAGCTCATCAGCATCGATCAGAAGCAAAAGGAAACAGAGCTGATCGGTCGATCGAACCCGAGGATCGGTCGACCGAACCAATCAATATTAATGGCGCAGTAAATGCAGATCACGGCAAATCTCGACGAACAGGGAAGGAGCCTGTTAGGTCGATCGAAAAATGGGATTGATCGACTGAACCCTTAATGAGCAATTAATGTCAGAAGATCGAGCCAGAGTCAGACTCTAGCCAGGAAGGAAGGGAGCTGGTTCGATCGACCGAACAGAGGGATCGGTCGACCGAACGTCCATTACACCTATAAAAAGAGGCTCAAGGTTTGAGGCTGGAAGAATAGTTCTGATCATCTCAAAGCTTTTCTCTGCATATGGATTATGCTACAAGTCTTCATCAATCCTGCAAGCTACTACGTCCGGAAGTACCGACCGAGCTTCGACTTTTAATTACTACTGTCGATATATTTTATTTGTACTGCACTTAACTTCATATAAGATAGTAGGAGTGTTACTATCTTACATATTTGTATCTATATGATCCACTTCTTTCCGAAAATTTTGGAAAGAATGGTTATAGTGATTGCCCATCATTGCGGTCAAGGACCGCGGGCTTTCGAGTATGAGTCAAGCTAGACTCCGAACGAAGTAAACAAATTTGTCTACTCTTTTACTTTCCGCTGTGCATGACTCTGATTTCAAAGAAAAAGAAAAGTTTTAAATACGCGATATTCACCCCCCGCTCTATCTCACTTAATCGATCTATCAGTAACTTTATCATCTTGCCCTTTAAACATAAATTGCATGTATCAAATATATGTAATTTAAATGATTCGTGAACTGCAATCTTTTACAATTCATACATGGGTTTTTTGCTTATATGTTCAAGGTAACAATGCCACAAGTAACAGGTTAATTAATTATCTAGTTGGGCACGTTTATTGCTCATATCGATATTGAATGCGTCACTAGATGTATCTAATGCGTAGATGTCATTGCATAAAGTTCTAGTGTCATAAAGAATATCATTCAATGTTATATAACAATAATTGTTATTAAAAGTCAAATGAAAACCTTTTCTATTTAAGCAAGAAATAGAAACAATGTTCTTTATTACTACAAGAACAAAATAATAATTATCTAGTTCTAAGACAAGTCCACTAGGAAGTTGTAACATGTTTTGATAGTGACTACGGCAACCTTTGCTCCATTCCCAACTCGTAGACTTGTTTCTCCCTTGATAAGCCTTCTACTATTTCTTAGCCCCTGTATGTAAAATTACATATATGTGAGTCACATCAGTATCCAATATCCAAGTGTCTGAAGAAATAACATGACAATCAATAATGAAAATACCTAAAGAGGATGGGGCATTGGATGCCTTATTCTTCTTCACGGACTCAAGATAGATCTTGTAGTTTCTTCACCAGTGTCCCATCTTGCCACAATGATGGCATGGGCTCTTTTGTACTGGTTCTACTATCTTGGCCTTTTTGCTCTTCCCTTTAGCCTGATGTTTTGATTTCATCTTAGAATCTTTCTTAGAGGAGTCTACTAACATCACAGTTTTCTGTTCGCCTTTAACAGAAGGCTCTACAGTCTTGAGGATATTAATCATCTCGGGAATGGTCGATTCCAAATTGTTCATCCAATAGTTCATCACAAATTATGAATGACTTTTCAGTAAACTATGTAAAATTAAGTCAATACTTAACTCATGATCCATTGTAAAATCGAGTAATGCTAGATGCTCTATGTAGCCATTTATCTTTGGTAGATATTGTACTGTCGATGAACCCTCCTGCATTTTTTAGCAAAAGAGAAGCCTATAGACCTCGAACCTTTCAGATCTAGCTTTCTCATCAAATAGCTCACAAAGATGATAGACAATATCATAAGCATTCAAATGCTCATGTTGTTTCTGTAGTTCAGGAGTCATAGCAGCTAGCATGATACAACTTGCATGTACAAAATCATCCTTATGTTTCTGAAGGGCCAACAATTGGTCCACAGTTGTATTAGCATCAAGACTTGTCGGAAGAGGCTGATCAAGGGCATAAGCTAGTTTCTCAGCTTTGAGAATAATTCTTAAATTTTAAAACTAGTCCAAGAAGTTTAGCCCAGTCAGTTTATTAGAGTCCAAAATCGAACGCAGATTAACAGAAGTTATAATTAAATGATTAACCTAGAAATATAAAAATGAGAATGTATGAAGACATGATGTCACGCCCCAGGTAGTCCCTGCCAGAAGAAATTTCGGCAGCATCTCCCCTGTCCGGGTGACAATATGAATCCAAAATACATATATCTAATCCTTGGCCCACACGGCCGGAACAATACAACACAAATAATAAACAAACCACGCAGTTTATATCAACATTCCACACAGTTTAATATGAACAATCCACACAGTTTAATATAAAGAAAAGACGATATAGAATCATCGCAGATATATGTAAGTCCTACTCCACTACAACGAAGAAATGAAGTCCACGAAGTAATGAAAATATCCGTAGTGGAAAACAAAAGTAGCAAACCCAAGTGTTCGATATAAAGTCCACAATACAAAACCCACATCACAAGTATATAAGATGCAAAAGCAAAACATATCACGACAACAGAAAATCCTCGCGATAAAGGGGGCTAGCGACTGGAATATCTCCCGACAGCATCAACCTGAAAGGTAGTAATATAACGGTGTGAGTCCAAAGAACTCAGCAAGTAATCCAATAGATATGTACAGTAACATATAACTACCAGCAACAATCCTACGGTACAGTATCCTAACAGTACAACATATAGTACAGTCTCCTAACAGTATAACAGGTATGCATAACTAAATAAACTGCAGTAATCAACACTAAGCATGTAATACAATCTACTGCAAGAATAATAAGAAATGCATAACTGAAATAAACTGTACTCACCTGCGAAGCTTGGGCAAATGACTGTGGGCATACACATATAAAGATAGTCAGAGCAAATAAGCATGTATCCTGCATGCATGTCAATCATATGCAATCACCCAAGTGCACCATCTAATATGCAACAATCACAATAAATGCAATCTGTGCATATAATGCAATATGACATGGTCACCCCTGACTCCAGTTAGCCATCTCACACACAATGGTGAGACCGTGGGTAGGGTTGTGACACCGTGCACTCTGCCGTCACTACCCCTGAAGAGTGACTGAGTGGGCGGGATGCACCGGAGTACACCTATCCTCCAACCTCAACCATAGTGAGGGAGCGCAATGCTCTCATCTCCCGGTACACAATGACGGGGAGAGACCCCGGCGTGCTACCACGCTGCCTATCACACTACCCATGAGTAGAGGCTCCAGCGAAGCGCCACCGAGCAACCTACACACCATGTGTGCTGTGCCACTACCCATGCAGTGGTCACGTAGTGTGCAGGTCCCATGTAGCCGGCCGACGAGCTCAACAATAATGGAGTCGTCAATTGCCCAATCATGCAATATGGTGCATGCGGCTACAATATGTCATACCTGAACATATCCTCCTCCATATGTGTAAGTGCCAAAAAGATAAACACATATATAACAAGGATAATAAACCACATGAATCCAACATCACATATCCAACATATCTATCAACTAATACAGTATAGAGGGAAGCACAATAAATAACTCTATCTCTATGAACACAGATAAACATAGTCAGAAAGAAAAGCATGTATAGTAGCTAACAGTAGAAGCATGTATCAGGTATCAACTAAACTAAACCCAGGGGAGTACTAACTACTAACACTAGTAAGTATATATAAACTACACATATCATAAGACACTATCAAGAGATAAGTCAAAGGGTACCCGCCTCAAATAGCAGGTAGTATCACGCCAAATCCAACGTCGAGACGCCTGTCTCGAATTAGAGTCCTGTGTCAAACAAACAAACAATATATATATTTTATTTAGCTAAATCCAAATGAATAGCTAAATAAAATCCCTAATACTAAATTAGGGTAATACCCTAATCACATCAATCACAACCTACCTAATTAAATCTAACGGACAATTAGGGTAGTTACCTAATCCCTAATCACCAATTAGATTAGAAATCTAACGGTTGATTAGGATTAATAACCTTAACCCTAATCATTCCATTAGATTAATTCTAAACTAAATAAATCTACACACAATCAACAACTAATTACAACATGTATCAACTAATGATATACTAACCATCTAGTAATCCATAACATCTCCAATTCAACACATACCTAATTCATCAACAATATAAATCAATTACCCTACACTTTACCTCAAATTCAAACCTCTGTTCTTGATCCAAAGCCACTGATGATGCTAGTTTGAGTGTTGCCGGCAAGATCAACCCAAGATCTACATCCACAAGACAGTGCCTCTTAGCTCACAGCCATGCTTGTTAATCCTCAGCACTCAACCTTGCTGAAATCCGGAGCACACCTCACTGATCAAAACAGAACCTCACTGATGGATTCACCTCACGATCACAGAACGTCACAGTAAACAAAACTCACCTCACGGATCGGATCAAGAGAAGAGATCAACAATTCACTCTCTGTTCATCCTCAACCATAGATGGTTGTTGCTGGAAGGAGACGTTGCTGGATTGCAGAACACCACAGCAAGACCTCCCTGTTGGAAATTCTTCCCCACTCAACCGAGGTCTTAATCAGTAGCAACGAAGAAGGGATCCAAGATCCGATCTGGGATCGCTGACGATCAGAGAGGAATAGAGCAAGAATCGACAAAGAAGACTCGAAACTAAGGCATAAATCAAAGAACAGGAAAGAGGAAGGATCAGTCACTTACCCGTGGAACCCTAATTGCCCCTTCACGCCGGCGATCGGCAATGGCTCGATCCAGGGGCATCGGCTGTTGACGCGAGGAGACGAGATCCTGCCGCTTGCCGAAGTCGATGGGAAGCAAGAAACCAGAGGAGAGAGGGTTGTTGTAGCTAGCTCCGATCCTCCAAGCCTGAGACCCGATGATCCCTCGGCCGAAGATGACCTGGATTCCGCTGGTTTCAGTCGAGACATGCTCCTCTGGCGAATGAAGATGGTCGCAGAGGTCTGCCGGCTTCTACTCGCCCGCAAGAGAACAAGGAAGAAGGGAAGAGAGGGGAGATCGGGGAAGGAGGGCTCGGGTTCGGCGTTTGGGAAATAAAGTGAAAAAGAAATGGAATTAATAATAAAACATTTCCTCACTTAAACGGTTATCCCAAACCGGCTTTATCCGTACCCGTAATTGATCCCCTCAAAACTCGTCGTACGAGATCCGAAAAATCCCCAGAAAATTTCTAAAAATTTCAGAAAATTTCTATAAGGATATTTCCCAAATAACCCTATTTATTTACATTTTCCGATATCTCACACATGATATTATTTATGTAACCAATTTACATAAAAGCCTTCTTATTTATCAAATTTAAATACCTTATTTTTTTAATTCGGGAGATGGTAGGTTTTCTCCAAGTGGGTTGATATCCACTACAGATAAGAATAACCTTGACTTTGGCCAACAAGTCATTCTTAGCTATAGCGGTAGTTAACAAGTTTACCGATTGCATATCACTTATATACAACTATTACATTATTCTAGCAACTGATTGATTTTCACATAAACATCGGGTTGTTAACACATTAACAAGTATACATCAAATGCATATCACTTAACTTCACCTCTATTCAAATTGATCATGGCTTTAGCACAGCAAATCAACACTTCAACTTTAAAACCAACTTGTTAATCATGAGATTGTATCTCTATGATTTGAACATATTTAATTTCAAGTTTGAGC
The DNA here is from genome assembly GCF_018446385.1 of Zingiber officinale. Classification (NCBI taxonomy): domain Eukaryota; kingdom Viridiplantae; phylum Streptophyta; class Magnoliopsida; order Zingiberales; family Zingiberaceae; genus Zingiber; species Zingiber officinale. The sequence goes on from NC_055998.1 coordinate 35,824,451, forward strand.
TTAACTTTGGCCAACAACTCAAATAAGAATTTAAACTCTGGTTCGTATCATATTAACATAAGGTGTAGGTTTAATATTGTGTAAGGAATTTGGTCTCATCTACATCATTCAAATATTCTATCTTCATGACATTACATATATGGCATAAATAATGACATGACACGTCACACGTATAACATAAATAATGACATGACATATCACACGCATGTCATAGCATGACACATCACACATATAGTAAGATTTAATCACATCAAACGCATAGCAAAATCTATTCATGTCATAATTAATGCATATACATGGCATACAATATAGTATGAACATGACATAAATTTACATATATTATAATTCTATTTTGGAAATAAAAATATGTTATAAATCTAATTTTAATAAATCAAGATTCATCTAATCAAATTAGGAAACCAATTTCCAATTTTAATTAACATATTTCATCTAGAATCTTTTTATCAATTAAGAATCTTTAATTATTTTATAAACAAATTCTTAAATTAATTTCCTAATAATTTAGAAAATAAATAATTAATATTTCTTAATTTATCACAAAATAATTCAAATCTGAATTTTTTATGATTTCTAAATCTTTCTAAATTTGGTATTTCCTAACAATTCCAAAAAAGATTAATTATATAATTTAATTTAGAATATCTAAAATCTTTATTTTTACTGATTTTTCAAACTTTTCAAATTTGGTATTTCCTAACAATTTAGGAATTTTTTTAAAAATAAAATCTTTTAATGAATCTAAAAATTTCAAAAAAAAATTAATTCTATAATTTAATTTAGAATATCTCATATCTGGATTTTTTAAAAATTTTAGAATCTTTCCATATTTGGTATTACCTAACAAATTAGGAAATTTTTCAAAAATAGAATATTTCTTAAAATTTCAGAAAAATACAAAAATATTAATTTCTAAATTAACAGAATATTTCTAAATTTAATTTTTTAAAATTATATCAGAAACTTCCTAAAAATAGAATTTCCTAATGATTTAGGAAACTTCCAAAAATAAAAGAAGTCTTAATAATTCTAGAAAATTTTCAAAATTAATTACAACACTAATCACAAACAGTAAAATAATTTTACAATCATGTCGAAACACGATTAAACTCTGATACCACTGTTGGGATATGATCGATGCAGGTGTGTGCTAGAACACGTTTCGTAAGCATGCATAGTAAAAAATAAAATAATAATAATTTCTAATTATTACATCACACACACCACATGCATACAAGGATACAACATGTCAAACATAATCACATAATTAAAATTTTTACGGAAAGTAAATTTATGATAAGTATACCTTACGGATGACCTGTAACGAGAAGGGCATCAACCGTAGCGACATTGTCGAACCTCGCCTCTATTTGTATCCACGTCGAGCTACTCAAGACAACTACGTGAGTACAAACCTCTCCTTTAGAAGTTACTAGCCACTAGCGAAGAAGAGGGATCAAGAGGAAGAAGAAGAGAAGCACACAAGGGAGAGTTTTTTTCCCTTGTGATGGTCACGGCAACAAGAGGGAACACCCTCTTGTTGGCGGCGGAAGAGAGAGGATAGGGAGAGGAGGATTGGGTTTCCAAAAATCCAATCAACCAAATAATGAAACTTGTGTCTAATTTTCTCCTAATTACATCTATATATAATCTTCTTTAATAAGTTGGATTAGAAAATCCAAATCCAGTCCATTATTCCTTAATCAAAAATTAGTTCATTAACCCTTTGGTTTGGTTCACAACTAAACCAAGTTGGTTCATGACTAATTCATGATTAAACTAAATATGGTTCAACTCTACCATAAGAGATGTAGCCCATCCGTACTTCCATCATGACAAATATTTTCATATTTGTCGTATGTATGGTCCAACCAAATATTTATCTCTTGATCTAAGAATCATATTCTTTAACTTGTTTTACGTCTTTAAGAGACTCATTAGTACGTGTGACCCAATAGATTCCCAATTTCATCCATAATTAACTACTTAATTATAGAATGATCATGAGTGGCACCTAGTAGTACATCATAATCCTCAATTAACTAGAAAAGAATAGTTGATCTTAAAATTAATTCTAAACCCTTCAGTAGCAATAGTGAGTCGTGTCTTGTTTCTTTCACTCATCTTATACCCACTTGGTTCAGGAGATGGTTTATGTGTCTGCCCAAACTAGATTGACTACATCACACCTAGCTCAAGTAATACTTCCTCATTCTACGGATTCAAATTACTCGTACATGTGTACATGAGTTTCATACTCTTAACATGTGATACTTTGTCCAAAGACTTTGGGTAATAATCCTAACGAGTGACCACAGGGTATACGTTTTCTCGCAAGGAGCGGTAAATCCTCTATGGGCTATCCAAAAATCTTCGGATATTTCGACTTATACCCAATCATCCCGAGTCCACACTTTAATAAGGTGCTTGCTTAAGATGTTAAAGTATAAGTCTTTATGACCAAGATGACTTGTATATCTCAAGTCGAAGGAAACTTGCACTCGAGCTGCAGTAAGAGCTTCACAGACATATTTATATATGTAGATAACTATATGAAGTCTTACAGTGAGTCACTCCAATGAGCTAGTTACCATAACTAGCATCCACATTTAACTCTCGACATCCCAATGTCTCCAGCCAGTGAGAAAATAGTTGTTTGGCGAACCAAGGAGTATAACCCGTGCTTGTCTTACATAATTAATAATGTCCGAATGCATCAATTCGATGACTAAGGAAATTCCAATATGGTCATAATTGCACATGTAGAGATAATCACTAGTTGTGATCCAATCACAATTTCTTTCATGCTATGAATTGTATTGCAAACATTCAGTAAATGAGTTTAAGGTAATCAAACATATAATATGTACTCAAATAGTGAATCTATATTTAGTAAAAATTGTAAGGTGATTTCCTTAAGACATCCCTCAAAATCTAACAGCATCTTCGAGCGCTTGGATGTGGATCCGAGCGCCTCTTGTGTGGCGAATTATCCACTATGGAATGGCTACGCAATGACACAGGGATAAAATTTTATCCCCTTCCAGGTGCTTAGACCGGTCTGGGAACCTAGATCGTTGTTGATGTGGACCCAAAAGTGATCTACGCTGCAACAGCCTGAAAGGATGCCTGGCTGGTGCCAGGGTGGTCGGGGAGCCCGAACTGGTCCAAGCGCTTGGACGTCCGAGCGCCTAAACATGGTCTAGGCACCCAGATGAGTCAACTTCGTGTTGACTTGTCCGGCTTCTTCTCTGGTCGCTCAAGTGATCCTCCAACCATCTACAGTTGAGCTCACTCGAACCAAACTCTGGCCTTCTCCTCAAGCAGTCTTCTACTCCAACTTTTCGTCACTCGAAAGCTTCACGCACGTCCTTCTCGTCCGTCGGTGTACTCTTTCACAGCTTCTCGTCCATTGGATGCACCGAGTCTGTCGACTCACTTCCTGTGTCATCTTGCTTATCCACTTCATCTTCTGATTGACTTCTTGTGTTCTAAGTTCCTATACACTTAGACACTAGGATCAAATACAACAGGATATAACTTAACCCAGTTGATAACATCAAAACTCACCTGGGGTACTTGCACTCGTAACCTCACTACAAAAACCATAGCCAAGACGCGACCTCCTAGTAGGCACACAGTGAGATCAAGCCTCAGCTGCCGATAGAGAAGAGATCAAAGGAAGGGAGAATGAAGAAGGGAGAGAAGATAGAAGAGAAGAGAGAACTTGTGGGAGAGATTGTAGGGAACCGTGGGAAATAAATTTGGGAAAGTAACTTTTTAGTGTTAGAATTTATTTATGTCGCTAACTAGCTACTATAATTTTATTTTTTTTTTTTTGTCGTTAATTAGCGATCAAAATTTTATTCGGTTACTAATTTAGCAACAAAAATAAAATTTTGATCGCTAATTAGTGACAAAAATAAATATTGTTGTCAATTAGCAAACAAAATTTTTTTTATCAACAATCGAGAAATTATTGAGTCACTAAGTTAGTGACAGAAAATTTATTTCATGGTTAAATTAGTAATCAAATTTTATTGGGTTGTTAAATAGCGATCAGTCTCTAATTAGCAATAAAAAAATTTATTCCATCAATTATAATTAGTGACCAAAATTTTATTCAGTCATTAATTTACTATTAGAATTTTTTCGATCGTTATATATTTTCAAATTAGATCAGTGATAAAAATTTTATTCAGTCATTAATTAATAGTTTTCTTATAGTGATTATACAATATAAAAAATATATATATAATTTTTAAGAACTAGTTTACCTAGTAAACATATCGATTAATATTACACATTTATCTGTTCTTTATATAGTAATAATTAATGTGTGCTATAAACATCATTCTATATGATTTTCTTATGTGTGTATTGACATAAAAGCTTATAAACTTTCAACATCATTTCTCTTTTTTATGCACTTGGAGAGGGGTCGCTGTTGGAGCTTTTGGCTAGCAATTATGTAAGATGTGAAGATTGATATGTTCCTTTCAGCCAAAGATGTATAAATATACGGTATATGAATATATCGATGTATTGAAAAGTTGATGCTAATAAATCTTGTTGAAAAGTAGAGCACTAGATGCAAATTCTCTAGGATTAGTTATATCAAACATTGGAATCTGTCTATCCATCATCTAAAAGTAGCATTAAAATGTCTAACTATACCTTTATGCTAGTTTTATAGTTTTATATACGAACGACATGACATCTTTACGATACGATAAACATAGCACTACGAGAATTGTCGCCCCTATTTATATAAACTCTCAAGACAAATATGCTAACTTATTGTGTGTCCACACATATCTCAACTCATAGAGAAGTATTCTTGGCTCCAAGTTATAGTTAGTTCGCAAAACAGAGGATCGATAGGAGACCTAGTCGCGTTAGGCCGAGTTTGATGCGGAGCCATCAAATACGAAAACAATTCAAACTTTGGAGCTGTGGGAATATTCAAAGTCAGTGAAAGAAGGAATTGAAGAAGAAAATGATCCGAGGGAAAGGAAAGGCCAATATTTAAGTCATCTATACTAAGTGGGGGTGGGTCTGGAAAGGTGAAGGAGCCAACTCCTGTAAGGGTGAGGAATAAGAGGTGAGTAAAAGCCTCATTAGTGAGTGGAATATTCACATTGTCTGCTGATTTCATGTACATGTACATTTGTGTTCCATGTTCCTTCTTATCCAGTCCTAGGTCAAGCCATGCATGCATGTCTCACCCTCATCCCACCTGTCCTTCTCTCCAGCATGCCACCTCATCATGCACAAATTTAGCTACTTAGACTAGATCATCTCTATGCAACAGTTGCATGAAAGTCTGAAGCAAGCAAAGCAATAAATGAGCACCAAAGTTAGTGATGAATCGATCCATGAGCTATTTCTTGAATTATTGGTACGTAAAGGGGCAGGAATAAGAGGGATTGGACTTCTCCATATGGAGAATTGATTCCCTGGTGAGGAGTGGAGTCTGATATATATGTACCATAAAGCTAAGCCATTCTGTAGATTAACTAACTAGTTGCATAATCACAAGTTCCAGTTATTAGTGATTGAGTTGTTGTGCACTTTTTGGCCTTCATTAAGAAGTGTTTTTACGTTTCCAGAAAGGCATTAATTAATGTGAGTAATTGGGCAGTGTGTCATCAGGAACTGGCCCTTGTGTAAATTTTGCTAATTATATAGTAGTTGCAGTACATGCATGTTCTTGTTAAGCCGGGCAAATGGAGAGGGAGGAGCTAGCACAATTATATTATACTGCACAAGAAACAGATAGCAGTCACCCACATAAAAGAAAGAAAAGGAAGCATCATGCCTGGGAAATAATTGAGATTGCACATCCTTTTACAAAGATTTGCAGCATGAGAATCATCTAAAGTTGAGACATGGTCTTCGATGTCTCTCCCTCCAATCACAATATTTTCTTCATATATCCTTATATATATATATATATAGGTGCGGGAAGTATCCGACGATCGAACTCAAGTTTTAATAATGACAAAGAGATTCAAAGTTAGGATTTCTTGTTATCTAATGTGCTTAAATGAGGTTTCAAGAAAGTCCTAACTGCAGTTAGGCAGGTGAAAATCCTAAGGGGTGGTAAGCTTAGGTCGTAGGGGGTGGTAACCCTAGGTGAAGGAAAAATCCTAAGGGGGGTAACCTTAGGTCTAGGGGGTGGTAACCCTAGGTGGAGAAAAATCTTAAGGGGCGGTAACTCTAGGTTGAGGAAAATCCTAAGGGGAGTAACCTTAGGTCCTAGGGGGTGATAACCCTAGGTGGAGAAAAACCCTAGGGGGTGGTAACCCTAGGTCCTAAGGGGTAGTAACCCTAGGCGGAAAGTCCAGTCGGTCTGGAGGATCGCACTGGCAACAGGTAACTCTCCTGAGTGGAGTAGGTGAGGATGTGTTCCCCGTAGAGGGAACAGTAGGCGTCGGGTCGACCTAGGGTTTCCGATTGGAAATCCGAAGTCAGACCCGGACATTCCGATGACTATTGATTATATCATTTATCATATTTCTGTGTTAATTTTGTTTTGCAGTGTTTGTGTTTGGGACTAACACATTTTGCATGAACAAAGAAACACATTTGACCTCGGATGAACAGTGTCCGAGGCGCCTCCATGGGGCTTGGAGGCGCCTCGGATGTGAGCCAGAAAAAGCCAGCATAGCAGAGCTGAGGCGCCTCAGACCAGGGTGAAGGTGCCTTGGACCAGGCGTTGAAGGCGCCTTGGACCAGCCTTAGAGGCTCCTTCAATGGGATAAGGCACGACCATATCAAAGCTGATCCACGCGTGCAACTCGGCGGCCTGGAGGCGCCTCGAACAGGCTTGGAGGCGCCTCCAGCACAGTATAAAAAGGGGGTCGAGGCAGCAGCTCAAAACAACAACTTCCGAGCAATCCTAACGCTACAAGTTGCTAACGAGACGATCCCGAAGTGCTGCAACATCATCCCGATGACCCGGAGCTTCAGCTTTCATTTCTTTATTGTCGGTATTACTTAATTCTGTTGTACTTAATTCATATCTATACTATTGCGATTTAATAGTGAATTGCCCAAAGTAATCGCTCAACGAGCGAGGGCCTTGGAGTAGGAGTCGCCCAAGGCTTCGAACCAAGTAAAAACACTTGGGTCTTTTCTATGTTTGGTTTTTCGTTTATTTCCGCTGCATTATTCTCGAACGATTTTCGAATAAGAAACGAACAAAATAGCCACGAGCGCTATTCACACCCCCCCTCTAGCGCTTTCGATCCAACAATTGGTATCAGAGCGGGGTTGCTCTGAATTGGTACAACTACCGTTCGAGTATTTTTTTCGTCACTTTCTCGTTCGTATAGGGTAAAAATAAAACCTTACACCTTTCATTTTTTCCCTCCAAAATTATTTTCAAAAAATTCATTTTCATCTCTTCATGGTTTATTAGTATTGATAAAATATCGAATTTGGAAAATTTTGAAATAATATTTTTTTTAATATTTTTTAATAATATTTTATTATTATCTTATTATTTTTTCTCGAAATTCATGAATTTCTATTTCTATCCTTCTACCACACTGCTAATCCAGGATTAAGTCCTAGGACAAGTTTTTTTGTTCACTTTTTCGTGCAAGATTCAATGGCTCTCCAAGAAGGCTATAGCACCACTCGTCCACCGCTCTTCTCCGGCGAAGACTTCGGCTACTGGAAAGGCCGAATGGAGTCGTACCTGCAAACCGAGTTCGAAGTCTGGATGATCACCAAGACCGGGCTCGAACTACCAACTGACGGCACCGACAAGCCACTACCATTTGAGAACTGGGACGCGAACATAATCAAGAAAGTCGAGATAGATGCCAAAGCAACGTATACACTTCAGTGCGACTTAACAAATAAGGAGCTAAATCGCGCCGGCCCATTCTCAAGCGCCAGGGAGCTGTGGGAGAATCTGATTCAGTTACACGAAGGTACCCAAGTAAGTAAGCATAATTTAATATACAATTTATTTGAATTAGATGAATAGTATGATACTACTTCAGTCGAGGAAGGTATTACGTTGGTTGCAGGTACAAGCAAGACAGAGGAAGCTAGAAAGAAACAGATGATGAAGGCAACATGGTTCGAGTCTTCAAACGAATCCAAGACTGACGAAGAAGAACCGGCAAGCTTCCTCGCACTACCGGTACTAGCATCTGTGGCGGAAACTGAGTCTGAATACGAGACAGATACCGAGAGCGAATCCGGATCCGAGTCCGAGAAAAGCCACGGATCTGTATCCGATTCCGAGGGACCCAACCCCACTGTAAGTTCTTTAATTTCTAGTATTAACTTAGATGATACAGAAAACTTAATTCCTTACTTATTAAAGAAATTGGCTAAATCCAACATCTGGGTCAAGTCACTCCAAAAGGAGGTAATAGCCCTTAAGGAAGCGACTGACTCGAGTTCTTTAAATGAGCTAGTTCAAATTGGAAGTTTAACTCAAGTTCAACAACTTGAGGAAGAAAATTCCAATTTGAAAACTCAAGTTAAAGAACTTAAAGACATATTGGAACGGTTCACATTGGGTTGCAAGAATCTTGATTTGATTCTTGGAAAACAAAAAGTCGTTTACAATAAATCCGGACTTGGATTTAAGCGAAAACGAAAATATAAATCATATTTGTCAATTATAAATAGATCAAATAGAAATATAGTCCAAGCATGGGTCCCCAAGTCAACCTTGGCTAATCAAGTTGGACTTGGTCAATACTGGGTCCCCAAGGATCAAGTACATTACCTTGATAGACCTTATTGAGGCTATGATCCAGGGCGAGCAAAAAGAAAAATTATCTTAACAAATAAATAAATTATCTTAATAAATAATTAATTAAATTAAAATTATTTTAATCTTAAAGGAATATGATTAAAGAAAAGTCAATAATGGAGGCTCCAGAATAGTTGGCACCTCCAAAAGGGAACCTACCCGACAGGGTAACTAAACGCAACCTACCCGGCAGGGTAATTAAGACCAGAATAAAAAGTGCTAAGTTTAACTTGACCCACAGTACTGGTGAAGTATTGGATGATAGTACGTTATGGAAGCTTAGTCTATGCATGTCTAGGACGATATGGCTTCGACCAGGTGCATTTGGCTAAGTGGAACTGACCGAAACTACCCTTTATGGATCCTAACTAGTTAGACCAAGGCTTTGTACTAAGTTCAGTGGATAGGACTATTTAGAAAACCTCGAAAGCATGGTTACTCTAATGATATCCAAGTGACTCACTATAGCCCAGAAGTTTATCCAAAGAATGTTTATTTGTTGAGCTCAAAGCTAAACCTGAATCTAACATAAAGTTAAACCAAACACTATAATTGAAACTAATTCATCTCACAAAATTATAGGATCCCCTGATTAAAAAAAAAATCTAAATCGGGTGAGATGACTAAGGATTAAAAACCAAATTAAATTAATAATTAAACATCAAATTAACTATTTTAAAAAATTATTTAAAAAAAAAAATTATTCGAAAAGTTATTTTAAAATCATTTAAAAAATTATTTGAAAAATTATTTAAAAATCATTTTAAAAATTATTTTAAAATCATTTTAAAAATTATTTGAAAAAATCATTTTAAAAATCTTTTAAAAATTATTTAAAAAACTTTTAAAAATTTATTTGAAAAATTATTTTAAAATATTTTTAAAATTTATTTGAAAAATTATTTTAAAATATTTTTAAAAATTATTTGAAAAATTATTTTAAAAACTTTAAAAGAAACATTATTTGAAAAATTATTTAGAAATCTTTTAAAAATTATTTGAAAAATCATTTTAAAAATCTTTTAAAAATTATTTGAAAAATTATTTTAAAAACTTTTAAAAATTATTTAAAAATCTTTTAAAAATTATTTGAAAAATTATTTAAAAATATTTTAAAAATTATTTGAAAAATTATTTAAAAATCATTTTGAAAATTATTAGGAAATCAATTTGAAAATTATTTGAAAATTATTTGAAAATCATTTTAAACTTATTTGAAAAATCATTTTGAAAATTATTTGAAAATCATTTTTTAAAAAAAATATTTGAAAATCATTTTAAAAATTATTTGAAATTCAAAACTTATGTTTTATATTAAATGCAAAGACAACTCCATCTCACGCTCACTCATAAGCTGAACATACTTATTAATCTAGAATGAGTGAGATAGAAAGTTAGGAAAATAAATATTTTGTTTTAACCTCTCATGCTTGGACTCTTGGACCCAAAGAATTTATTAAGGGGGAGTGATTTTGAGTTGGTTCTAAAATTAGTTTTTCTTTAAAATATAAATTTGACTTGACTTCAAAATTAAAAACTATTTTTGGTCTGTCTTCGAAATTCGGGTTATTTTTAACTTAGCTTTAAAATTAAAATTATTTATGACCGGGCTTTTAAATTACAACTCTTCTAGAATATTTTCAAAGTTAAGTCTTTATGTAAAACCTCTTTAAGCTAAGTACTTAATCAAGTCTTCTTTAACTAAACTTAGTTAGATTATTCTCTAAACTTAGCTATTTGGCAAGATGTTTTCTCAAAGGCAATCATTTTTAAGCTGAATATATAGCTAAGTATTTCAAATTTAGCTAAATATTTTTTCAAAAACATTTAGCTAAGTACTTTTTAAGGTTTAAAAATAAAAAAGGAGGTGGAAGTTAGCTAAGTGTCTCTCAAAGCAATTATTTTCAAATGCTAAGTTTTGCTGAAAAACGCTAAGTATTTTCCAAAGTATTTTCAAAATTTTATCGACACAATTCTTTTTTTTGAAAAAACTAAGACATTTTAAGGTTAAATACTTAACAAAACTATTATCTTCATAAGTTTAGCTAAGTCTTTGATAAAAGTATTTTTTAAAGTAAAAATCTTAGCTAAACTAAGTCTTGATCAAATTTTGTTTTTACTAAGTTTATTAAACTCCCTCTTTAAAAACTATGAATTAGCTAAGTTAGTTTTTAAAAACAAAATAATTTTATCCCAGCTAAAAGTATCTCTCAAACTAAAGGAAGAATTTTGTTTCCAAAATTTATGATAATATTTTTTGATTTCACCTAGCTAAAAGTCTTACAAGAAAATACTTCTAAGCTAAGTGCTTATCAAAGTATGGTTAAACCCTCTATTTTTCTATCTTTTTGAAAGATAAAATAATAATTATTTCTGAAAAGTTAAGGTCTCTCAAAACAAGCTAAGGCCTACACTCAATTTTTTATTTACTCTCTCGGATATTTTGATATATGACAAAGGGGGAGAGTATAAAATCAAAGAAATCCAGAGAAAGTTAAAGAAATTTAAGAAAATTTAAGAACAGAAATCCTTGAAATTTTTAAATTCATGGGAACTTTTATTAAGGGGGAGCTTTTGTAAACTTCTATTTAGGGGGAGCTTTTATGCTGAATTTATGCTTATGCTTATTTCATACATGCCTTTTCATACTTGTGCTATCACTGTCTTTTCTTTATTATTTTTTACTTAACATTGAATTTCGGTTGTCATAATAAAAAAGGGGAAGATTGTTGGTGCGGGAAGCATCCGACGATCGAACTCAAGTTTTGATAATAGCAAAGGGATTCAAAGTTAGGATTTCTTGTTATCTAACGTGCTTAAATGAGGTTTCGGGAAAGTCCTAACTGCGGTTAGGCAGGTGAAAATCCTAAGGGGTGGTAACCTTAGGTCCTAGGGGGTGATAACCCTAGGTGAAGGAAAAATCCTAAGGGGGGGTAACCTTAGGTCTATGGGGTAATAACCCTAGGTGGAGAAAAACCCTAAGGGGTGACAACCTTAGGTCCTAGGGGGTGGTAACCCTAGGTGGAGGAAAATCCTAAGAGGGGGTAACCTTGGGTCCTAGGGGGTGGTAACCCTAGGTGGAGAAAAACCCTAGGGGCGGTAACCCTAGGTCGTAAGGGGTGGTAACCCTAGGCGGAAAGTCTAGTCGGTCTGGAGGATCGCACTGGCAACAGGTAACTCTCCTGAGTGGAATAGGTGAGGACGTGTTCCCCGTAGAGGGAACAGTAGGCGTTGGGTCGACCTAGGGTTTCCGGTTGGAAATCCAAAGTCAGACCCGGATAGTCCGATGACTGTCGATTATATCATTTATCATATTTCTGTGCTAACTTTGTTTTGCAGGGTTTGTGTTTGGGACTAACACATTTTGCAGGAACAAAGAAGCACATTTGACCTCGGATGAACAGTGTCCGAGGCGCCTCCATGGGGCTTGGAGGCGCCTTGGGTGCGAGCCAGAAAAAGCCAGCGAGCAGAGCTGAGGCGCCTCAGACCAGGGTGAAGGTGCCTTGGACCAGGCGTTGGAGGCGCCTTCAATGGGATAAGGCGCGACCAGATCAAAACTGATCCACGCGTGCGACTCGGCAGCCTGGAGGTGCCTCGGACAGGCTTGGAGGCACCTCTAGCACAGTATAAAAAGGGGGTCGAGGCAGCAGCTCAAAACAACAACTTCCGAGCAATCCTAACGCTACAAGTTGCTAACGAGACGATCCCGAAGTGCTGCAACATCATCCCGACGACCCGGAGCTTCAGCTTTCATTTCTTTGTTGTCGGTATTACTTAATTCTGTTGTACTTAATTCATATCTATACTATTGCGACTTAATAGTGAATTGCCCAAAGTAATCGCTCAACGAGCGAGAGCCTTGGAGTAGGAGTCGTCCAAGGCTCCGAACCAAGTAAAAACACTTGGGTCTTTTCTGTGTTTGGCTTTTCCTTTATTTCCGCTGCATTACTCTCGAACGATTTCCGAATAAGAAACGAACGAAATAGCCACGAGCGCTATTCACCCCCCCTCCTCCTCCTCCTCTAGCGCTTTCGATCCAATATATATATATATATATATCTTAAAGACTTAAAGTTATATTGTTGTTTGACTAACTAAGTTTGTATATATGGTTAATTAACAAGTGGGCAGTGTTAAATAGTCAAAATCTCATGTATGTACATGGATATTTTAGTAATATTATATTTATATGTTAATTACATGCATGTATTATAATTCATTTCTAGCTGGTCAGATTCTGACCAATAAAATTTACCGTTAACAAGTTCTATACACAACTTTGAAGTAATTAATTAATGTGTGCCTTAAGTCTAGATTCTCAAATCTCAATACAAGTGGCATGGAAGATCATTCCAACACTTCAGAGAATGTTTAACTAGGTTGTTTGACAGTGCAAAAAAGCCCCTCAAGTCCAAACTACACTATAGAATTGCCAATTGTATGTTAGCTAAGTGTTCTCTTAATATTCTTTTTTATTTTTTCTTAATTTCTTCATTTCAAGATGCACAGTGGGGACGTGTATGTAAAAGGAGGTAAAGGTAAAACAACGACAGCAACAGAACCTGATTATATTCTCAATTATTGAGTCCCATGTAAGTATAAAAGGCCTCCTCCACCCTCCCTCTAACAACACCACACAACCTTCTCTTCTCCTCTAGCTCTCTAGTGAATTAGTTCCCTTATTTCTCCAGGTAATTGTTGATTGATTGAATGATCTACATTTTTAGCTATCGTCATTTATCTGAACGTTTTAAGTTTAATTAACTTTGCAGGAAGATGAGCAGGTGGCCAGGAGACTGGAACTGCAGCACGTGCCAGCACCACAACTTCAGCCGCCGCGACACGTGCCAGCATTGCGGCTTCCCGAGGTCTGGTGGCGGAGGCGGCGACCTCCTCTCCGGCGACTTCGGGGGAGGCTCCTCCTTCGCCTTCGCCGCCGTCGCCGTCGCCGTGGCCGACGTCCGGCCCGGCGACTGGTACTGCTTCTGCGGCGGGCACAACTTCGCCAGCCGCTCGAACTGCCTCAGGTGCGGCGGCCTTAAGGAGTCCTACTCCGTCGGGTGCTTCGACATCGTCGCCGGAAATGACGCGCCGACAGCGCGGGCGCCTGCCGAATGGAAGTCCGGCGATTGGCTGTGCACAAGGTGTGTGTGTCTATATATATATGTATATATATAATAATTAAATTGTCATTTAGCACTTTAATTAACATAGTCTTTTTCGCAGGTCTGGTTGCAATCAGCACAACTTTGCAAGCAGGAAGGAATGTTTTCGCTGCAAGGCACCAAGGGGAGGTGGTGAGTAATTAATTAACCATAATCAAGAAAATTAACTGATAGGATCACCGATCATATATCAGCTCTAACACGATTAAACTGGCATTTCAACAGGGATCGTGCATTAATAACTCAGAGGAGGAGGAGGAGGAGGAGGAGGAGGAGGAGGGAGAGAGATCTAGAGAGAGGGAATGAGCAAATGCATGCTACGGCTCAATTAAACTAATAGTTTTCTTAATTACGTTACTATCTACAAGTTCTAAGTAGTGTGCGTGTGTGCATGCATGGATATATATATATATATTGAAAGGGGCAAAAGGGTGATAGGAATCGGAAGTAATGCTCCTTTTTAATGTATTTTAATATGATCGGAATGATATACTTATTATCTATACTATATTTATAGTTTTAGAAAAAGATAATACTAAATAATTAGAATTTGATTCGTCAGAATATATTTTATAAATTATTATTAAAGATATTTTAATAATATTATCTTTATATTAATTACATGGGTATATTATAATTCAATACTGATGTTCTGGCCAAATAGATTTATTTAAATAGTTAGTTTGCTAAATGTTTCTTTTGACTTTTGAGTGCTCTCTTAATTCACCTGGTGGGAATTGTGCTGAGCAAATAATGCACGCTGGTCCCGGAGACGCATTGCACAATGCAGTGGAATTGCTGGAGATGCACAAAGAATATGGGGCTGGAACACTAGATATTTTTAATTATAAGGAATATACTTTTTTACATTTCTTCACAATTTCAAATTATAAAATAAAATTAAATATGAGCTCCGAGAGTGAAATATGTTCGGATCATTGACCGTCGTTCAAGGAGAGTGGATAGCGATTCGTCATAGACGTATAGTAGCCACAAAAACAAACAACACAAAAGAAAGACAAATAAAAAGATAAATTGATTTAACGTGGTTTGAAATATCTGATTCCTACTCTATAATCTACTGTCCTAACGAAATCATCACTAGCTTTCTCTTTATTATATACCTTTTAGAGGTAGAGAAATTTTTTCCAACACTGGTTGTTATACAAGAAATATAAAAAATAAAACAAAGATACAAATGAAACTGAATAAACAAAACCCACAAATTTATATGAATGGAATTTTGCTTTGAGCAGTTTGTAATTGCTTTAGAATGTCTTTTAAGATTTGGAAATACAACAATACTTTTCTCCAATCTCTCATGAACCAGCTTTGAAAATCTCTTTAAAATCTTTCTTTTATAACTTTTATGTTGGGATTGATTCCGCCTATCAATCGATTGTTCATCATCATCAATCGATTACTCTACTGAATTCGACTCTTGCATTTATAGAATGACTCTTACTAATTCAGATTTAACTATAGACAATCGATTCTTACTATTCATTAGTTGACTGATACCTAAACAATCAAGTGTCGCACTCAACCCAAAAACCTTTTATTTGTAGCAATAGTGATAACAGTTGATTGTTACTATTTATTAATTGACTAATGCACATCGGATAAATTTTTCAGCTAAGTTCTAAATATTATATTTGTTATGATAGTGTAATCCGTCAATTGTTACGGATCATCAAGTATTTGTTGTTGTAGCAAAAATACTATAGCATTCGACCAATACTTTCCATCAATTGACTAATATATTATTCGCCATGTTGAAAATATTATTCATCATACTAAAAATAATGTTCACACGAAATTTATTTATACCAAAGGACCCTCATTTCTCTGGAACTTCTTCGTACGATTAGTGTTAATTAACCTTGACTTACTAGGGTCTCATCCTTGCCTAGTATCTGATTAATTCCAACCAACTAGAATTTTATCCACCTAGAATCTGGTCAATCTTAATCTACTTATATTTCTCATCTTATGCTTAATATTTGGTCAACCTTAACCTATCAGGATTTCACTATCAATCCTTCATAATCAACTTGAACTTCGTTTTTGTCAACTTTATGTTGAACTTTCAACTATCAAATATTCAATCAATCATGATCCACTTAAACTTCTCCACTTGCTAATTCCGTATTGGACTTCTGACACAAGTGTTTGGTTAACTGTGATTCATTTAAATTTCTCAACTTGACAACTCTCTATTAGCCATTCGGCTACCAAATGTTTGATCAACTATGACTCACTTGGATTTTTTCATTGTTAAGGATTCAATCAACTTTTACCTTGTTAGGATAAGAGTTGAAATTGTCAACTACAATAAAGCCTATTAATTAGGATCTAATTTGATCTTTACCCTACGTGGATTGCTTTCTAAAATGTTATCTCATTGTAAGGCTATATAAAGTCAATGACCTATTGATTTCAGTAGTTGAATAAAAGAGTTTTTTTATCCCTAACATCTGGTATCAGAGCCAAGTTGCTATTTCTTTTTTTTTTCACCTCTTCCTTCGAAGTTCCTTTCTTTCTCATGAGCAGAGAAAGTATATCTTTGGGTTCGCTGGTCTTGATTCGAGTTCGAGTGGTGTTGATGCCTGGAGTTTGAGCAAAGGAGAGTTCACTAAAGGAAGCGTCGAACTCAACAGTCTCAAGGAGACAACAGCATCTATGGCAACCTCGAAATTGACCAGCGCAAAGTTTCTTAAAGGATGACTGATAATTTTGTTCAACCTGCAATTCCTAAGTTTGATGGATATTATGATCATTAGTCTATGCTTATGAAAAATTTCCTACGCTCAAAAGAATATTGGAGTTTGGTGGAAACTAGAATCCTGTCGCAGTAGAAGGAGTGGAGCTTACTGAAGCACAAGGGAAATTATTTGCAGACCAAAAGCTAAAAGATTTGAAGGTCAAGAATTATTTATTTCAAGCCATTGATCGAACTATTATGGAAACAATTCTCAACAAAGACATTGCCAAACACATTTGGGACTCTATGAAGCAGAAGTATCAAGGTTCCACAAGAGTCAAAAGGGCACAACTCCAAGCCCTTAGGAAGGAGGTTGAGAATCTGCATATGCAAGAAGGTGAGAGTGTTGATGCATACTTCGCTCGAACTCTTACTATAGCAAACAAGATGAAGATTCATGGTGAAAACATGCAGCAAGTGGTGATTATTGAAAAGATCTTATGATCAATGACCTCCAGGTTCGATTATGTTGTTTGTTCCATTGAAGAGTCTAATAACTTAGACATCTTAAATCTTGATGAGTTGCAAAGCAGCTTATTGGTCCATGAGCAGAGGATGAACATACATGGAAGCGATGAGCAAGCATTAAAGGTGACCTACGATAAGATTGGTGAAGATGCAGGGAGAGGGAGAGGTAGAGGAAGAGGCAGAGGCAGAGGGAGAGGTAGGCAAGCATTCAATAAAGCAATGATTGAGTGTTATAAATGTCATCAATTAGGGCATTTCCAGTATGAGTGCCCTAAATGGGAGAAAGAAGCGAATTATGCAGAGCTAGAAGAGAAAGAAGAATTATTGTTGATGTCATATGTCAAGCTTGATCAAGCAATGCGAGAAGATGTTTGGTTCCTTGACTCGGGGTGTTCTAATCATATGTGCACAAGGAGTGGTTCTCGGATCTTGATGAAGAATTTCGGACTTCTGTGAAGCTCGGGAATAATTCCACAGACTGTAATGGGAAAGGGTAACATCAGGCTGCAAATTGTTGGAGCTACTCAGGTAATTACCGACGTTTTCTACATACCTGAGTTGAAAAATAACCTGTTAAGTATTGGACAACTGCAAGAAAAGGGTGTATCTATTTTGATACAACATGGAGTATGTAAAATCTATCATCCAGAGAAAGGGCTTATTATACAAACAGCAATGTCTGCAAATAGGATGTTTATACTACCTGCAAAAATTCTACCGAAATTATCCATTTATTTCCAAACAACTCTTGAAGACCATACTCACCTTTGGCGCTACAGATATGGGCATCTAAGTTTCAAGGGTTTGAGAACGTTGCAATACAAGCAAATGGTGAGAGGGTTGCCACAACTAAAGGAATCATCCAAAATTTGCACTAATTGCATGATAGGAAAGCAACATAGGAATGCAATTCCAAAGAAGAGTTTATGGAGAGCATCACAAAGATTATAGTTGGTACATGCTGACATCTTGGACCCATCAATCCTACTTCCAATGGCAAGAAAAGGTATTATATAAGTTTTATTGATGATTTTAGTCGTAAAGCGTGGATATATTTTCTTGCTGAAAAACCTGAAGCTTTACTATATTCAAGAATTATAAATCCCTTGTTGATAAAGAGACAGGAGTTTTATTCGTTGTTTGCGCACAGATAGAGGTGGAGAGTTTACCTCTCATGAATTCAATTCTTTTCTCAAAACTAATGGTATCAACAGACAACTCACAGCAGCCTACACTCCCCAACAAAATGGAGTAGCCGAACGCAAAAATAGGACAATCATGAATATGGTTAGAAGTATGTTATCGGAAAATCAAGTTCCAAAGACTTTTTGGCCAGAAGCAGCAAATTGGATGGTTCATATACTCAATAGAAGTCCTACATTGGCGGTAAAAAAATGACACCTGAAGAGGCTTGGAGTGGTGTCAAACCAAATGTTGAATATTTCCGGGTTTTTGGATGCATTGGTCATGTTCATATATCAAACAGTAAAAGGAAAAAAAACTAGATGATAAGAGTCTTCGGTGCGTGTTGCTAGGGATGAGTGAAGAATCTAAAGCATATAGACTATATGATCCAGCATCCAAGACAATAATTGTAAGTAGAGATGTGATTTTTGAAGAAAATGAATGTTGGGAATGGAGACGAAATAATGAAGAACCAGGACTTGATATACTTGTGCAGGAAGAAACTAATGCAGAAAGTGCACATGATTAAAGTGAAGAAGAATATGAAAATGTAGCAATTGAAGAAGAAGAAAGAGAGGTCAGTCTATCTTCAAGTGAGTCACCTGAAGAGAACCCTCCAGAAAGAAGGCAGAGAAGAAAACCATTTTGGATGGAAGATTATGTAAGTGGGGAAGAATTCTCTGAAGAAGATGTTGAGCACAATAATTTAGTTTTGTTTACCTCCACCTCAGATCCAACAACTTTTAGAGAAGCTATTCAGAGTTCCAAGTGGAAAGCTGCAATGGATTTGGAGATAGAAGCAATCGAAAGAAATGGGACTTGGGAGTTGACAGACTTGCCCAAAGGAATGAAAAAGATCGGAGTAAAATGGGTTTACAAAACTAAATTCAACGTAAATGGCGAGGTTGACAAATGCAAAGCCCGGCTGGTGGCAAAAAGGTATGCTCAACAACATGGCATAGATTATACTGAGGTATTTGCACCTGTGGCTAGATGGGATACAATTCGTATGATAATTGCTCTAGCAGCTCGAAATAACTCGAGTTTATACCAGCTTGATGTCAAAAGCACCTTTTTGCATGGAGAGCTAAATAAAGCAGTATTTATTGAGCAACCACAGGGCTATGAGAAGAAAGGTGAAGAGTATAAGGTGTACAAGTTGAAAAAGGCATTGTATGTCCTTAAACAAGCTCCTCAAGCATGGTACAGTAGGATTGAAGCATATTTTATCAAAGAAGGATTTGAAAGATGCAACTGTGAACATACATTATTCATCAAATTGGGTGGTGAAGGTAAAATTCTGATTGTTAGCCTCTATGTTGATGATTTAATTTTCATTGGCAATGATGAAAGTATGTTTGTTAAGTTCAAGAATTCTATGAAACTTGAGTTTGATATGATTGATTTGGGAAGGATGAAATATTTTCTTGGTGTGGAGGTGCTACAAATGTTGGTGCAACATCCCTCAGGTCAAGGTTGACCTGGTTGACCAAGCTTGAGTCTTGGTTTGGGTTTCGATGTTTGACAATACAAGGTTGATTGAAGAAGAGTCAAGTAGGTCAAGGATGACCGGATACTTGACTGGGAAGTCCTAACTAGGATGTTAGGCGGAAGCAAAGACCTAGTGAGTGAAGCTAGGCAGTGAGGAAAATCCTAGTAAGTAAAGCTAGGTGAAAGTCCTGGTGAGTGAAGCCAGGCAGAAGAAAATCCTGGTGAGTGAAGCCAGGTGAAAATCCTAGTGAGTGAAGCTAGGTGAAAGACCTGGTGAGTGAAGCCAGGTAGAAGAGAAGTCCTAGTGAGTGAAGCTAGGCAGATTGGAAGTCCTAGTGAGTGAAGTCAGGCACGGGGAAATCCAGATGGGTCAAGATTGACCAGACATCTGGTGAAAGTCCAAGTAGGTCAAGGGAGTGACCGGATACTTGGCAAGATGAAGAAAAGTCCAAGTGGGTCAAAGGGAGTGACTGAACACTTGGTGAGAGAGTCCTAGCAGGTCAAGGGTGACCGGATGCTAGGCATGATGAACCAACATGTCAAGGTTGACCGGATGTTTGTTTGGGAGGCTTGGGACTTGGTTTTGGGCAAAAACTAGAAGCCGAATCGATCATCCGATCGATTGGCTGGAGCCCAATCGATCAGTCGATCGATTGGGATGTTCCTGCGAGAAGCCTTCGTCCCAATCGATCGCTGGATCGATTGGGAGGAAGTCGCGAGCGCACAGAATGGCTCTGGATCGATCGGCCGATCGATCCAGAGGTCCTAATCGATCAGTGAATCGATTGGGAAGGTGTTGTACGTCGCGATAAGCCCTAGATCGATCAATCGATCGATCTAGGCGAATTTCTAAAGCACAGAGGCGCTCTGGATCGATCCATGGATCGATCCAAAGCCTCCCCGATCGATTGGGAGCAATCCAACCGATCAGGATCCGACCGTTGGCGCAGATAAAGGCCGTTGGCGTGCGTATTCTTCGGCAGAACTTCACCGATTCATCTCCGATCATCACAGTGCTCCCACAGCTTCTCCACAAAGTTTAGATCGCCAGTTCTTGAGGGTTCTTGGAGGTTTTCCAAGTCAAGAGGCGGATCTACAGCTGAAGAAGAAAGCTAGGGTTAGGGTTTTATTGTAAGCTTGTGTTGTATGTTGTTTCCCTTTCCTTTTCTTCTTGTAGTGTGAACTTGTAGGGCTTCTCCGCCTTTGGTAGTTACCATAAAGGAGGGTTTTCATAGTGGAGGGTGTGCGAGTGTGTGGATCCTTGGATTATTCACCTCTTGTGAGGTGGATACCAAGTAAAATCCATTTGTTAGCGTTGTAGTTT
Organism: Zingiber officinale; assembly: GCF_018446385.1. Taxonomy (NCBI): domain Eukaryota; kingdom Viridiplantae; phylum Streptophyta; class Magnoliopsida; order Zingiberales; family Zingiberaceae; genus Zingiber; species Zingiber officinale. Next base: position 35,845,651 of record NC_055998.1, read on the forward strand.
GTTTCTTTGTATTTTTCGCTGCACGTCTTTGAAGAAACAAGCAACGAAGCACACGAGCACGCGACGAGCTATTCACCCCCCCTCTAGCTACTTTTCGGTCCCAACAAGTGGTATCAGAGCGAGGCCGCTCTTCACCGGAATCATCGCCGGAAGAGGCAAACATAACAAGAAGAGCTAGAGGGTGAAGAAGTTGGAGCAAATTATCAAAGTCAAAGAATTCAAGAAGCTCAACTTCAAGATGCAATTCCAAGATGGACTTGGATTTGACACAAGGGTGCCTCCACCATTCACAATGACAAGCTTCGATCTTTGGAGATCAAGGATCGAAAACTTCTTGATGGTGGAGATAGAGCAATGGTTTGCTCTTATGGAAGGCTTCGAAGCTCCAACAAATTCAAAGGGCAAAGTGCTCAAGAGAAGCAAATGGAGCCCGGAGCAAGTCCAAAGGTGCGAAGCAAATGACAAGGTAACCAAATTATTGATTAATTTATTACCTAGCACAATTCTATGCAAAATCGGAGAGTTCAAGGATGCCAAGGAGCTTTGGAGCAAATTGGCATCAATCCATGAGATCCCCTCCACTGTACCGAATCAAGAGGAATCCAAAGAGGGCGACTCATTGAAGCAAGACCAAGAGGAGGACTCCGAAGTTGAGAGATGCTCAACTTCCGAAGAAGAAGTCCAAGAAGAAGCTTCTTCTTCGAGGGAATGCAATGAAGGGAACAAGGAGGGAGCATACTCCTTGTTCCATGTACAAGATGATGAAGCCTCCACCTCTAGGATTGAGGGGGAGGAATTTTCATTGACACCGGATCAGGAGCAAGAAGAAGCCTCCACATTCGGGTCAAAAGAAGAAGAGGATGAAGAAGCTTCCACCTCTGCAAGTCAAGCTAACTCAATTGGAGGAGCATCAATGTCGAACGAAGAGGAAGCATCTACATCAAAATCAAAAGGAGAAAATGCCACCCCTACAAGCAAAGGTATAACAATTTCAATAGAAAATAACAAAAATCATATCATTTGCTTTGAGTGTAGGGAAAAAGGGCATTACAAAAGTAAATGCCCGAAATTGGCCAAAAAGAAGGGTCAAGTGACAACAAAGGGCAAGGAGAAGCCCAAGGAGACCGCTCCCGGAACAAAGAAGAGCAAGGAGCACATTGTGTGCTTCTCTTGCAATCAAAAGGGGCATTACCGAAGTCAATGCCCCAAGGGGAAGAAGATGGTCAAGGCTCAAGGAGGAAGCTCAATTCAAGGGGGAGCCTCTAAGGTAAAAAGAAAGGTAACTTTCATTGAGCCTATTCCCTTGCATAATGGTAAAAAGCATGCTAATTCAAATTTTTATCATTTTAATGCTATTTACCATAAAAATAAGAAGCATGATAGCATTAAAGAAAAACATATGGCTCTCCATGCTAAGACTACCACACCTAGGGTTAGGAAGGTAGGTAAAAGTTTAGGCAATAACACTAAGGACCATAGTTATAAGCTTAGAAATAAAAATGCTCATGGAATAAATGAAAAACCAAAATCTAGGGATTTGTGGAAAGAAAATCAAGTCTTAAGGTCAAGACTTGATAATATGGAAAAGACCCTAAAGAGGATGGAAAATATCTTAAAAGGGAAAAATGAGCAAAACCTAGGTTTAGGAACGCAAAGGTCATCCAATGTCCACAGGGGTTTGGGATATAAACCTAAAATAAAAAGGGATGTGCCTTCTTATCATAGGGTTCCATATAGTTATGGAACAAACCCTAAGTCTAGTGGTCAAGTCAAAAATACTAGGGAGATTATCCCTAAGAGTATTTTTGCAACAAATGTGACTAAGACTTCTAAGAAGTCCAAGAAAGTCACAAAGAAGGTCACAAGGGAGGCAATCCCTAGGGTTGACTTAGAAAATGTGACCAAGGCTTCTAAGAAGTCAAACAAGGTCACTAGAAAGGTATCTAGGGAAGTTGTCCCTAGTGAGTACCTAGAGCATCCAAGGAGCACCAATAGATTTTGGGTTCCTAGGAGCATCTTCTCTACCCCATAGATGGGTTAGAGAGTGTCAACTCTAAGTGGAAGGGTAGTTAACCCAATCATGATGAAGTTGATACTCAAGGAGCATTTTCAAGGTTATTATTAATCTTTGAAAATGAAAAGGATAAAGGGTTTACTCTTGGAGAGAGTAAAATGTGTCATATTTTGAGAAATTGAATGAAATTTTAAATGACACAAATTTGAGAAAATCATAAGAACTACCAAGTTGGGCTTTTGGTATTTCTTAGGAAGTTAAAGGCAAATTTAAGTCTTAACTCAATTGATTACTCTTTAAAAGAGTAAAGTGTACCAAAATTTGAGGAATATGCTTAAGTTAAATTGGCACAAATTTGGAAAAGCAAAAGAAATGTCAAATTTGGTTTTTGACATTTTCTTGGAAAATAGTGGACAATCTAAGGCTTAAATTTTTAAGTTAGCTAAGGGTTAAGTATACTTACGTATGTAATCTAGGTATTTTATCTATGTTAACTTGCCACGCTTTGCTTGCTCATCAAATGTCATGACATCATATTTATTTGCTTTTGCATTCATGTTTTATTATGAAAAATACAAAAATAACATGTCATGTCATCCATACATCATATAGTTATAGGAAATTTCTTTTGAGAAATATTTCATTTTGATGTATGCCATATCATTTCATGCATTAATTTTTAATTCCTTACATTTAAGGACAAATGACATTAATTAACAAGTAACATCCTTGGTGGATGTTTATTATTCAAAAATGCCTAGATAGATATGCATGATCCCTAGATTAGGGAAAAACCAAACTTTACATCTCACAAAGACTCATAAGGTGACTTGTATGTGTTTTAGTGCACATTAGATACAAGTGAGATGTTAGGATGATGAACAAAACTCAAGATGTTGATTTAGTGCATTCTTTTAAGTTTTAAGTTCATCAAAACACATAGTTATGTGTTTTCCCATCATTGGGAAAACTAGTGTACAAGTCATGTACATTAAGCCCAAGGAACATGGTGGGATATTGGGTTTGAAAATCATTTTAAAATATTTTTGGAAAACCTTTATGAAGACTATCTTTTGATAGTGATCATCGTTGAATAGTTAGACACAAACTTGAAGAAAACACTAAAGTTTTTGCAATGTTTCAAGTTTATGTCAATCTTTGAAAATATGAAGTATTTTCTTAGAAAACTATTTTTCCTTGATAGTATATACCCTAAATAATGTCTACACAAATTTTTACGATTTTTGGAATTTTGTAGATTTTTCTAGGGGCTTCTGAAATTCACAGAAAGTGAATTTCAGCAACTATCAGACCTCAATCGATCACCCGATCGATTGAAGGGTCTCAATCGATCGGGCGATCGATTGAGAGCAAGCTTCTCGCGAATAGAAGCTTTCTGGATCGATCCACCGATCGATCCAGCCCTCCTGAATCGATCAGTGGATCGATTCAGCAAGGTTCAATCGATTGGAACCCAACTCCAATCGATCCAAGTTGCTGATTTTGGCTGGGAAGGTCTGATTTCAGCATCTTTGAACCTATTTTAGTCTAAGTAACCATTCCAAACCCCTGAAAATATATTTGTATACATAAAAGGGTGTTTTCATATGGAAAACAAGGATGGATTGGTTAAGGAAGGCTAAGTTGAAGTTTAGGTTGAGGTTTGTTTCAAATTTTAAATATTTGAACCTTAAAACTTCTAAAATTGGGTTTCCTAAAGTTTTAGGGATTCCAAGTGATTGTTGGTGCAATGACAGAAGTTACCACCATGTCTTTAGGGGGAGGGACTCTTTAAAGACATGAAAATTATTTTTCATGAACCTAGGAAGGTGGTTAACCTTCCGTTAAAAACATGCTCAAGGTTGAGCGTTTGAACTTTAATGGGGAATGGATATCCTCATTGTTCAAGTGGTTTCAAGTGAATAATGCTCAAGGATGGGCATTTGCCTACATTGGGGGAGAATGTAGGATTAAGGATAATGAAGGGTATGGGACCTTCATTATCGTGTTGATCACAACGAGTGAAGTTGTGAACAACGATGAGCAACTCTTCAGGGGGAGGGTTTTCAACAAGTGAATTTGTTGATGTGTGCCCAAAAATGGGGCATGGTTTGATGTGTGTCAATAGGGGGAGAATGAAAGGGAGTAAGTTAGGCTTTCATTACCTAGAGGGAGAATGAAGGGCTTAACTTATGTATTCATTACCTAGTGGCATGAAGAAGGTTTAGGCTATGGGATTAGCCTAACTTACATGTGGTATTGTAAGTGATAGTGTTGGTATTGTCAAACATCAAAAAGGGGGAGATTGTTAGTGCAACATCCCTCAGGTCAAGATTGACCTGGTTGACCAAGCTTGAGTCTTGGTTTGGGTTTCGATGTTTGACAATACAAGGTTGATTGAAGAAGAGTCAAGTAGGTCAAGGATGACCGGATACTTGACTGGGAAGTCCTAACTGGGATATTAGGCAGAAGGAAAGACCTAGTGAGTGAAGCTAGGCAGTGAGGAAAATCCCAGTAAGTGAAGCTAGGTGAAAGTCCTGGTGAGTGAAGTCAAGCAGAAGAAAATCCTGGTGAGTGAAGCCAGGCAGAAGAAAATCCTGGTGAGTGAAGCCAGGTGAAAATCCTAGTGAGTGAAGCTAGGTGAAAGACCTGGTGAGTGAAGTCAGGCAGAAGAGAAGTCCTAGTGAGTGAAGCTAGGCAGATTGGAAGTCCTGGTGAGTGAAGCCAGGCACGGGGAAATCCAGATGGGTCAAGATTGACCAGACATCTGGTGAAAGTCCAAGTAGGTCAAGGGAGTGACCGGATACTTGGCAAGATGAAGAAAAGTCCAAGTGGGTCAAAGGGAGTGACTGAACACTTGGTGAGAGAGTCCTAGCAGGTCAAGGGTGACCGGATGCTAGGCATGATGAACCAACATGTCAAGGTTGACCGGATGTTTGTTTGGGAGGCTTGGGACTTGGTTTGGGCAAAAACTAGAAGCTGAATCGATCATCCGATCGATTGGCTGGAACCCAATCAATCGGTCGATCGATTGGGGTGTTCCTGCGAGAAGCCTTCGTCCCAATCGATCGCTGGATCGATTGGGAGGAAGTCGCGAGCGCACAGAATGGCTCTGGATCGATCGGCCGATCGATCCAGAGGTCCCAATCGATCAGTGAATCGATTGGGAAAGTGCTGTATGTTGCAATAAGCCCTAGATCGATCAGTCGATCGATCTAGGCGAATTTTCAGAGCACAAAGGCGCTCTGGATCGATCCGTGGATCGATCCAAAGCCTCCCCGATCGATTGGGAGCAATCCAACCGATCGGGATCCGACCGTTGGCGTAGATAAAGGCCGTTGGCATGCGTATTCTTCGGTAGAACTTCACCGATTCATCTCCGATCATCACAGTGCTCCCACAGCTTCTCCATAAAGTTCAGATCGCCAGTTCTTGAGGGTTCTTGGAGGTTTTCCAAGTCAAGAGGCGGATCTACAGCTGAAGAAGAAAGCTAGGGTTAGGGTTTTATTGTAAGCTTGTGCTGTATGTTGTTTCCCTTTCCTTTTCTTCTTGTAGTGTGAACTTGTAGGGCTTCTCCGCCTTTGGTAGTTACCATAAAGGAGGGTTTTCATAGTGGAGGGTGTGTGAGTGTGTGGATCCTTGGATTAGTCACCTCTTGTGAGGTGGATACCAAGTAAAATCCATTTGTTAGCGTTGTAGTTTGTTTCTTTGTATTTTCCGTTGCACATCTTTGAAAAAACAAGCAACGAAGCACACGAGCACGCGACGAGCTATTCACCCCCCTCTAGTTACTTTTCGGCCCCAACAACAAAATCCTGAAGGCATCTATATTAGCCAAAGAAAGTATGCAAAGGATGTTTTGGAGAAGTTTGGTATGGAGAAGAGTAACAGTGTGAAAAATCCCATTATTCCTGGTGTTAAACTTACAAATGATGAAGAAGGATCCAAAGTGAATGCTACCATGTACAAACAATTAGTTGGAAGTCTTATGTATCTAACTGTTACAAGACCAGATTTGATGTATGTGGTGTCTCTCATTAGCAGATTTATGGCAAGTCCAACGGAGTTACATTTGCAAACAGCGAAAAGGGTACTAAGATACTTAAAAGGAACTGTGGATTTGGGAGTCTTCTACCAAAATGAGGGTAATGGAGAGCTAATGGCATATACAGACAGTGATTATGCAGGAGATACAAATGACAGGAAAAGCACTTCTGGTTACGTGTTTTTGCTTAGTGGAGGGGCTATGTCATGGTCTTCAAAAAAACAACCCGTAGTTGCTTTGTCCACTACTGAAGCAGAATTTGTAGCAGCTGCCTCGTGTGCTTGTCAAGGGATTTAGATGAGGAGGGTATTGGAGAAACTCGATCATTTTCAAGGCAAGTGTATCACCGTATTATGTGACAACAGCTCTACCATTAAGCTCTCCAAAAATCCAGTCATGCATGGACGCAGCAAACATATTGACGTAAGGTTTAATTTCTTACGTGATTTGACTAGAGATGGAATTGTTGAGCTAAAGCATTGTATCACACAAGATCAAGTTGCAGATATTATGACAAAACCACTCAAGCTGGATGTGTTCTTGAAGCTACGTGAATTAATGGGTGTACGTGTGGTATCACAACTAAAATGAAAGCATTACTATCATCAGTTTAGGGGAGGAATTGCTAGGATAAGAGTTGAAATTATCAACTACAATAAAGCCTATTAATTAGGATCTAGTTTGATCTTTACCCTACGTGAGTTGCTTTCTAAAATGTTATCTCATTGTAAGGCTATATAAAGTCAATGGTCTATTGATTTCAGTAGTTGAATAAAAGAGTTTTTTTTATCCATAACATACCTACTAGATTTTTCGCTCAAGCATCTACATTTATATCAATTTTGGTCAACAAAATTCAAGGTTGACTAACAATCTCCTTCTCTAATAAACTCTCTTTCTACAATTGTTGTCCCACTCTTATCTATAAACATCTACATTTACATCAATTTTAGTCAACAAAATTTAAGGTTGACTAACAATCTCCCTCTATAATAAACTTTCTTTCTACAATTGTTGTCCCACTCTCATCTATAAATATATTTGATCAAATATCAAAACTCAATTCGAGTCAAGTCAATTCAAGTTTGATGAACTGAGCTTAGTCAATTTGATCTGCCTTTACCAGAGGTCCAATTTAGATAGATCAATAAATAACTTTATTTATAAATTATTTTAGAATGAACAAAACTAAATTAATAAATTATTTAGGGTATCTCATGAAGAAGCTCAAAAGTGACTTTTTTTTTTATAGTTTCTAAATGTCACATGTCATATCAAAAATAAAATACCTCCTCTCCCCTCAAAAAAAACTTCTCGATACTTGTTTATGAGCTCCTCCTCAACAATTTATATATTTTAAAAAATCTCCAATTACTTTTTTACGGATGCTACTCTCATATCACATATCTTTATTTAAACGTATGGAGTTGCAATGTATGGAAGGTTATGAGAACTTTGAAAATTTAGAATAAATTGTAGTGTATGAAACATTTAAAAAAATTTGGGTTATTAGGTGAAAGTGAAATCGAGAATATTTTTTTAATTGAAAAATTAGGAAGCGCTCATGGAGGTCCATCCAGATGACTAATGTTCTTAGGCCTACGTCGGAATATCTTGTAGGTTAAAAATCTACAAGATCCACTATAATTTTGATTCATTTCAAAAGAAATTTAGAATGAAGGATGAAATGGACAAAATAAATAAATAAATAAAGATAATAACAATGGTAGGAAAGGTGATTAAGTTCATCTTATACCTCTTACATTTCGTCTCAAGCTATGTAAAAAGAGAAAAATTATGAAATTAGTGTATAGTAGACTGCCAGGTTACTAGGAGAATAGAGATAATAACAAGTGACTTGATTAGGCGTCGATTAAATAAAAAAAATAAAAGATAGTAGATCATATATTTATTGGCAAAATATAATGGATCAAAATTAGCCATTTGCAATAATTACATTTATCATTCATTGGTATGCTTTCTCCTCTGATTAATAAGAACATGAATTAAAATTTTTTTATCTTATCCATACAATGCAAAATAAAAAAAATATTAATTTTTTAAAGTTCCCCCTCTTCTCCTTTTCCAACTTTCCTTCTCTGTGCTTCTCTTACTCATTGAGATTAGAGAAGAGAAACTGCACCTAACACTAATACACTGATACAATTAGTGCTACGATGCTTGTTGATTGATTAAATTCAAATGTTCATGCATTCATTCATATTGTGTCTCATCAAAATGAAAGATTTCATTATTTTTTAGCAATAACGAGTTAGATACATCTACCATATATTTCGCTTCCTTGATAGACATTAAATTTAACTTTTATTTAAATATATTTACAGTCATAAATTATTCAATTTTTCATTTATCTCTATTCTACCTTTTACAATTATTCTGATTTAGATAATGAAAAATATGGTTTATTTTTTTCTTTTGCTTGTGCCTAAAAGGGCTTCCATTTAATTCTTGATAAATGATAATGGTTGGTTTGGTCTCATTTTGATCTTTATTTTCTAAGGATTGTATTTAGTTTTATCATTTTATACATTATTTTTTATTTATTTATTTTTTGTACTTCGCCGATGATGATGAGTTGAGCATGGAAACATTGATTTTTTTATATTGTTGTCCTATTTTACTGTTCTTATTTCCTCAATTTTGTTCGTTTTTTTTGTAAAGGTTGTCTCCATCTTTCATTTAAATATACATGAAAGATACTTATTTTTAGCTAAGTGAATTGTAAACTTATTATCTACTTAAAATATATTATTATATCTAATAATAATACTCTATTTAATATAATAAAATTTATATTTCTGAATTATGCTATCAAAATTTGAATATAAAAATTTAATTAATAATTTTACATTAAAAAATGGAAAATTAAATTGTATAAAAAATATTTTTTAAAATTAATATTTAATTTGTTAAAAAAATTAAACCACCATTTTCTCGATCTAAATCTAAATGAAAAAGATGAGAAAATTTTTTTTTAAACAATGTCAAAAGTCTAAGAATTTTTTCCCACTAAGACTTCAAATAGACTTGAGCCGGTCTGATTAGTTCCTTCCTAATATCATAATAATAATTTTCTTTAAGCGCTACTTTGCAATGGGAAAACTGCTCGATAGCATACTGGCCCTCTGTCTTAATAAAAAATTTGAGTTCAATATTGGTACACAGGCAGTTGGTCATATGTTTATGACACGGTTCTCGATATAAAAAAAACTTTCAAAAACTTTGCGTTGTGGATACCTTATAAAGCTTAGTGAGTTAACCTCATTAATTAGTATTTATACTTATTTATTTGTATATACGAATGAACATAAATGAACTATTACTTTTGTTCTTTTGTTCACATTTATATAAAATCATGTTTAAATTCTTCTATATCTTATGAACAAAACCTAAATTCTAGCTGATGGTTTTGTTGGCTTCATGTAAAGGTTTACATAAAACTACTACAATTTGAATGCCAAAAGATGGACAGATAGCAAGTTGGGCGACACATTTTCCAGCAAATTTTCACAGCTTATTCCAAACTTTACAAGTATAACAATAACAACAACAACAAAAGTAAAGTTAAAAAATAAATAAATAAATAAAATTTATATATGCCATCGACTTTTATGTTAGATATTTTAATAAAACTATTTTCTTTATAAAAAAATTAATCTCTCGTGTGAATTAAATAATGTAATAAAATAAATATAATTTTTGGCACAAGTATAATTAATTTGAGACAAACCATTTAATTTATAATATACACCACCAGGCAAATATGTATTTAAATATTTGCTATTTTAAAATTTGATATTTTGAAAAAAAAAAATCAATTAACCTCATTGACTAGCCATGGGATGATCGATTTGGTCCATGAAATTTTTTTATCCGTCATCAAGATAAATCGGGAAGCATTCACAGTGGACGACTAAAAATTGAGTATCCTTTGATTGTGTATCCTATTTAGAGGAAAATTTTCTATAAATTTATCATAATTAAAAATTAAATCATGAATACATGAATAACAACCTCAAAACTCTGCAGTTAAATTTTTTTTTAAAAAAATTGATATTCTGCTATGTTATTAAAGATGTGTCAATTTTATATTTTTTTAGAAATTATTTAAGTTAACTGATTTAATCTTAGCTGTTCAATTGCAAAATAACTGGAATTAAATTAAAGTGTCGTTTCCTTGTTTATGTATTCAATAGCAAAAATTTCCATCTGCACTTTTTAATTTCTTAAAACTCAATTCAAAAATTAATAAATAAAAATATAATAAATAGTTAAGAGTTACTTTTTGGCCATTTAAATATATTAAATTTGATTTTTTTTAAAAAAAAAAATACAAACCATTTATAATGTAATCGCTGGATGGAAAAATAAAGAAAAAAGACTCATAAAATTATACATAAAACTCTAGCTATATTATTTCTAAACCATGGACCAGTTCTTAAGTAAGCAATTTTCAGCAAAATCATGCTATCGAAAGGGTTGAAAATGGGGTGCGGTGTTGACTTGGCAATTTAAGACAGGGTTAGACGGCTAACTCACAAGCCGGTCAAAAAATATATAAAAAAGATTGAAGTTTTTATTTTTGAGTTAATGGATTATTTTTGAGTTATGGATTAGGCAGATCAAGTCCACATCCTATTAAATTTTTTATTTTAATTTTTTAAAATTTTTTATTTTGTTTCTCAACTCACAAACCAAACCGAATTTGTCGCAGTCAGCTAATTTGTTTGACGGGACAAAGACGGCTCTACGTGTGGAGATGGTTCCAAAATCAGTCGGCTTGACTTTCGATGCAAAATGTGAGGACCAGAAAAGTTGCCTCATGTTTTCCCCTTGGTGCTGCTGGTCCAATAAATGACGACGGGCATCTCCGAGACCATCTCCGGTCCTGCCGACCAAATTATGGACGATATGTTTCTGAATTAGATATGTTTTGCGATATTTATCTTTATTTTAGAAAATTGTTTTGTGGGTATAGTTAGACGTACGTGTGTTCTTTGCAATGCAGATTTTTAGTGTTCAGCCTTTGCCTCTTTGTTTTCCCCCTCTTATTTTGTGTCTTATTACATGATACATTTTATAATATTTTTATTTTCATTATTACTGGAATTATTTTTTACCTATTTTGCCCGTTGTTGGTAGAGGCTTTGAGAAACTCAACAACCTATTTCATGGGTTTTTAAGTTTTATGTTTCTCATTGTCATTTATTTTGGGGGAAAAATTATAGTTTATTATTATTATTTTCATAATTCAAATATTCAACTCTTAGGATTAACTAATTTTGAAAATGACCGACCTCAATCTCACATAAATTTATCATCGACCATCAAAATAAATCGAAAAGCATAGATTAAGCTAGCATCACAAGTTTTTTCAAACGTCTCAGATGTAATGTGCTTTAGAGATTTGAACACTCATTATATAGGGAGTCCGTCTCATTTTTTATCATCGCATCATAACCCTAGGAGCAATTGCTATTTTTTATTAGAATTATAAAAGAGTGTCTTTTTTTTCTTTTATTAACGAAACAACCTCCCATCCATCTCAACACATATTTATTTTTGAAAATATTTTTGTTTTTAGAGTTATTATAGAAGCTATACGATCAAAACTACTACAACATGAACACTTCAGCTTTAATCAATATTAATAATACTGTGTTGTACTAACTATAATTCATAACTGTAATCAACACCTAGTCAAGATTGATAAAGTTGACCAAGCTCGAGTTGACTCGAGTTGAGATTTTGATATTTGATCAATATATTAGTTGGTAAAGTGAGACTTCAAGTAGGTCAAGGTTGACCAGATACTTGATAGTCGATCAATATGTTAATTGGTTAAGCAAGAGTCAAGTACTCATGGTTGATCAGATAATTGACAAGATGGATAGTCCAAGTGGATCACAGTTAATCGAACACTTAGTGATTGGAAGTCTAACATGGAGTTGGTGAGTGACAAATCCAAGTGGTTATGGGTAACCAAACTCTTGGTGGTCGGAAGTCCAACATGGAGTTGGCACAAGAAGAAAGTCCAAGTAGATCATACTTGACCAAACACTTAGTAGTCACAAGTCCAACATAAAGTTAGCATGAAGCATAAAGTCCTAACATGTCAAGATTAACCAAATGCTAAGCAACAAGAAATCTCGGTAGGTCAAGGTTGACTGAATGTCAGACATAGAAAGTTCTGATAGATTGAGATTAATTGAATACTAAACAAGGTGAGAATTTAGTTTTAGTAATGTTGAAACATGAGTATTAGTTGATTGGTGTATCAATCGACTAGAGAATGTAAAACACCAACAATATGGTTGTTGTAGTAATTTGCTATAGTACTACTATAATAATTTGCTATAATACTTCTACAATGGTTTGCTATAGTACTGCTACAATAACAATCGACTGATGTGTTCGATCATGGTTTTAGAATTCGACTATTCAACTCAATTGGTGATATCAATTGATTGATGATTAATATCAGTCGATTAATGTCAATCAGAATCGAACAGAAGTTAATTGATTCAACTGTTCGATTCAATTGATGACATCAATCGACAGATGATTTATATCATTCAATTGATATCAATTAGAACTGAACAGAAGCATTCTGACTAAGGTGTGGGATTGGACCAATTAGATAGCAGTCGACTGATGGGTAAGATCTATTGGCTGATGTTGGGATAGATGGAGCCGTTAAGCTAACAGGTCAAAGCAACATTCAAATCAACAACGGATCAATCAATTGATGAATAAGATCAGTCAACTAATAGGCAAAAATCAACCCCGACTTAAAGGTTATAAAAAAAGGATTTTGAGGAGATTTTCGGCGCTAGTTCTTGGGGATTTAAGAACGAAGTGTTACTGCATTTCTAGACCAACAAGAGGCAATTCAAAGCAACAATAACATCCAAAGCAAAGCTCCCTTGTGTAAATGTGTTTGTTTCAATTTTATTTTATTTTATTTGTATTTTCGTATTTGCTTGTGTTTGTTGCAAGAACAACTTGTAAGAGGCTTCTCCGCTTTCGAAAGGTATATGTGAAGGAGAAGATTTAGTAGTGGTAGATTGCTAGTACTAAACCTTGGATTAGTCGCATGAAGAGGCGGATATCAAGTAAACTCAAAGTATTATACATGTGGCGTCAAGTTTAATTCAAGTATTCTATTGTGCATTCAAATAACGAGCCCGCAATCGAGACAAAGTGATCGAAGCTATTAACCCCATCCTTTAGCTCGCACGGATCCTAACAATAGATACTTCATCTCTGATCAAGATAGGTTAATATTATATTGTAGCAACTACAAATTGTAACTGTTACAATACTAGTCAATATTATATTATAGCAACTATGAGATTATAGCTGCTATACGGTTATAGCAATTATCTCTAATCAACACTGGTTAATATTATATTGTAGTAACTATGAATCATAGCTAGTATAACATAAATAATTTATTTCTATTCAATACTCGTTTGTATTATATTGTGGGAGATATAGAATCATAGTTATTGCGACTGTGTAATTATAACAACTAAGAGATCATAACTGCTAACACAATTATAATCTCATAATTCCTATAATATCATAAAAAAAATTTTAAAAAAATTGAGATGAGATAAAATACTATTTTGATAATATATAAAAGGGACACCCTTTTAATGATTCCAATAAAAAAGCATCTTTTGATTTTTTTTTTTTCTTTATTTTACTTTTTATTTTTGTTTATCTTTGTGGTTCTTTTCCTTTTTGTCAATTTTTTTGTCACTCTCATTTATTATCAGTAGAATAAAAAGTTCAAGGTAAATTGTTAGTACACTAGTTTATTTGTTATGGTAGCGTTAGTGTTTCTTGCGATTTCTTATTGTACAAGATTTTAAATTTAATACATTGAAAACCGTACATGTTTTATTTGGAATGCTCGGTTGAGAATCAAATACAAGTAAATTGTTGTGGATCATTATGGACACCCCCACCAACATAGTCGAGTTGATATTTAGATGATATAAAAGTAGAGATCGTATTTGTGTGAGAAAAATTTCTTGGAAAATAAAATTTCATCTCACTATGGGGCCGGAGATGAAAAACGTTTAAAGTGCGTATGGTTCAAATTATCATGTATAACCTTGGTTATGTGATTATCAAGTAATCACATAACCAAGGTTATGGGGAATAAAACATAACCAAATATTGTTTGATTCAACATACGTAATACAACAAACACTTGTTTGTTTGAAGATTTTAATGAATACCTTAGTTTAATATTTTACCATATTACCCTCTGTTACACAATCAACTAAACATATTATTATTATTATTATTATTTATTTTTTTATGTTTTTTTTACTTTTCTTTTCTGGTATATTTTTTTACTTTTTATGTACTTTTTTATTTTTTAAATGTTTTTATATTTATATATTTTTTTATTTTTTTACATTTTTTAAATTTTAATTTTTATATATTTATTTTATTTTTAAAATTTTAAAATTTTTATAAATTTTTTAAATTATTTAAAATTTTTTAAATTATTTAAAATTTTTAAAATTTTTAAAATTATTTAAAATTATTTAAATTTTTAATTTTTAAAAAAAATTTTAAAATTAAATTTTTTTTTATTTTTAAAATTTATATTTTTTTAAAAAAAATCATTTTTAAAATTATTTATTTTTAAAAATTTTAAAATTTTTTAAACATTTTAATATTTTTTTTTACATTTTTTTCTCTTTTTTCATGTTTTTTTCTTATCGGAGGGTGTTTTTGGTAAAAAAAAATTCGTTAACCCGGAATCAAGAAAAACCTTAGTTTTATGAGATTTTCCGATTCCGGGCTGCATGACACTTTTGCTGACGTGTCGGACATGGAACATTCCTCAGGAATCATTGAATACCTAAATCAAACAAGGTTTTTGTTGATAACCTTGGATGGATAACCAAGGTTATCAAGAATAATCCCGAACCAAATGCACCCTTAGGGTGAGCGAGTCATCTTTTTTTGCACATGATGACAACTTATGGCACAATCGGTCTAGTGGATCGAAAATACAAAGTAGAGAAATCAAGTAATTTGAATAGGCCAAGAAGCCATTTGAGCTAGGTGGACGAGTCGAGTCACAGACCAATCAAACTAAGTCATGTATTTGGTTTGATACTGATCTATGACTTTGAAATGCAATATATGAATTTGTAGAGCAAGTAATTTAATATATCGGATTCATAATTTTACTACATTTATGAATTAGTTGAAACACAAACTACCTCAATCATATATCACATAGTGAAAGTTATGAAACAGATCACCTGCGTGAAGGTGAACCTAATCCCCCCACTTCACCATAAATTCATGGATATGTCGACAAAATGATACCGAGGAAGAACGATTACTGCATCCGTAAGTATGCTTGAGGTTGGCTACGAGTCCTATCAAATTCAGATCATCCAACAATATAATTTTCAGGCATCATCAGAGCTGAGTTGTTCTTCACAACGAGAAGTGGCAATCTTCATTTATTGTGGTCATCAAAACTTGCACTCGATCGCATCGTGTACTCTGCAACGAGTTTCGCAAATAGGGACGACTTGTTTTCCAACAACCTTGCCGGTTTATCATGCTCCACAATGACTCCTGGTCCAAGAGAAGGAATTGCATCTGAGATGAATAATGAGGTACCTTGAGTCAAAGAACATGAATAGAAAACTTACCATTATCTAAAAGTAAAACCATATCACTATCAAGAACAGATGTTATCCTATGCGCAATGGTGATCACCGTAGACTCTGAAAACTGCTGCCTCAGGGTTTTTTGAATCACACTGTCTGTAGCAGTGTCCACCGAAGCTGTTGCTTCATCAAGAACCAACACCTTACTTTTTTTCAGAATCACCCTACCCAAACAAACAAGCTGGCGTTGACCAACACTCCAATTTTCTCCATTTTCAGTCACTGAGAAGATTCAGAAATAGCAAATATAGGTTTAGCTCAATTGTGAAGAACTCTTAAGCTAAAAGCACGATGAGCTACTATTATATCTAATTGTGAAGATCCTTTACCTTCAGAGTCGAGCTTTAGTTCTTTCTTCCTCACTTCGTCCCCAAGCTGACAGCTATCCACGGCCTAAAACATTTGTATTGAATTAGATCAGCTGAGGTGCAAGAGTAAATAAACAACTGAGGGCAAAGACATGAGTAAAGACAAGTCACCTTCCATATCTCTTCATCTTTGTACTCTTCCAAGGGGTCTAGGTTGCTACGAACAGTTCCCTCGAACATCGTTGGGTCTTGTGGGATTATGCTTAGTCTTGACCTTAGATCGTGAAGTCCTACTGTGGAAATGTCGATCCCATCAATAGCTATCTGCCCAACTGCTGGATCAATTATGCGGAAGAGTGCTTGTATTAGGGTAGATTTTCCACTGCCAGTTCTTCCAACAATTCCAGTTTTCATTCCTCCAGGAAAAGTACAAGTCAGGCCTCTCAATACTAAAGGCATGTTTGCTCTGTAGCGAACCTGCATCATCAAATCAGCACTTCAGAAAAATTAGATAATGGACTAGGATAGGATCAACAGATACAAAAGAGAAGAAACTGAAGAGTAAAAGATATGAGAAGCTACTCATGATCATTTATCACTCAATAAGAAATAACAGGAAGCCACAAATCCCAATTACTTGGAGGGAACTGGAAAGAACTTGTTTGCTTTACATAGGTTTGGGTTTACCTGTAAATTATGAAGTTCAATTTCTCCATTGGATGGCCAACTTGAGTCCAGTTTATTTGATTCGATCAAGAGAGGTGGTTCACTGTCAATGGTTGTATACTGCAGTATTCGCTCGACTGATATCATTGAGTTTTCAAGTTGACAGAGACTCCACATCAACCAGGTTAGTAGCATATTAAGATTAAGTCCATATGCCACAGCAAGGCCAGAAATACCTGAAAAGAAGAGGATGTGAGTCCAAAATGGTAGAGATTAGTATTAAATGTCCTTGAGTAATATAGAACTGAACAGTCGGCCGGGAAATTACCAGGATCAATCACCCCTTTTGGCATGGAGATTAGGAAAACTAAAGAAAAGGCAAACATAAGCGACGACAGCATATCCAGACGAAAGCAAAGCCATTCCATCGTTGCAGCAGTGTGGAACTTTAGTTGAGAAAACTGATCTGATAGGTTGAAGTTAGTTTTTATAAATATTTTATTCTGATCAAAGCTTCTTATTGTTGTTGATCCAGACAATGATTCTGAGAAATGCTGTATAATTGGAGCTTTACACACACCATTCAACCTGGACAGTTCTCGAGCTGTACCTATGTAATAATTCTTCAAGAATAGGACAAATGCATGATCAGCAAGTGAACGCTAAGGGAAAGGAAATAACATCAGAGTTAATAAAGTTGCCACCATTTTGGAAAAGTAAATCAATATGATATGAACTGTTGTTACACGAATAGAGATTGAATAAAAAACTTGTTTGAATACGAGAAACTAAATGTCAACTAGAAAAGGCTAACAAGTAAATCAATTTTAATTTAGAAGTCCTGGGTACCAAGAACTCCCCTCGGATACAATAGATCACAATCCTTTATTGCTCGCTTCCTAGGGATAACTTATGTCATTTTGATTTCTTTTTGAATTTCTTGTGCTTTATCTTGCACTGTGGCTTACACAAGACATCCCCCTCCTCTTCTTGGGGACTTTTGCCGGGATTATTGATACTTTTTAGCTACTATCTAGATGTTCTTACTGGGAGGCACACGTTTCATCTGTTTCTCATTTCTGTTAAAGCTATCATTTGTCTGTTAGCCTAGAAGTGTCTCAGTGTATCAAAAGGAGATGAATCAAGCAATCAGCACAATAACATGCATGTCCTAGAGCACACTTTCTGACTAACAGCACTGGTTGAATATTAAGTAGTTTGCTTTTAGAGAGTAAGCAAGACAAGCAAAAAGAAAACCCAAACCTGTGCATAAAAATATGTAGCTCTCCTACCCATGCACACCGAAAGGTGATTTACACGACTCAAACCCTCAAATCCTGTTTCACCATGGACCAAGCTTAATGCTAGTGTATGGTGTATACAAAGATGTACTTGTTTAGGCATTGAATACTAAAACCTCAGATGCCTATCTTTTCCTACAAACTACTTGGGTTTTACTTTTTAGTAATAACATACTTAGAAGTTGAGGAATGAAATTTAGGTTCAAATTCTACAACAGCAGCATAAAAAAAAGTTAGAGTTCTATTTGTTTTAATTATTGTGGGATGGCTATATAATCTTGACCATCATTGAGCTCCATACAACAATTATAATCAACAGTGCTAAATTTATAGGCAAACGTTCACTTTTGTTGTCCTATGTTGGACCAATATCGACTGTGTTGTCAAATTCCTGAAACATTTGCTGTAACTACAGAAATCAACGGCAAAGTCAAATTGAAGAAAACAACCTTGGCAGGAAAAACAAGCAAAGGTTAATACCTGATACCAAATGCAGGTTGCAAGCACAGGAATAAAGACAATGAATACTTGCCATGCAACTTGCGACATGACTACAATTATCCCAACAAGTTGAATGAAAGCAAATGCAACTGTGCCAATTTGGAAAGGAATAGTGGTGTCCACAGCATTTTGATCTGTTGATGCCTGCAAAAGTTAAAGTGCAAACAGTGATGAGAGGTAACGCATGCAAACAAAATTCTACTGATAGGGATGATTTACTAAATCGCATACTCTATTAAGGATGCGGCCGCTAGGAGTAGAATCAAAGAACGACATAGGAGCACGGAAAATGCAGTTGTGCAGCTTGTTAAATAAAAGTGTTGCTGTCTTGTATCCAGCTGTTACAAGCAGCATAGCTCTCACAAGTACACAAAAGGAGCTTCCAACAGCCAGTGCAACATAAACATAGATGAGCACTGATCCATTAACAGGAGGTTGCTCATCTTCTGAGACGGGAGCTGCCCATGCCATCCAATAATTGCTTCCAATTTGAAGAATTTGAAACAGAATTTGTCCCAACAAAATTAGAGGAACAAGAGCTCCTCCATAGGCCATCGTCACATACTTCCAGTAGACCCAAAATCCAACACGGCCTTTCTCCCTCTCTTCTTCTTGAACAAGTTGCCCCGTTTGGCTATACGTTTCATCTGCCTTACCATTTTGTTCATCACTGTTAACACCTTGGCTGGGAGCTCCTGCACCAATATTTGTGTCGCTGTCATCAACTAGTGCAATGTTATTGGGAGCACCAATGCCAAGCTCAATGGAGTCAAGTGCTGCCAAAGCATCCCTGTGAGCACCAACCAATTCCCTGAATTCTGTCCCTGAGTTTAGCACGTCATTATACTTGCCTGCTTGTACAATCCTTCCATCTTTCATGCACTATGAATGAGAAAGCAACATTTTGCTAAGTTCCCTAAGAAACCTATGGAGCAATCACATGATGCAAAAATCATGAAGGAAAAAGGAAAGAAAAGGGCATAAATCACCAGGACAAGATCAGCTGAAGGTAAGAACTCCACTTGGTGGGTGACATATATTACTGTTTTTGAAGCTAGATGACCAAGCAAACACTCCTGCAATTCAGGAGATAATGAGAAACAGAGGAAAGATGCCTTTAAATTGAATGTACTGAATTTGCTAAAAACAATACCATAAGAATACTTAGATCACCCAGAAAACAAAAATAAAATAAAGAAAGAAAGAGATCAAATCATATGCCAGCTTTTAATTGACTACATGGCAATTGTTTCATCTTACTTAGCTCACTGTTTAATAGTTTAAACAAAGCAAAACATCATCATTGAAGTTGGAGGGAAGCCATGCACCGTACGTAATCTGCTAATGCTAGATAAAGGTCTTTAATAAGTAAATATAAAAACATATTAAAATTCTCAACTGCAGACAAGCAACACCGCCTACTGGACTGAGTGTGGAAACCTAAATCATAGATGCAATTAAGGGCAGAGTTATTTGGGTAAAAGAAAAAAAAAAATTGATATGGTTGACAATTGTATGACCATAGATACATAAATGTTGAGTTTATATTTATTCTTGAACACCAATCATAAAGCATAGATAGGAACAAAGCATTCACATGTGTATTAGTTCATAACACCATACAAGATTAGGAAGAAAAAAGTGCGCACCTTAAAGAGATGGGTTCCTGTGTGAGCATCTACGGCGCTGAAAGGATCATCAAACAGGAAAATATCAGCATCGTGGTACAAAGCCCGGGCAATCTGAATCCTTTGCTTCTGTCCCCCACTCAAGTTGATGCCCCGCTCTCCTATCATTGTCTGGTCTCCAAATGCCAGGATCTCTAAGTCTTTCTTCAAACAGCAAGCTTCAAGCACCTTCTCATATTTCTCCCGATCCATCTCCTTACCAAACAAAATGTTATCTTGAATCTTACCACTCTGTATCCAGGGCGACTGGGGTACATAAGCAGTTGTGCCACAGAGCCTAACACTTCCAGAGACCTTGGGCACCTCACCTAACAAGCTCGACAACAAGCTCGATTTCCCTGAACCAACTGTGCCACAAACAGCAACCCTCATGCCTTGCAGCACTTTGAAGTTCAAATCCTTCAAGGTCGGAGCATCCGAAGAGTGATCCCACAAGAAGGTTCCATTTACCACTTCTGCTACGATCTCGGAAAAGCCACTCGGAAGCCTTTCTATGGTATCCGATTGCAGCTCTTCGAGGCATAAGAATGAAGCAATTCGATCAAGAGAAACCTTGGTCTGGATGATCATGGATACCATGTCAGGGAGATTGTAGATGGGTTCCTGCAACACTCTAAAGGTCGCCAGCGCCGAGAGGACCTTCCCTGACGATAATGGAATCCCTACTAGCATGCAGAATCCAAAAGTGGCGACCGCCACAAATATGGGCGCCCCCCAGAAGACAAAGCTTGTCAAAGCCGACGTGTAGACCAACTTCCTCAACGAGCTCTCCTCGTTCTTCCTCAGCTTGATTACTTTCGCTAAGAACTTCATCTCCCAGCCTTGCAGCTTGAGAATTCTCATGTTCCTTAAAATCTCCGACGTCGCCTTCATTCTCGTATCCTTGCACTCCATCACCTTTCCCTGGTACTTCTCCTGCATCTTCCCGAGAGGCACATTGGCCAGCATCACCAAGACCGTGGCCAGCAGTGCGGCGCCAGCAGCGAGGCCTAAGTTGATGTACAAGATGAGCAAGGCGAGCGCGACCTGCAAGGGAACCAACCAGAGATCGTGCATGTACCAGCTGAAGAGCCCGATTCGGTCTGCGTCGACGCTCATTAGATTGATGACCTCGCCGCTGGTCTGGCTCTGCTTCGATCGGCTCGACAAGGTGAGCCCCTTTTGGTAGATGATGGCGACGAGGGCGGCGCGGATTCTGATACCGGCTTGCTGCAACTGGAAGAAGTAGTGCCGCTGCGACAGGCACTCCAAGAGCTTCCCCACAACGAAGGTCAACACAAGCCAGTAGGCTGCGCCGGCGAACAGAGGTTCGCCGTTGAGGTACCGGACGAGGAAGTCGATGAGGTAGGGGCCTACGTAGGTGGCCAAGGTGTAAACGATCGCGTAAACAGCCGTGACCGCCGCTTGCTGCCACGTGGTGAGGAGCAACGCCTTCGCGAGCTGGAATGTGGTTACGGAAGAAGCGCTGCTGGTAACGGGGCAGGAATCGAGTTTGGTTCTGAATATGGGAAAGATTCCGTCAATGCAATCTCGCGGCTCCAGATGCGGCACATCGGCGAAGTCGAGGGTTTTCCGGTTGCCGACGGCGAGCAGCGGACCAATCCAGTAGAAGGTGAGCGTGCTGAGGAATCCAGCATTGGCGAAAAGGGAGGTGTTTCCCGCGCAACTCTCTGCATTCGCAGAGACGCCGTTCAACAGCGGCTCCTCGGTATCAGACACCGCTCTCTCCTCACGGCTGTTCCCAAAGAAGGCAGCAGAACTGACGATAAAAGCTGACAGAGCGGAAACGATATCGAACACCCAAGCGGGAATCGACAAAGCATCTCGTTTTCGCAGGTAGAAGAGATCAACGGCGAGGGAGGAACATGACATAAGGAAGAACAATCCCCACCAGATCCTAAGAAACACCGGGAAGCGATGGGAGCGGAGGCCGACAGCGAGGTAAGCGGCGGTGACGAGCCAAGTGGCCGCGCGAAGCGTAGCATCGGAGAGGACCACAGCCTGGTCGCGCTGCCATCGCCGACCGTCCTGATAGCAGACAAAGGTGAGCACGGAAAGACAGAGATAAAACATTCCGACGAAGGCGCAGGCGGAGATCAGCAATCTCTGGAACAGAGACATGCGGCGCTCTACTCGCTGTTTGGCGCTGCCGGCGTGCTCTGAGGCCGGTCGGAACCAGAAGAAGGCGAAGGCGAGGAGGAAGACGAAATGGAATGCGGCGGAGAAACCATGCTGGACGACGACGGCCGCGTAGGCGGGCACGGCAACGAACGAAAGAATCGACATGGTTAGCTCTTCCGCTGCTACTTCTCCCTCTTGTCCGAGTGCGCGGTTAATCCAGAGAAGGAAAGCGGCCCCTCGAGGCGCAAGCAAGAAATGGACGCAGTACGATGAGACTAGTGACGTAGAGGAAGGGGACAAAGAAGCCAGTAAGGCAATTGGGTGCGTTCGAAGGTCCGTGGAACTAGGGAGGGATGTGGGAAAAGTTAATTAATTAGGGTAAGCATTTTTAGGGTTAGCTTTTTGACCGTCAGTTAGGGTAATACTGGAATATTCTCCAACTTTATTATTCCGTCTTCATTCCTAATTCGGTAAAACAAGAGTGGATTCCAGTAGGTCTTGTCGAATATTTATAGTAAATTGAAAGAAAGTTCTGGTGATCCAAAAAAATTCTATTTTTAGTATTACAACTACACTATCCTTTATGTTCTAAATTTATATTGTTGAGAATTGTTTAATATAATGTTAATAATTGATTTTTAGATAACTTAATAGTTTAAAATTATATTTAATAAAATCAATTTTGTTTTCCTTTAAATAATTATTAGTATTTTACTGAACCGTGCATATAAGCTTGTAAAATAATACATAACTTTTAAAATGATGAAATCACGTATCAGATACTTATTTTACCCTTATCCACGTCGTTGTTATCCACCTCATGTGCTCGTCCGAAGCAAGAAAAGGCTCTCCCGACCGACTTAATTTCGTGAACTCCTGCATTCTGCTAATACCTAATCCCGAACCCTAACTTCTCCTACCTTCTCAGCATCGCTTACTTACTTTCGCTTATTTTCATAAACACAATCCTGAATCCCTCCCGAACTTGGTTGTCTGCTCGTTCTCGTCATTCACCGTTTCACCGACGGCGAAGTCCTAGCTTCTTCACCTCCACGGGCGTCGTCATTCTTCTGTGTTCTCTGGAAGTTGCAAAGTCCAAGTCATATCATCACCGGCTATTGTATTCTTGGAAGCTTCACGACCTAGGTCAAAGGTTGGTTTCACCACATTTTTCACCGTGTTAGGTCGTTATTGTCTTGAGCTTCACCATCTTCTTCACCGTGTTACCTCCTTATTGTCCCACTGGGTCATATCAATACATCTATGAAAATGTCGAAATATACATCATCATCTCCAAAGGTAAAAAATTTGAGAGTAAAGTATTTTTTTTTTTTTTGAATTGGTCATTATTTATGATTATAGCTTGATTTATGAAAACATATTTTTTTTATTTTAAGCCTATTAATAGTATCAAGATGAATTGCCCAACACATATTTTATCTAAATAAGGTAATACTATCCAGATAAATTGTTACCTAATATAAAAAGCACAGTTTGATTTAATATTTATCGTATTTCGTACCTAAAATGTGTTAAAGATTTCTTAATCTAAATTGGTTATATCATCTCTAAACCAAGCACCTTATAGTGTGTATAGAACTATGAGTTTTTTTACTTAGTTTAAGTTAGCAACAAATTTAATAGTTGTTTATATTATATCATATTTATGTTTGTATTCATTCTAATTTCAAAATGGTTCAGTAATTATGTTTTCATTCATTCTAATTTCATAGTGGTTATACTTTTACAAATCTTGATTCATGTTTTCTTATATGGAAGGAAAGTAAAAGAAATACATCAAGTTCAGAAAGTTCAATTCAAGTATCAAGTCTACATGACAAGTTACATTAGATGAGCAAGTTGAGACATTTTATATATTTTTGTTCTAAAACTTCCACAAGAGGAAAGACAAAAGGTCATTCAAAAGTAATATTCCATGAAAAATACATAAATGTTATAAGAAGTAACCCTTTTTCAATATTCTGAGCATACCAAAAATTTGACATCTTAGGGGATTACTAGTCAACATATTTGAGAGTTGGGATTGCAAAAAAGAGATTCAAATTCGCCAACGTGGTTGTGTCCTTCACAGCCAATGATGTAGCATTATTGGTTGGAATTCCAAATAGAGGCAAACATGTCGAGATGGATTCCAATGTTGTTTCTGGTGCATTATTTGAAATATTTTTTTTCCAAGTAAAGACCTAAATCGATCTAAATTGGGAAATCTAATGAGGACTTATTGTCAACGAGTCAATTCAGATTCAGATGTGTTGCTATTTTATAAATTTTATATTTTGTATCTTTTTTTCTCTGTTTTATTTGCTTCTAGTACATATTGTTAGAGTGTATACTAAAAGCCTAGCTTTTGTAAACATTTATTATGAAATAAAGAATCACATTGGTCAAAAATATCTACATTTATATGTTAAGTCTAATTGTTCAATTAATTTATATTGTAGATAATATAGTGTGTGGTGTCACACACAGAAGATCATGTTATCGATTCCTAATAAATTATAAACTGTAGCTCACAACTAAGATGTATAGGAACAAACCATTGGAATAGTCATAATGCAATTTGGTATTAGTTTATCTTAACTATAAAATTATACTAATACACTCTAAGTATATTGAGTATGACCATTTAAGGTAAGTTCTTTTTATACTGACTTGATAAAAGAACAAAACCTTAGTTATTATGGAAGTGTGTGCTCTTAATCATAATATAATAACAAGCACATATATTTAATATTTATTTCTTTGACTTATCAAAGGGTGAAATTTAGCTTGATAAATCAAAAGGCTCGATAAGTTGGGAAATGATATTACTTATAGTGTGTGTTGTTGATTATAAAAGGAAACTGTGTCCTAGAAATCTAGGTTGATAATGTCCCCAAGAGAAGCTCATAAGGATTGTCATGTTAAACCCACAGGTAGATTTAATCTGACATGATAATAAGGTTGAGTGATACTACTCTTAGACTAAGATATTAATTAAAATGAGTTGTTAGTAACTCAATTAGTTAGTGGACATTCGACATCTTAAACACAGGGAGATTAACACACTCATAATAAGGAGCCCAAAATATAATTTAGGATTGGTGCGGTAGTTCAATAATAATTCTTTAGTGGTATGAATTATTATTGATGAAATTAAGGTGGGTGTTCGGGGCGAACAAGGGAAACTTAATTTCATCGGGAGATCAAAACTAATTCCTCCTCTCGGTCCCGTGCCCCCACTCTGTGCACCACTAAGGCACTGGGTAGCCTCTTGTATATAGAGTATTATACCCACCACAAACCCACTTCCCACCCACCCTTTGGTGGTCAGCCAAGCATGTTTGGAGCCCAAGCTTGGGCCGACCAAAGCCAACGGATTGAGCCAAGATTAGTGGTCGACTCTAGCTTGGAGTCCAAGCTAAGTGTGGCCGGCCACATATAAAATAAAAGGGATTTTATTCAAAATCTTTCCTTATGTGGAAGCCATGGTTTTAAAAGAGAATTTAAAATTTAAATCTTTCCTTTTATAGTTTCTACAAAAGATTAAGTGAAAGATTTGATATCTTTCTTTATTTGTAGTTAAAAGGAAGATTTTAATTTTTGATAAAACTTTCCTTTTTTGTAACCATGTTCATGATTTAAAAGAGAGTTTTAAAATTAAATCTTTCCTATTATAGTTTCTACAAAAGATTAAGAAAAGATTTGATATATTTCTTTATTTATAGATTGAGAGGAAGATTTTAATTTTAAAGAAAACTTTTCTTTTATCATCATCACCGTCTATTATATTCTCGGAAGCTTCATGACCTAGGTCAAAGGTTGGTTTCACCACATTTTTCATCGTATTAATTAGGTCGTTATTGTCCTAAGCTTCATCATCTTCTTCATCGCGTTACCTCCTTATTGTCCCATTGGGTCACATCAGTGCATCTATAAGAATGACGAAGTATACATCATCATCTCTAAAGGTAAAAAATTTGAGTGTAAATTTTTTTTTTTGAATTGGTCATTTAGTTATGATTATAGTTTGATTTATGAAAACACATTTTTTATTTTAAGCTTGTTAATAGTATCAAGATGAATTGCCCAACACATACTTTATCTAAATAAGGTAATACTATCAAGATAAATTGTTAATACTATTTAACTTTGGTAAAAAACGTAGTTTGATTTAATATTTGTCATACTTCGGACCTAAAATGTGTTAAAGATTTCTTAATCTAAATTGGTTATATCATCTCTAAACCAAGCACCTTTTAGCGTGTATAGAACTATGAGTTTTTTTTTACTTAGTTTAAGTTAGCAACAAATTTAATAATTGTTTATATTATATCATATTTTTGTTTGTATTCATTTTAATTTCAAAATGGTTCAGTAATTATGTTTTCATTCATTCTAATTTCATAGTGGTTATACTTTTACAAATCTTGATTGTTGTTTTCTTATATGGAAGGAAAGTAAAAGAAATACATTAAGTTTAGGAAGTTCAATTCAATTATCAAGTTTGCATGACAAGTTACATTGGATAAACAAGTTGAGACATTTTATATATTTTTTGTTCTGAAACTTCCACAAAAGGAAAGACGAAAGGTCATTCAAGAGTAATATTCCATGAAAAACACATAAATGTTATAAGAAGTAACCCCTTTTCAATATTTTAAGCATACTAGAAATTTGACATCTTAGGGGATTACTAGTCAACATATTTGAGAGTTGGGATTGCAAAAAAGAGACATTCAAATTCACCAACGTGGTTGTGTCCTTCATAGCCAACGATGTAGCATTATTGCTTGAAATCCCAAATAGAGATAAACATGCCGAGATGAATTCCAATGTTGTTTCTGGTGCATTATTTGAAACATTTTTTTCCAAGTAAAGACCTAAATCGATCTAGATTGGAAAATCTAATGAGGACTTATTGTCTTCGAGTCGATTCAGATTTGGATGTGTTGCTATTTTGTAAATTTTATATTTTGTATCTTTTTCCTCTATTTTATTTGCTTCTAGTGGATATAAGCTACCTTTTAGAATTATATATATTGTCGATAATTTCGACAATCTAGAAAATTATAATTGGGTCAAGGCTGTTAGGATCCTTCGTACTCGGCTAGAGAGGGGGGGTGTGAATAGCCGCCCCAAATGCTCGCGTTTCTTCCTACAATTCGTTAGCGCAGCGGAAAAATAAACTAGAAACGAAAGGAAGAATATCAAACCTTAACACAGCGATGTACGAGGTTCGGAGATGATGCTCCTACTCCTCGGCGTGTCCGTAAGGTGGACGAACCCAATCAATCCGTCGGTGGATGAGTCCCCGGAAAACCGGCTAATAAAAACTCCTTCTGGGTGGAGAAACCTCGCCACACTTATTTGCAACAGCAAACAGGAGTACAAGTACAAAGAATAAGCAAGAAATACAATAAGAATACACAAGCACTCTACCAATCTTGCTTTCTCGTCGACTGGAGGAGCTTGAAACCCAACAGCTGACGAGAATCCGGTCGGGAAGCTCACGCGAAGCTTTCGGAAGAACTCAGCAGAGCTCTTATCGCAGCCCACAAATCTTCAGCAGAAGAGAGGAAAAGAGGAAGAACCGGTATCTGGCCCTCGACCCCTTTATACTGCGAAGAAGAAAGCGGTAAATGAAGAAACTGGCGTTGCGTCGCAGCTAGAACCTGATCGATGCGTGGACCGATCAGTAACATCTGATCGGTGCGGACCGATCGGAAAAAGCCGCTTGTTCCATCCTGATCGGTCCATGGACCGATCAGAACTCTGATCGGTCCGGGACCGATCGGGGCCTCTTGATCGGTCCCGGACCGATCGGCCCCTCTTGCGCCTCGATCTGTTGATCGACTCGATCGGTCACGGACGATCGATTAACACTGATATACTGCGATGTGTTCGATCGGTCACCGATCGAGAATATTCGATATCCGGATCGATCACGGATCGATCCAGAGGTTTTCGCCAAACCAAGTCCAAACCAACATCCGGTCAATCTTGACTGTTGGTACATTGCGCCTAGCATCCGGTCACTCCTTGACCTGCTAGGACTCCCGCTAAGTTTCCGGTCAATCCCTTTGACCCACTTAGACTTTTCTCTCCGTGCAAGTATCGGGTCACTCCTATGACCTACTTGGACTTCCCATCACCGGATGTCCTATCACCCTCGATCCATCTGGATTTTCCCTTGCCGGCTTCACTTACGGGACTTTCACCGGCTTCACTCACCAGGATTTCCACACCGCCTAACATCCCAGTTAGGACTTTCTCACTGGCTTCACTTACCGGGACTCTGCCTAACCTCCCGGTTAGGACTTTTCCCATGCCAGCCTCCCTCACTGGGACTTCTCCGTGCAAGTCTCCATACTTGGACTTTTCCGTGCCAAGTCTCCATACTTGGACTTTCGCGTGCCAAGCTCCCTGCTTGGACTTTTCCGTGCAAGTCTCCATACTTGGACTTTTCCAGTGCCAAGCTCCCTGCTTGGACTTTTCCCGAATCAGATCAACCAGGTCAACCTTGACCTACGGTTGCACCAACAACCTCCCAAACATCTATTCTTGTCCCATATCAAGAATAGAACTCTCTCACGAGTGTCAAACATCAACATGCAACTCAACTAGGTCAACCTTGACCTAAGGTTGCACCGACAATCTTCCTAAGTCAAACATCAAAATACAACTCGAGTCAGGTCAACTCGAGTCAGGTCAACCAGGTCAACCTTGACCTAAGGTTGCACCAACAATCTCCCCCTTTTTGATGTTTGACAAAACCCATAATCAAGTTAGGTTAACCCGATAACCTAACTTAGGTTTTCCAACCATCTTCCAATGTCCAATGTTCTTTCGTTGAACATTCTCTGAACATTCTTCCTTTAGGTTAACCCGATAACCTAACTTGGGTTCTCCAATAATTCTCCCCCTTTTTGACACACATCAAAAAGAATTTCAATGTTCTTTTCTTGAACATTCCTTGACATTCTTCCCCTAGCTTAGGTTAACCCGATAACCTAACTTGGGTTCTCCAATAATTCTCCAATGAACACTCTCCCATTTTTGACACACATCAAAAAGAAAAAGAGGGTATCAAGATCAAGAGTTTCTTCCTAATGAAAGTCCCATACCTTTCATTGAAACTCTTAATTTCCCCCTTGATACTAAACTCAACAATCAACTTAGTGATAATCCCATATCACTAATCCTCAAAAGTCTTAAGGAGTAAAAACTCCCCCTAAAAGTCAACTCCCCCTTGACAATTAGGTAAAACTCCCCCTAAAGGTCAACTCCCCCTTGACCATTGCACCAACAATGTCTTTGTGAGTTCCAAACCTTTAGAAATCCACAAAAACACCATTTCCATAACTGAAATTTCAGACAACAAAATCGAAACTGGCACGCCCGGTCCCCAGACCGATCGGAAACTCCATGGATCGGTCCCGCACCGATCGGGCCTTCACCGAGATCGCACCAAGCTCTGCGGTTCTTCTTGGATCGATGCAGGACCGATCCATGCCTGGATCGGTCCACGACCGATCAGGACTTCTGGATCGGTCCCGGACCGATCCCAACTCTGATAGGTAGATTTGAATTTCCTTCCGAAATTCAGAAACTCCTAGAAAATTCCAGAAAATTCGAAAAATTGTGAAATTTTGAGGATACATTCCTCATAACATATACTATCATGGAAAAATAGTTTTCTATGAAAATAACTTCCATTTTTCAATCTTGATACAAAGTTCTAAAACTTTGAAATAATTCAAGTTTAACTCAACTTTGTATCACAATGTTCAATGATGAATGCTATCACTAGGAAAGCTTCATCAAGGTTTTTCAAATCAATTTTAAAATGATTTTAAACCTTTTAATTTAGGACCATAATCTTAGGGCTAAATGTACATGACTTGTACACAAGCTTTTCCTATGATCCTCCATTTCTTGAATTAGGCTCATCTAGGTACAAAAACTATGCACCTTGATCCTAACTCATGATCCTAATATCTCACATACATCTAAAGTGTATCAAATACATCCAAGTCAATGTTGATGTGAGATATGGGTTTAGGTATCTTAGACTAAGGTCTCATGCATTTTCTAAACACAAATTTGATCTCAATATCAAAATGTGTTTTTCATCCTTAAATCAATTTCATTGATTATTAATGCAAGAGATGATGACATGGCATAAAATGATATCATAAATAAAAACATGTGCCAATGTCATGATGTCATGGCATAAAGTTTGAAAACTTAAATAAACATGACATATAGATAACCTAAGCATTATCATGACATTTCAAATGATAATAAAATAAATATGATGTCATGGCATGACATGGCATATGGCAACCAATCATGGCAAGTTAGCACAAATAAAATACCTAAATTCCCTATCTAAGTATCCTTAGCCTTGGCTAACTTAAAATCTAACCCTAGATTGCCCATATATCCCTAAGAGAAAACCAAAATCCCAATTATGGTATTTCTCTAGGTTTTCTTAAATTGTGCCAAATAAGATTAAAATCGATATTTTTCAAATATGGCACAATTTACTCTTCAAGGAGTAAACGATAATTCCTTTTCATTTTCAAAGGTTCACAAAACCTTGAAAATGCTCCTTGAGTGTCAATTTCCTCAAAGTTGGGTTAACTACCCTTCTTATTGGAGTTGACACTCTCTAACCCATTTATGGGGTAGAGAAGATGCTCCTAGGAACCCAATACCTATTTGAGCTCATTGGGTTCACTAAATATTCACTAGGGATGACTTCCCTAGCAACCCTCCTAATAACCCTCTTAGGCTTTGTAGCCTTGGTCGTTTGGGTCTCGTCAAGGTCAACTATAGGGGTGACTCCCCTTGTAACCTTGGTAATGGTCTTCCTAGCCCTAGGTTTTGTTCCATAATCGAATGGAACATTGTGGTAAGTGGGCTTGACCATTTGGGACTTAGGTTGGTGACCCAAACCTTTCTTGTCCTTGGACTTGGGTTTTTGACCCCTAGACCCTAGAGTCAAATCCTCAAGAGCCTTTTCTAGAGAGTCAAGTCTTGACCTCAAGACTTGATTTTCTTTCTCTAATACCTCAAGCTTTAATTTATCATTTTTCTTTGAGGTATTCCTAGGCATATGTCTAGATGATTTTGGATTCCTACCTAGGTTTTCCTTAGCCTTAGATGGGCTAATTCTAGGGTTGGCTTTCCTAGTGTTATCCTTATCTAGGCTCACATGTTTGGCACCTAAGCATGTGTATTGATTCTTATAATTAACATGCTTATCATTCTTGACAATAGCAATAAGGCTACTAGCATGCATCCTACTAGAATTGCAAGAATGTGCCTTAGAGATTACCTTAGGGTTTGCCCTAGCTCCCCCTATACATGTGCTCGATCTCTTGTCCTTGTGAGATTGCCTCCCTCTCGGACATTGGCTCCGATAATGTCCCCTTCGCTTGCATTGGAAGCACACCACGTGCTCCTTGCCCTTGCGTGTTGGGACTCCGGCTTCCTTGACCTTTGGCGCCGGTGGAGTCTTTCTAACTCTCTTTGGACATTTATTCTTGTAATGTCCATACTCCCTACACTCAAAGCACATTATGTGTAATTTGCTAGAAATTAAAATGCTTGAGTTACCTAGATTTGAGGGTGGATGAAAGCTCTCTTCTTCATCCCTTCCGGAGGTAGACGCTTCTTCTTCTTCTTGCTCCGAACTTGAAGAAGAACTCTCCTCCTCTTCTTCTTTAGATGTTGAGTGGCCCTCAACTTCTAAATTCATTCCTTCATGAAGTGAGCTCCTTGGCTCACTTGACTCCTCTTCATGACTTGAAGTGGAGTTCTCCTCATGGAGATTTGCCAAGTTATTCCACAACTCCTTGGCATCGTTATACCCACCTATCCTACACAAAACATCATTAGGTAAAGAAAATTCAATGATTTTCGTTACCTCATCGTTGATGGTTGATTTGTGGATTTGCTCCTTCGTCCACCTCTTCTTCTTGAGAGGTTTTCCTTCTTCATCCTCCGGAGGAGTGAAACCTACTTGCACACACCTCCAATTCTCAAGATTAGTCATAAGAAAATATTTCATTCTTACCTTCCAAAACGCGAAGTCGTCGCAATCGTAGAAGGGTGGAATCGTGATGTCCTCTCCGAGTTGATCCATCTCTAGCTTGTGCTCCCTCGGGTGTTAATCCGGCGAAGAGCGACCTCGCTCTGATACCACTTGTTAGGATCCTTCGTACTCGGCTAGAGAGGGGGGGTGTGAATAGCCGCCCCAAATGCTCGCGTTTCTTCCTACAATTCGTTAGCGCAGCGGAAAAATAAACTAGAAACGAAAGGAAGAATATCAAACCTTAACACAGCGATGTACGAGGTTCGGAGATGATGCTCCTACTCCTCGGCATGTCCGTAAGGTGGACGAACCCAATCAATCCGTCGGTGGATGAGTCCCCGGAAAACCGGCTAATAAAACTCCTTACGGGTGGAGAAACCTCGCCACACTTATTTGCAACAGCAAACAGGAGTACAAGTACAAAGAATAAGCAAGAAATACAATAAGAATACACAAGCACTCTACCAATCTTGCTTTCGTCATTGAGTCGAGATGAAGCGGCTTAAAAACCCTAACGGCTATTCCGATCGGGGAAGCTCACGAAGCTTTCGGAAGAACTCAACAGAGCTCTTATCGCAGCCCACAAATCTTCAGAAGAGAGGAAAAGAGGAAGAACCGGTATCTGGCGGCCCTCGGCCCTTTATACTGCGAAGAAGAAAGCAATGAAGAAACTGGCGTTGCGTCGCAGCTAGAACCTGATCGATGCGTGGACCGATCGAATATCTGATCGGTGCGGACCGATCAGGAAAAAGCTTCGCTGTTCCATCCATGATCGGTCCATGGACCGATCGGGACCTCTGATCGATCCGGGGACCGATCGGGAGCTGATCGGTCCCGGACCGATCAGCGCCTCGATCTGTCGCTACGATCACTCGATCG
Organism: Zingiber officinale; assembly: GCF_018446385.1. Taxonomy (NCBI): domain Eukaryota; kingdom Viridiplantae; phylum Streptophyta; class Magnoliopsida; order Zingiberales; family Zingiberaceae; genus Zingiber; species Zingiber officinale. Next base: position 35,879,016 of record NC_055998.1, read on the forward strand.
GTCACCGGACCGATCGGTTAACACCTGATATGCTATCGATGTATTGCTGATCGGTCACCGGACCGATCGAGAATATTTTCGGTATCACTGGATCGATCACCGGATCGATCCGGCTCATGGTTTCGCCCAAACCAAGTCCAAACCAACATCCGGTCAATCTTGACTGTTGGTACATTGCGCCTAGCATCCGGTCACTCCCTTGACCTGCTAGGACTCCCCGTTAAGTGTCCGGTCAATCCCTTTGACCCACTTAGACTTTTCTCTCCGTACCAAGTATCGGGTCACTCCTATGACCTACTTGGACTTCCCATCACCGGATGTCCGATCACCCTCGATCCATCTGGATTTTCCCTTGCCCGGCTTCACTTACCGGGACTTTCACGGCTTGGACTTTCCCTTGCCTAACATCCCGTTAGGACTTTCTCACTGCCGGCTTCACTCACGGGACTTTCCAAGCCTAACATCCAGTTAGGACTTTCCCACTGCCTCACTCACGGACTTTTCCAACTGCCTAACCTCCAGTTAGGACTTTCCCACTGCCTGGCTTCACTCACCAGGACTTCTCCGTGCCAAGTCTCCATACTTGGACTTTTCCCGTGCCAAGTCTCCATACTTGGACTTTTCGCGTGCCAAGCTCCCTGCTTGGACTTTTCCAGTGCCAAGTCTCCATACTTGGACTTTTCCAGTGCCAAGCTCCTTGCTTGGACTTTTCCCGAATCAGATCAACCAGGTCAACCTTGACCTACGGTTGCACCAACAACCTCTCAAACATCTATTCTTGTCCCATATCAAGAATAGAACTCTCTCACGAGTGTCAAACATCAACATGCAACTCAACTAGGTCAACCTTGACCTAAGGTTGCACCGACAATCTTCCTAAGTCAAACATCAAAATACAACTCGAGTCAGGTCAACTCGAGTCAAGTCAACCAGGTCAACCTTGACCTAAGGTTGCACCAACAAAGGCTATATATAATTATATGGCTTCTCAACTCCCAATATTTAAAAATACTTTTGCATCGAAGACTCCTAGTCGTACCCTCCCACTGCCTTATATGAAGGGATTTACTGGTTTACTTGCTGTAAGTTTTTATTGGTTAGTTAATACATTTCATAAATATTTTAATAGTATCTAATTGTTAAACTATGCCATAGGCTTGGTTTCATGAGCATGCCCCTATTCAAGTGGCAGACAACATTGTAACACCGAGGATAAGTAAGTGGAGGTCTACTTATTCTCATAGAAATAAAATAAAAACTAAGTTAGCAAAAATCTTACTTAGTCAGGTAATCATTATGTGTATTTTAACTCATGCTAAATTCATCTTATATAGTTAATGGTTTTTAATTAAGTATGTATCGTTATTGATTTTGTAGATTATTGTTGATATCCTCCTTACCCTCGAGGAAGTAAATTTACTTGGCACCCCCTCCTTATTAAATTTGAGTCTACACCACAACGGAGTGAGACATTGGCTTCACAATTTCATTTAGAATCTGATGAAGAAATTGGATGTGCTCAGTGTATTGAAACAGATAAACTAATCCAAAAGCTTACCCTTGATAATGAAAGCTTAGTGAAATTTAATAGAAAATTAGTTGTTATTCTAGAAAGGGAAGGTTTTTCTTATCCAACTAGCATCATGCTAAAGATCCTCATCTTGAACTTGCTTCAACCAATTTGAAGAGGAGAGGACATGAAAGAAATCATTATAACCTCAGGTTGACCCCTAAAGATACACTTAATTGGCTAACATTGGTCTCAGGTAGGAAGAGGATAAGGAGAAAAATAAAGGAGGGTGAAGGGGGTAACTTGGAGATAAAGTCTAGGAAGGTTGATTTTGAAATGAAAGAAGAAGATAAAACTATTTTAGTTGGCAATGAAATTGATAATGAAGAAGAGGCTGATAAAATAAAAGTAAGGGAGAAGGAAATGAAGACTATGAGATTGAGTGCAATTAAAGTAAGTTGACATTTATAAGATATTTAAGTTTGTTTGAAGTAATTACATTATCTTTAATTTGTCTTTTGCTTATGTTAAATACATTGAGTTTGATTTAATTATTTGCAGTATTTGAAAGGAAAATCCAAAAAAAAAAAAAATGAGAAGAAGATGTGACCTACCTGATAGAATTCCTTCAAAATCCGAGATGTCCTACATCTCATTGACTATAAATGACTTTTGTACATGTGTCTTAGGCAGTATATTTACAAACGGGAAAGTAATTGATGCATATATTTCATTACTTTTCAAGGAAACTTTCTTGTCTGAAGCTTCCTCATCTAATAGGTTGTTTAATAAATCCATATATTGCTAAACTAGATTCATGGTAAATATGTGACTTCATATTATAATTTTTATTATGTTGTTGATATAATTAAACTAATTTATCATTTTATATTGAATCTTGCAATCATCATATGAACATTTATGGGAAATAATTTTATGTCTAATTATCAAAATAAATCTAGTTGATCAAGAAGTTAGGTATATTTTTATACCTATAAATACTAATCGTGCATATTATCATTTAATGGTTATGGACAACGGGCAAAAACATTCTGTTGGAGCAATCCCAATGGTCCGTACGACCATGTGTTTTGGTATTTGTGCAAAGGGTTTAAGTTAGGTTCACCCTTATTATTTGATATGTGTATATGAGTGTGCAGGTTTGCAGGATACACATGTGACTCAGGTTGACGGCTTCGGGTCCAATGAAGGATGAAGCATCCGAGGGACCGTGGATAAGGCAGCGAGGACAATGGATGAGGGAAGCGACTTCAAGGCATACACGAAGGATGACATTGGGGACGAGCCGCAGACTTGAATGCATCCGAGGGATGACAACTAAAGGAAGTAGGCTTGAAGGCAAGAGGTCAAGGCTGCAAAGAAGCGTCAAGTGAGTCATAAGGGTGAGGGTCCGAGTGCTGAGTGAATGTACTCGAGTACCAGTCGACTGGTGGTATCATCAATCAACTGTTGTAGTCAACTGGTGTAGTCGACTGGGAGTGAACAGAATGCTTCTGTTCGCTCAGCCAGTGTGGAGCAGTCGACTGGTACTTTTACCAGTCGAAATAGCTGTTGGGATGTAACGGTCGAATCTCCACAGAGGGTAGTCGACTGATGGTTTTAGCAGTCAACTGGTAGGCGGGGTTTTCCAACCCATGACCTATATAACCAAGGCTTAGGAGCTTGGTTATGCCCGATGAATTGGACTTGGTTAAAGTTTAATTAGTAGTCTACCAGTGCTCAAGGTTTCCCTTGTGTCCAAGAGGTCTTAGTGAGTTTGTGGCGAGGTTTCTCCACCCACAAGGAGGTTTGAGCTAGACAGAGTTTCCGGGGAGTCATCCACCGATGGATCGGGATTGTCCACCTTACAGACAACCGTAGAGTAGGAGCTTTATCTCCGAACCATGTTAAACAATGTGTGTTGGTTTGCTTGTTCTTGTTCTTTATATTTGTATTTAGCTTTCATATTTGTGTTTGTATTGTTTGTATTCCACCGCACAACTAACAAATACGTAGGAAGCAATTGATTTGGGGATGTCATCTATCCAACCCCCCTTCTAGCCAGCCATCGATCCCCTACAAGTGGTATCAGAGCGAGGTCGCTCTCCGTCGGACTAACCGCCGAGGAAGAAAAGATAACCGACTTGTTAGATCCGTCAAAATTTGAAGGAGGAAGCTTATGGGGCATCACCTTTTGGTTGGTGAAAATGAAGAACTTCTTCGAGTTGGATTAGTCCTGAAGGATAAGAAAGGGAAGAATCTCCGACCACGACATTAGACGGAAGAGCAAACCACACGGTCAAAGGCAAACGATAAGATAATATCAATTTTGGTAGATATTTTATCTTCTAATGTGTTAAGTGATGTAGGTGAATACGAGAATGCCCATGAATTGTGGAGCAAAGTGAAGAAAGTGTTGGGGTTGTAAGGTTGCAAACATAGTCCCATATTAAAAACACATGAAAAAAATCATGGGTTTATAAGAGAAAAAGATATCTCCATTGGCATGAGACTTTTTGGGTAGAGCCCAAAAGCAAAACTATGAGAGCTTAGGTCTAAAGTGGATAATATAATATAATTATGAAGATATCTAAATTCTTTTCGATCTTATAATTGATATCAGAGTCCGGACTACTAGAAGGTTTAACTGCCGACTGTGCACAAGAGCTATGGTCTGATTGAGCAGTGTGGGTACAATATTGACCTCGAACAAAGAAAGTGGGGGCTCCTATGTTCGGATCAAGAGGACCAGACACCAGGCAGGAAGTCCTAATTGCGGCAAGGCAAAGAAGTTCTAGTAGGTCGGGTGGACCGAGGGGCAGGATGACCTAGTGGGTCGAGGATCGGACGTGAGAAGCCTGTGGTCCTTTGTTTGAGGGGAGAATTGTTGGAGTTGTAAAGTTGCAAACATAGTCCCACATTAAAAATCATAGGTTTATAAGAGAAAAAGATATCTCCATTGGCATGAGGCCTTTTGGGTAGAGCTCAAGAGCAAAATCATGAGGGCTTAGGCCCAAAGTGGACAATATCATGCAATTATGGAGATATCTAAATTCTTTTCGATCCTACAGAAAGTTCTAGGGAAGGAACCCATACCTACACAAGAGGAGAAAAGATTCAAAGAAAGTGATAAAGTGGTCCAAGAGGAGAAGAAGGACCAATCAGATGTGGAGACCAATTCAACATCAAAAGAAGAAGAGGAAGTGAATTCGGTCACATCCGAGGAGAGGGAGGATGAAGAGAGGTCATCCACAAGTGTGGATGAGGAAGATGAGGCATCATCCACATCCTCAAGGATTGAAGAAGAATCCAAGACAAGTGAAGAGGATGAAGAAGAGGTCTTGGAAGTGGTCAACTAAGTAAGCACCTGTTAAAGTGTATACTAAAAGTCTAGTTTTTTGTATAAACATATAAGAATCACATTGGTCAAATGTCTACATTTATATGCTAAGTGTAGTTGTTCAATTAATTTATATTGTAGATAACATGGTGTGTGGTGTCACACATAGAAAATCATGTTATCAGTTCTTTATAAATTATAAACAGTTGCTAATGACTAAGATGGATAGGAACAAACCATTGGAATAGTCGTAATGTAATTTGGTATTAATTTATCTTGATTATAAAATTACACTAGTACACTCAGAGTGTATTGAGCGGGACCATTTGAGGTAGTTTCTTTTTATACTGACTAAATAAAAGAACAATACCTCTGTTATTATGGAAGTGTGTGCTCTTAATCCTAATATAATAACAAGCACATATACTTAATATTTATTTCTTTGATTTATCAAAGGGTGTGATTTAGTTCGATAAATCAATAGGCCCAATAAGTTGGGAAATGATATTACTTATAGTGTGTGTTGTTGATTATAGAAGGAAACTGTGTCCTAGTAATCTAGGTTGATAATGTCCCTAAGAGGAGCTCATAAGGATCGCCATGTTAAACTATGCAGGTGGACTTAGTCTGACATAACAATAAGGTTGAGTGGTACTACTCTTGGACTAAGATATTAATTAAAGAGAGTTGTCAGTGACTCATTTAATTAGTGGGCATTCGACGTCTTAAATACAGGGAGACTAACACACTCATAATAAGAAGGAGCCCAAAATGTAATTTGGGATTGGTGCGGTAGTTCAATAATAATTCTTTAGTGGTATGAATTATTATTGATGAAATTAAATTGGGTGTTCAAGGCGAACACGGGAAGCTTAATTTCATCGGGAGACCAAAACCAATTCCTCCTCTCGGTCCCTATCATAGCCTCTTGTATATAGAGAATTATACCCACCACATACCCACTTCCTACCCACCCTTAGGTGGCCGGCCAAGCAAGCTTGGAGCCCAAGCTTGGGTCGGCCAAAGCCAAGGGATTGAGCCAAGATTAATGGCCGACCCTAGCTTGGAGTCCAAGCAAGGTGTGGCCAGCCACATATAAAATAAAAGGGATTTTATTTAAAATCTTTCCTTATGTGGAAGCCATGGTTTTAAAAGAGAGTTTAAATTTAAATCTTTCCTTTTATAGCTTTCTACAAAAGATTAAGTGAAAGGTTTGATATCTTTCCTTATTTCTATTTAAAAGGAAGATTTTAATTTTTGATAAAACTTTCTTTTTTTGTAACCATGTTCATGATTTAAAAAGAGAGTTTTAAAATTAAATATTTCCTTTTATAAGATTAAGAAAAGATTTGATATCTTTCCTTATTTGTAGATTGAAAGGAAGATTTTAATTTTAGAGAAAACTTTCCTTTTTAGAAATCATCCATATGTTTTAATAGAGAGATTTTAATTTATAAAATTTCCTTTTATAACCAACCATGAAGGGAAAAATTATTAGAGAAATTTTTATTCTAAAAATTTCCAGAACAAATAAGGAAGTTTTAATTTTATATTTAAAACTTACCTTATTTGGAGCTTGTGATGTGGCCGGCCATGATACGGGTTTAAAGGAAATTTTAATTAAATTTTCCTCATTAACCAATGGTAAGGAGATAAAGGAATTTTAATTATAATTAAATTTCCTTATTTGCCAAGACCAAGGAATATAAAAGAGGGGTAGAGGTGCCTCACCTGACAACCTATCTTCTATTTTTCCTCTCTTTTTCTTCCTTGGTGGCGCCCGACCATATCATCTCCTCCTCTTCCTCCTTAGTGGCTGAACCTCATCAATCTCTAGGAGCTTATTTTGGTAGCCGGATCTATCTTGGAGAAGAAGAAGAGAAAGGAGGTTTTGTTTCCTAGTTTTCCTTGGAGCTTGGTTGGTGGCCAAGACTTATAATCTCTTGGAGAAGGTTGCTTGGCTGAATATAGGAAGAAGGAAGAAGAAGGGCTTGGGTGGTTCTCATCTCGGTAGATCGTTGCCCACACAACATCCGAGATAAGAAGAGGAATACGGTAGAAGATCAAGAGGTCGTTGCTTACAAAGAAAGGTATAACTAGTAATTGTTTTCCGCATCATACTAGTTTTCTTTGTATGAATTCCAAACACAAGAGGCCAGTGATTCTAGATTTTCGGATTAGATATTCAAAGTTATGTTTTTTTTATTTTTTTTCGATCTTATGATTTGATTGTTCCTTTTGGTTAAACCTAGAGTTATATAAGGAAATTAAATATTGAATTTCATTAAGAGGCTTTGTCAAGGCAGTGGTGGATATTCTCATACCCAAGAAGGCCAAGTGCCTCGCCATGTTTGACCTGGGAGCCAATTTTCGAAATAAATATTTAAGTAAATTTGTAACCTAGGTGGATTTGGATCTATAATATTAAGTATCGTTTACGATCCAAGTCTAAACCACTGCAAACAGATAAGTTAAATTTGGAATCAATAATGTTAAGTTATGTTTGCGATTCTGAATTTAATTTCTAAAGAATAAAATAGGTTGATAGGAAATGTTCGACACTTGTACAAAATTTTTATACAGTGGAACCGGTACGATCTTCCTAGGACCAACCAACAATTGGTATCAGAGCTAGGGTTTGCCTCTGTGTGTTTGGTTTTCAATTTAATTATGCACATGTCATACATAATTTAGGCAGGATAATAGTAGGATATGTTAACTCTGTGGTTGTAGTCTCCAACTATTATGGCTTATGGTTATTGTGTGTGGTTGAGCCCTTGGACATGTCAAGGGCATTTTATTATGTGTGCATGATTGTATTTAACTAATACAACAGGAGTTGTATTAGCCCTAGGATTTTACATTTATATTCGATCTAGACTTGATGTACATTCCCTTGTGGAATATAGGATCGATGTATGTAAAATTTTATTTTTTCTGTCTCGGATTGTATCCTTGTGAGGTGTGGTGCTATTGGAGGACCAGAGACGCAGCGGAAAAGGAAGATCGATGGACCCGACGGCATGAACCCTAGGGCTGGTAGCACGCGAAGGACAGTGATGGAAAATATCATAATAGTTGGAAAATTAATTTCCATATTTATTGCTTTTATTTACTGTGATGTGTGTGTGTGTATGTGATGTATGCTAGCATAGTAAAAAATCCTCACCTTTAAAAACTAAGTGGGAGAGGGATTAGTAAAATTCCACGATCTCTATTACTGGTTTGTAAGTGATGCAACAAGCTTGCGTGTTGGCTCTGAGTGTCTCCCTCCATAACGGATGGGTTTGTTGCGAATCACTAGATCAAACTTCCTTTATGGATGGTTATAAGAAATTATTTAGGAGCGTGTGATCTTCTCCAACTGAAGGGGTACAATCCTATTTAAAGGACTAAGTATCAAGTAATGGTATACACTCAGACACATTCAATAATATCCTCCCCAACGGAGTCACTGCTATTGTTTTGTGTGACCAAAGGAAAACCAACTATTAATTTGTCATAAAGCTAGGTGAACCCCCCTCTTACAAATGTTTGAATTTGCATACGTCCACACTAACGTGGCATATAAAATTCACGATGTTTGAGGTAATTTTATTTGTCATAAAGTTAGGTTGACAAAATAAAATGGGTAAAACCTCCTCTTACAAACAATTGAATTTGTATACGTCCACACTAACGTGACATACAAAATTCATGGTGTTTGAGATAATATAAGATTGACAAGATAATTAATGGGTAAGACCCTTCGCTTACAAATGTTTGAATTTGTATACGTCCACACTAACGTGACATACAAAATTCACGGTGTTTGAGGTGTTGGTGAATTTAAATGATATTGTTTTGAGGAATCAATATTATTTTAAATTCAAAGTTTTGACCAAATATTTGATCAAAGAAAGACCAACTATTAATTGTATTTGTCATAAAGTTAAATAATAAAATTAATGGATAAAATCTCCTCTTAAAGTTTGAATTTGTATACGTCCACACTAATGTGACATACAAAATTCACGGGGATTTTGAGGTGTTGGTCTTGACCAAATATATTTATGATTCTTAGGATTTCAAATGTTTGTCAATCTCCTAGGTGTTATACTATAGAATAGACTTAGTAGTCCCAATAATGCTTAGAAACAAAACTTGGACACTAAGGTGGACTGTCCTCTCAGAACTAAGAACAATAAAGGTGTATTTTATTTGTTAGTTGTTGAAACATGTTTAGTGATATTATCTACCAGTACCTGGTGTGTAGATACGGGAACCACTGATCATGTCTGCAATTCATTGCAGGGGTTCCAGGAAACCCAACAACTATATGAAGGAGAAATCACCGTCCACATGAGCACTACTACAAATATAGCAGTTGTTGCAGTGGGAGATGTTTATTCTCTGATAGGAATAAAACATGGATTTTGAGAAATTGTCTTTACGTACCAAGTTTAGAAAGAACTAGATTTCAGTTTCTAAACTATTCAAAAGAACTTGATATTCTGTCTCTTTTGATAACAAGGTTGTTATCAAGAAAAAGAGGAAAGTTATCTGTTCTGGTACGTTGGTTGACAATTTATATAAATCCAATAAATTTCACGATGCAACAAATGGAAATTAATAACATATCTTCTAACTCTAATAAGAGAAAGCAACCTTAAAAAATGTACCAATCATATCTTTGGCATCTAAGGCTAGGTCATATTGACTTGAGTAGGATTCAAAGGATAATAGTCGATGAACTTTTGGGTTCATTGGTGGTGGAAAACTTTCCAACCTGTGAGTCTTACTTGGAAGGAAAAATGACCAAGAGGTCTTTTAAGTCTAAGGGGGTATAGAGCCAAAGAAGTGTTGAAATTGGTTCATTCTGATTTGTGTGGACCTATGACTATCCAGGCAAGAGGTGGTTTTGAATATTTTGTCTATTTTATAGACGACTATTCGAGATACAGGTATATTTACTTGATGCGCCGCAAGTCTAAGTGCTTTGATAAGTTCAAAGAGTACAAGGCTGATGTGGAGAAACGTCAAGGTAAAAGTATCAAGACACTACGGTGAGATCATAGTGGCGAGTACCTCTTAGGAGAGTTTAGGAGTCACTTATCAGAAGTCGGGATTCAATCCTAATTGACTGCACCTGGTACACCCCAACAAAATAGTGTAGTAGAATGAAGGAATAGGACTCTTATGGAAATAGTTAGATCAATGATGAGTTATTCAGAATTACCAAATTCGTTTTGAGGATATACTCTGGAAACGGAAGTGAACATAGTACCTTCTAAAGTCAGAACCCTCTACTCCAATAGAATTGTAGAATGGGCATAAGCCTAGTCTGAAGCATGTTCGGATTTGGGGTAGTCCAGCACATATGCTGAAGAGAGATACTGATAAGTTGGACAAGAGTTCACTTGTTTGTGGGTTATCCTAGAGAAATGAAAGGAGGTTTATAGTCCTTAAAAATCAGAAGGTCATTGTAAGCATCAATACCCGATATTTAGAAGAGGACTATGTAATGAGCCACAAGCCCATAAGTAAATTTGTTCTTAAGGAAATAATAAAGGGCACGTCTAATCTAGTACCAATTGTACAAGATGAAATATCACAAGAAACTGCAACACGTATCACAAATGATACACAATTACAGACAGTGCCTCGTTGTAGTGGGAGGGTTGTAATGCAACCTGAAAGATTCATGTTTTGGGAAAGTCTTTGGACTTGATCCCTGGTGAACATGAATCTGATCCCCTGACATATGATGAAGCACTCCAAGATAAAGATGTAGCATCTTGGCAAAGAGAAATGAATACTGAAATAGAATCTATGTATTTTAATAGAGTCTAGGAGCTTATAGAACCACCAAATGGTGTAAAAGTCATTGGATGAAAATAGGTCTACAATAGAAAAAGAGGGACAGACGGGAAGGTGAAAACTTTTAAAGCAAGGCTTGTTGAAAAAGGGAAACCTTTTATCGGTAGTCATACTTAAGTCTATCTGGATTCTTTTATCTATTGTTTATGAGATTTGACTTATTAGGAATGGATGTCAAGACAGCTTTCCTTAATGGAAGTCTTGAAGAAAGCATCCATATAAAGCAACCAGAAGAGTTCATTGCAAAGGGCAAAAAGCATCTAGTATGTAAGCTCAATCAATCTATTTATGAACTGAAGCAAAGCTTCAAGGTCTTGGAACATCTGGTTTAATGAAGTAATTCAGACTTATGGATTTATTCAATGTCCAGATAAGTCTTGCGTATACAAGAAGTGTGATGGAAACGTGGTGGTATTTCTTGTACTATACGTAGATGATATTTTTAGTAGTTGAAGACAATATCAAAGTGTTGTCGGAAGTAAGGGTATGATTGTCGAAGCAAATCGATATGAAGAACTTGGGAGAATGCACACATATTCTCGCGATCCAAGTAATAAGGGATCACATGAAAAGAATGTTGTGTTTATCCCGAGTTTCATATATCGATACAATCCTAGTACATTTTAGCATACAAGACTCCAAGAAAGTTTTCTACCTTTTAGGTATGAAGTATCTTTATCTAAAGAGAGATGTCTCCGAAGGCATCAAAGGAGCTAGAGGACATGAAGGCAGCTCTTTATACTTCGGTTGTTGGAAGCCTAATGTATGCTATGTTATGCACAAGAACGGATATCTATTTTTCCATGGGCATAGTTAGCAGATATCAAAGTAACCCAGGACCAGGACACTAGACTGTTGTAAAGCATATATTAAAATACCTTAGAGGGACTAGAGATTATATACTAGTTTACAAGGCAAATAATTTAATCCCTATGGGTTACATGGATTTTAACTTCCAATCAGATAGGGACAATAGTAAGTCGACCTCGGGGTTTTATGTTTACTTTAGGAGGTAAAAGCAAAACAATGGAGGAGTGTTAAGCATAGATATTTTTTGGACTCCACCATAGAAGCTGAGTATGTGGCAGCCTCTGAGGAAGCCATAGAAATTGAATGGCTCAGAAACTTCATGATGGACTTAGACATGATTTCTAATTTACCCAAAAATTATTACAATAAAAGTGGTGCAGTAGAAAACTCGAAGAAACCATATGTAACGACCACCCTTCTTACTACTACTACTCTCTAAGGATGACCGTTACTTATCTACTAACTCTACTTAACCGGTATAATTAAAATTCCTCGAAGAAACCCTACCGAAAAATTTCAGCAGAGTCTCCCCTATACCGGTGACCATAATCATTAATACATGACATAATATACACAGCCACAAGCGGCTGGAACACATATCAATCAACCACGCAGTTTATATATCAAAAAGAAGCACAATACCAAGGAAAAATCAACTCTAACGAATACACGACAAAACAAACCAAATAATAACATGCACAAGTTCTAAATACGTTAAACACTTAAACCAAAACATTCTAAATAAATTCTGGTTCAATCTCTTAGTCTACTCCATAGTCCAAACATCACACACCATCCGCGCCATCTTGTCGCCTTCCTTGCTATATCTTTTCCTTTCCTATATCTGCAGTAAGAGGAAGTGCAATCTATAAGCAAAATTTGCTTAGTAAGCGCTATCTAACTCACAAAATCATGAATGTGCATGTATACGAAAAGAACTAGAAACTATATGCTCTAAAAAGAAATAAAGCATAACACATAACTGCTCATGTCAAACTAATAGCAAAGAAAAGCTAAGGAATCTGCTCATGTAATTCTAATAGCTAATCATGCTACTCATCTAATAGGTAAACATGAAAACTACTCATCCACTAGATAAACATGGTAGAATAAAGAACTAAACTTACTGATTTTTAGAACTATATGAAACTTATTTCATTTGTTCTAAACTTATTCTTTTATTTCACTTGTTTAAAAACTTCTTCTTTAATACTTTTATACTGATGTAAAACTTACTTTACTTGTTCAAAAACTTATACTTATAATACTTCAAAATAATAATCAACTTCTCTTGGGTCTGGCAACTGTGCTTTTACTTTTGTAACGACCCGACCCATTCGGCGACCCATTTGGTGACCCTATGGTCGTCGACCGTCGACCGTCGGTCGAGCCGTTACTACTAGGTTATCTAAACCTAGGGACGACTATGGGAGCCCAACCCAAGGACAACTAAGAGTCCAGCACAGTGTCACTGATAAAAGTAAAATACTTGTTATCTTTTAATACTTCTATATAATGCCTCGGCATTTTCTTTAGCACATTGTGTGCCAAAATCCCTAAAGTCTTGACTTTGGGATCTACTTAAGGCCTTGGCCTTCTTCTTTCTTTTCTTTATCTTTCTTATATTTTTCTTAAACTCTTAAAAGAATATAGGCATGCTACAACAGGATTAAATCAAAGGAAAGAAAATCTGACTTCTATAAGCATGCTATATCAGAGACAAATCAAAAGAAAGCATATCTAACTTCTTCAAACATGCTACAACAGGTTTAATACAAAGGAAAACAATTCTGAAATCTTGAAATAAACAACATATATATAACTGCTCAGGAATATGCTCAAAAGGGCTGTTCTAACTCATTACGACAAGGAAAAATCAAACTAAGGTGCTATACAAAAACTAAATCTGTAGACCGTTAAAATTGCATACTTTAAGAACTAGAACTAAACTATCTGTTTATAACACATGCACCCAAACTAAGGCATAAAACTCATGACATGCCAATCCTAATTTGCATACATAAAAACATAATGTACAGTAAATTTGAATGCATTTATACTAGTATAAACATGCACGAAACTAGATCTGAAACTTTATGCATCAAACTAAATTTGAAACTGAATGCCACGGCAGAAAGTCATAAAGAACCGAATGCTCAACGTGCTCAACCCCCTACATGCTCCTTCTTTGAAACTCATGGCAACTAAACACAAGGACAGTGCAACAATTTGATCGAACACAAATGCCCAAATCTAAACATGTCTGAATCTGATGTACTTGATCATAAAGGCAAAGGAATCCAAACTACATGCTCAAACTTATACAAATCATCCCCTTTCTCTCCTTGGAACACACGGCAGCAAGCACAAAACCTAACTCCCTTAAAAATCAAAACGAGAAGCCAACACAAATCCGAAGCTACTCTACTGCAGGTGAGGAAGCCGAAGGAGGAACCTTCTAGGGCTTCTAGGGTTCGGGCAACTTGAGATTTCTGGCCTCCTCTTGTGCTCACCGACCCTCCTCGACGAAAGGATCATGACGGTGAAGAACCACCCCGAGTTAGCCACCCGCCGGCCGCTGGAATCGTGCCCTAGCTGCGGCTTGTTTCCGCCCGAGCTGCCTTTGTCGCGCGAGAGAGGAAGGGATCGGGAGGGAAAAGGATTAGGTTTAGGTCACAGGAAAATTAAGCCTTAAGTTTCTCTTTTTAATAACCCGGTATTCTGTTAACTTCCTTAAATAAAATTTCCTACCTTTTCTAAACAGAACCGGTGGCTGGATCACTTGGTCAGCCGGGATTTGACCGAGCCAAAGGCCGCAGGTTCAAATTCCCAGCCGAGCCTTTTATTCTCCTTTTATTATGCTATTAACTATTTATTACTTAAATACAATTCGATCCTTATTTGATCAAGTAATAACTGCTAGCCCAGTTGGTTAGCCGGGTTTTGCTCGGGTCAGGGGTTGCCGGTTCAAGCCTCAGCTTGGATATTTTTTTGTCGAAACTTCTTTCGTTTAGTAAAAATACCAAACGACCTCCAAAAATTACATAAAAATATTCTATAAATTCCTAAAATTCTCTAGAATTTTTCTAAAGCATTTCTAGATTTTAATAAGGTCTTTTAGGACTCCAAATCGTGAAATTTGGGGTGTTACACCATAAGTCCATAAGGCAAGTAAACACAATAGAGCGCAAGTACCACCCAATACGAGACATCGTATAACGAGGAGAAGTTGTTGCCGCCTAGATTGCATCAGATGATAACATGAGAGATCCTTTCACTAAGGCCCTTAAAGCAAGAGCTTTTGATGGACATGTTGAAGGGTTGGGAATCAGATGTATGGCAGGGTATATGGCAGTATAGTCTTTTAGTATAAGTGGGAGATTGTTATAGTGTATACTAAAAGTCTAGCTTTTTGTATAAACATATAAGAATCACATTGGTCAAATGTATACATTTATATGCTAAGTGTAGTTGTTCAATTAATTTATATTGTAGATAACATGGTGTGTGGTGTCACACACAGAAGATCATGTTATCAGTTCTTTATAAATTATAAACAGTTACTCATGACTAAGATGGATAAGAACAAACCATTGGAATAGTCGTAATGTAATTTGGTATTAGTTTATCTTGACTATAACATTATACTAGTACACTCAGAGTGTATTGATCTGAACTATTTGAGATAGTTTCTTTTTATACCGACTAAATAAAAGAACAATACCTCTGTTATTATGGAAGTGTGTGCTCTTAATCCTAATATAATAACAATCATATATACTTAATATTTATTTCTTTGATTTATCAAAGGGTGTGATTTAGTTCGATAAATCAATAGGCCCGATAAGTTGGGAAATGATATTACTTATAGTGTGTGTTGTTGATTATAGAAGGAAACTGTGTCCTAGTAATCAAGGTTGATAATGTCCCCAAGAGGAGCTCATAAGGATTGCCATGTTAAACTATACAGGTGGACTTAGTCTGATATGACAATAAGGTTGAGTGGTACTACTCTTGGATTAAGATATTAATTAAAGAGAGTTGTCAGTGACTCATTTAATTAGTGGGCATTCGACGTCTTAAATACAGGGAGACTAACACACTCATAATAAGAAGGAGCCCAAAATATAATTTGGGATTGGTGCGGTAGTTCAATAATAATTCTTTAGTGGTATGAATTATTATTGATGATATTAAATTGGGTGTTTGGGGCGAACACGAGAAGCTTAATTTCATCGGGAGGCCAAAACCAATTCCTCCTCCCTATCATAGCCTCTTGTATATAGAGAATTATACCCACCACATACCCACTTCCTACCCACCCTTAGGTGGTCAGCCAAGCAAGCTTGGAGCCCAAGCTTGGGCCGGCCAAAGCCAAGGGATTGAGCCAAGATTAGTGGTCGGCCCTAGCTTGGAGTCCAAGCTAGGTGTGGTCGGCCACATATAAAATAAAAGGGATTTTATTTAAAATCTTTCCTTATGTGGAAACCATGATTTTAAAAGAGAGTTTAAATTTAAATCTTTCCTTTTATAGCTTTCTACAAAAGATTAAGTGAAAGGTTTGATATCTTTCCTTATTTCTAGTTAAAAGGAAGATTTTAATTTTTGATAAAACTTTTCTTTTTGTAACCATGTTCATGATTTAAAAAGAGAGTTTTAAAATTAAATATTTCCTTTTATAAGATTAAGAAAAGATTTGATATCTTTCCTTATTTGTAGATTGAAAGAAAGATTTTAATTTTAGAGAAAACTTTCCTTTTTAGAAATCATCCAGATGTTTTAATAGAGAGATTTTAATTTATAAAATTTCCTTTTATAACCAACCATGAAGGGAAAAATTATTAGAGAAATTTTTATTCTAAAAATTTCCGGAACAAATAAGGAAGTTTTAATTTTGTGTTTAAAACCTGCCTTATTTGGAGCTTGTGATGTGGCCGACCATGATAAGGATTAAAAGGAAAGTTTAATTAAATTTTCCTCATTAACCAATGTCAAGGAGAATAAGGAAATTTTAATTATAATTAAATTTCCTTATTTGCCAAGTCCAAGGAATATAAAAGAGGGGGTAAAGGTGCCTCACCTAACAACCTATCTTCTATTTTTCCTCTCTTTTTCTTCCTTAGTGGTGGTCGGCCATATCATCTCCTCCTCTTCCTCCTTAGTGGCTGAACCTCATCAATCTCTAGGAGCTTGTTTTGGTGGCCAGATCTAGCATGGAGAAGAAGAAGAGAAAGGAGGTTTTGTTTCCTAGTTTTCCTTGGAGCTTGGTTGGTGGCCGAGACTTATAATCTCTTGGAGAAGTTTGCTTGGTCGAATCTTGGAAGAAGGAAGAAGGAAGAAGGAAGAAGGAAGAAGAAGGGCTTGTGTAACCACCCAATTTTCCCTATTCTGAGTTTCAAATGTCCATAAAGATATTTGAAAATGATTTTAAAATATTCTTGAGATTTTTAGAAATTTTTAGAGTATTTTTGCATAATTTTTGGAGGTCGTTTAGTATTTTTACAAAACCAAAGAAGTTTAGGCAAAAAGCGTTGGAAGCGAGGTTTGAACCCGGGACCTCGGGTCAGACTGACCCAAGCCAAAACCGGCCTGACCAACTAAGCTAGGAGATTTCTGTTAACCGAATATGAGAAGAAATAGATTTAAGGTATAGTATAATGGAAACCCCTAGATATAAGAAAAGGCTTAAGTTTCTCCCGAACCGAAATCCCGAAACCTAATTTCGCTTCCTCCCTCACGCGCGTGATCCTTCTCCTCTCGTGGCGGAAACAAAGAAGCGGGCTTAGGGCTCTTCCTCCGGCGGCCAGCCAAAGCTTTCCGAGGGGTTTTCTTCACCTCCTTAAGGTCGTATTGTCGAGGGGAGCACGCGGGCATAGAAGGATCACCGAGATCTCAAGCTTTTCCCGAAACCCTAGCAATCTTTCCTCTCGGTTGTAAGTCCAAGCAAACAAGGGTAAGTACTACTCACTTGCGGTAGGAGTTGCTCCGAGCTTCGGTTTGTTTCCTTGCTTGCGGATTTTGCTGTGTCGAGTAAAGTTTTATGCTAGAGCCATGCTTCCCTTGTTTTGTCTGTTAAGCAGAATAACCATACCTATTTGTATGAGAGTTTCGAGTTTTGTGATTGAGATGCCTCCATTATGATGACCCGAACAACTCTTTGATTTCCAGCAAGTGGTTTCCTTTCCGATCCATGCGGATGGGCATAAACAACCCTAAGTCTTTAACATTTCAAGTTAGGTAAGTCAGATTAATTGGTAGGCATGATCAGTAGGGTAGTCAAGTGGAATCAAAATTTAGTTTTGATGCTATTCTCAAACACGAACAGCCCTATTCCTTTCCAACAGTGACATTCTGAATTTCCTTGCTTATTTGGATTAGTACAAACAGCCACATCACAAGGATTTGGGATTTGTTTGTCTTGCTACCTTGTCTAGCATTCCTGTATTCATTCTAGTAGATTTCAGTAGCTTGTTAAATCTTTGATTTCAAAATTAGTAAACCTACTGTTTAGACTATAGTTTTATTTATTTTTGACATGCTGTGGTGTTCCCGGCTGTAGCGAACTGAAGGATTGTGTTTTTGACTATAGTTCAGTAGGCCTTGCTATGTGATCAGCTTCATGTTTGTATTTCATTGCTATAGATTTGAGCAGTTTCCTATGTTTAGGAATTCTAAGTTAGCTATCTCTTGCCCTATTTTACAGTATGTTTAGAAAGTCCAAGTTAGCTATCTCTTTTGCTCTATTTTATAGCATGATTAGTAAGATTAGATTAGCTTTCTTTGCTCTTATCACAGCATGTTTTAAAAGTTCAAACTAGCTCTCTTTTGCTCTATTTTATAGCATGATTAGTAAGATTAGATTAGCTTTCTTTGCTCTTATCACAACATGTTTTAAAAGTTCAAACTAGCTCTCTTTTGCTCTATTCTAGAGCATGATTAGTAAGTTTAGATGTGCTTTCTTTTCCTTTGTTTTACAGCATGTTTAGAAAGTTCAGATTTGCTTTTCTGTTGCTTTGTTTTATAACATGCTTAGAGAGAGTCTAGATTTGTTTCCCTTGTATGGTTTTTATATAGCATGCTTAGTTAATTGTAACCCTACACTTGTTAGGTATATCTAAAGGATTCCAATAAACTCTAATAAAGGATTATGAGAAAACTAAGTAAAAAGAAAAAAAAAGGACCAAGGTCTTGTTAAAAAGAGATAACAAGTAAACTAAAGTAAGAGGCTAGTACCCGACTTCCGAGGTTGTCGTTAAACAAATCCAGGTGACCAATTCTGAGGTCTTGGCCCTGGTAAGACCGAGGTCTTTATCCTCATAGGGCTGGAGGCTCGCTACCCCAGTCACTATTAGAGAGCGCACAAAACAAAGATGGTACTAAGCCTGGGCCCAAAGAAAAGAAAAGAAAAAAAAAGTTAAGAAAAAAAGAAGAAAGAAAGAAGAAGAAAGTAAAAGATAGAAATTAAAAGATTAATTTCTATTACAAGGATATAAGAAAATATAATAAGTTTTATGCTTAGAATAAATAAAAAGTTAGTTTCTTTAATTCTAAGCTTACAGTGTTGATTTCTTATTATCCTGTTAGATAGTGAGCATGTTTAGTATTCAGTTTCATTTTCTGTATACCATGAGCACATGCAGATTTGCTTTAGCATTTCAGTTCCAGTATTGTTGCATTACTTTTTATGCACTTCGAGTTTTTGTGAGATAGATTAGTACTTACTAAGCGTTTCGCTTATAGATCTATTTTCTTTCCTCCTACTGCAGATAAAGGAAAAGCTAAGATATGAAGGGAGGCGATAGGGTGGTGGTGATGATGAATGTGTGTGGTGATTGGACTATGGAGAGATCCAGAGAGTGCTAGCAAACTTGCAGGACCTAATGATTAGAGTTTAGTCTTTAGTTCTTTTCTTTACATACTGTTATGAAGTTTATGTGATTGTGATTGAGTTTGATTCATATTATAGCTTATTTATGTCCTATTCTGGGAGTTGTGTTTAGTTCTTGTTGCTAGTCTAGTCTTTTGGTTATAGTATGAATTTATTACTGCGTGGTTGTGAATAAAATGTGTTCCGGCCGCATGTGGCTGCGTATATATCTTGTGTATTATAGATTTGGTCACCGGTACAGGGGAGACTCTGCCGAAATTTTTCGGTAGGAATTCCTCTGAACCATGATAAATCTAACTGACTCTAATAATAGCGTCAGTGACACTAGATAGAGAGTTGTAGTTAGGTAACATTCACCCTTAGAGAGTAGAAGTAAGAAGGGTGGGTTGTTACAGCTTGGGTGGTTCTCATCTCGGTAGATCGTTGCCCACACAACATCCGAGATAAGAAGAGGAATATGATAGAAGATCAAGAGGTCGTTGCTTACAAAGAAAGGTATAACTAGTAATTATTTTCCGCATCATACTAATTTTCTTTGTATGAATTCCAAACACAAGAGGCTAGTGATTTTAGATTTTCGGATTAGATATTCGAAGTTGTGTTTTTTTGTTTTGTTTTTTCGATCTTGTGATTCGATTGTTCCTTTTGGTTAAACCTAGAGTTATATAAGGAAATTACATATTGAATTTCATTAAGAGGCTTTGTCAAGGCAGTGGTGGATGTTCCCATACCCAAGAAGGCCAAGTGTCTCACCATGTTTGACCTGGGAGCTGATTTCTGAAATAAATATTTAATTAAATTTGTAACGTAGGTGGATTTGGATCTATAATGTTAAGTATCGTTTGCGATCCAAGTCTAAACTACTAAGAACAGTTTAAGTTCTGTTTGTGATTCCAAATTTAATTTCTAAAGAACACAATAGGTTGATATGAAAGGTTCGACACTTGTACAAAATTTTTGTACAGTGGAACCGGTACGATCTTCCTAGGACCAACCAACAGCACCTCCACCGAAGTAAAGTCAAAGGACCAAATCACTTGCTTCGGGCGCAATGAGAAGGGACACTACAAGAGTAGGTGTCCAATGGATAAGAAGAAGGTATCTCCTAAACTCAATTCAATTTCTTTAGAATCTAATTTGAGTTGTAGGAAGAAGAAGGAGAAGAAGCACATTAGATGCTTGACGTATGGAGAAATGGGTCATTACCACACCAAATGCCCAAAGAAGAAAGAGATCAAGAAATTGGCACATTTGAAGAAGGAGGAGAAGAAGTGGAGGAAGAATGGAGGCTCATGTCAAGGGGGAGCTCCAAAGGTAAAGGGTAAGGTAAACTCTAGTTTAAATTTGAAGTCAAATTTAAATCCCTCCATGTATGCAAGGAAAAATAATGATAATCATTATGTAGCAATGAAAAATTTTAGCTTTAGATATCATGATAGAAATAGGATAAATATAGATTATAACCCTAGGAAACCAATTCATGATAAAGCTAGAAATGATAGACCTAAGGAGACCCAAGGCATTAATCCCAAAAAGGGGAGACATATGCCTAGGAAAATGGGTAGGTCTAGGAATGTCCAAGGTGAACATGTTGATTCTAGGTTTAGGAACCTAGAAAGGGAAAATCAAGCTTTGAAGGCAAAGCTTGATAAGTTGGAGAAACCCCTAGAAAGATTCAATGTTGGATCTAAGGGTTTAGGTATGGTGTTGGATAGCCAAAGACCCAATGATGATAGATCGAGTCTAGGATACTGATCTAGTGTCTCCAAAGCTAAGGGAAAGTCTTATGCTAGGGTTGCATATGACTATAGCAAGGAGAAGTCAACAAATGGCAAGGGAAAGCCATTTAATGGTAAGGTTAAATTAACCAAGGACAAGGTGTCCATGGTTAAGAAGGTTAGATTTGTAGGCCAAGTGTCACCGGAGGTGCACCAATGTTGTCTAGCCATTATGGATGAGTCACCTAGGGAGGTGGCTAAGGTTAAGAGCTCTAGGGAGAGCTCAAAGAGTCAAGTTGGGACCCATGGCAAATGAATCTCAAGTGGGTTTTGCTTGGGAGTCTAGATTGGGTCATGGAGTGTGCCAAATGATTTGGAGACAGACTTGAGTCTCAAACCTAGGGTTTTGGCACAATTGGCTTACGTTTCATGCTTAGAAATATGATATTGGGGCCATATAGCATGGTAATTGGTTTTGGATGTATAGATGTCATATAAACCAATGCTAGGGATACATTGTGGGCAAATACATCAAGAGGAAGCCAAAACTAGTACTTTAGGTCAAGGTTCAATTGAACTATTTAGCTAGTTTTGAGTTTTGTGTCAATCTTGAGATTAGTGATAGATACATTTTTAGATGTATTTTTCCCAAGTAGACATGGGTAAAACAGACATCTTCACAAAATTTAGAGATTTTTGAATGTCTATGGAATTATTGGTGTATTTCTGAAATTGGGTCAGAAATATTGAAAAGGGCTAAAACAGGGTGCCAATCGACTGGTACAGTTACCAGTCAACTGGTAACAATGAATATTGAACACAGAATGGTTGTGTGTGTTATTTCGATAAGGACATTCGACTGGTGCAGTCGACTGATACTATTTTTTAGCACTGATTCCGACTGAGTCAGCTCGTATAGGTGTATGAGATCCATGGGGGATAAATACATGAGTTTAGGGTCAGTTTGGTGATCAAGTTTTCAACAATTGGGATATTGTTGAGAATTTTTTTAGATGTTAGGCAAAGGGGCAGAAGTAAGGTTTAGTTGGGAAAACCTTAGTGCCTTTGTGTAGGGGTGGCCTTGTGATAGGTTCTTAAATAGTCCTGTGAGAAATTCCTAGCTCAATGGGGAGCATAGGTGTAGGGGTGGCCTTGGGATAGGTTCCAATGAATGTTGCATTATTTTTCTTTCGGCGGTGTAAGTCCAAGTGTGTAGCCTTGGCAACGTAAGTCCATTCGGCGGTGTAAGTCCAAGTGTGTAATCTTGGCAACGTAAGTCCATTTGTTTTAGCATTCTTATTTGGTATTATGTTTTCCTTAACTTAAACGTATTGCCAAATATCAAAAAGGAGGAGGAGATTGTTGGAGCAATCCTAATGGTTCGTATGACCATATATTTTGGTATTTATGCAAAGGGTTTAAGCTAGGTTCACCCTTGTTATTTGATATGTGTATATGAGTGTACAAGTTTGCAGGATACACATGTGACTCAGACGGCTTCAGGTCTGGTGAAGGATGGAGTATCTGAGGGACCGTGGACAAGGCAGCGAGGACAAAGGCCGAGGGAAGCGACTTCGAGGAATACACGAAGGATGGCATTGGGGACGAGCCGCGAGCTTGAATGCATCATAGGGATGAGAGCCAAAGGAAGTAGGTTTGAAGGCAAGAGGTCAATGTTAGAGTGTATACTAAAAGCCTAGCTTTTGTGTAAACATTTATTTAGAAATAAAAGAATCACATTGGTTAAATGTCTACATTTATGATAAATGTAGTTGTTCAATTAATTTATATTGTAGATAACATGGTGTGTGGTGTCACACACGGAGGATCATGTTATCAGCACCTTATAAATTATAAACAGTAGCTCACAACCAAGATAGAAAGGAACAAACCATTAGAAGGTCGTAGTGTAATTAGATATTAGTTTATCTTAACTATATAATTATACTAGTACACTTAGAGTGTATTGAGTATGACCATTAGAGGTCGTTTCTTTTTATACTAACTTTATAAAGGAACAAAGACCTCAGTTATTATGGAAGTGTGTGCTCTTAATCCTAATATAATAACAAGCACATATATTTGATATTTATTTCTTTAATTTATCAATGGGTGAGATTTAGTTCGATAAATCAATAAGCCCGATAAGTTGGGAAATGATATCACTTATAGTGTGTGTTGTTGATTATAGAAGGAAACTGTGTCCTAGTGATCTAGGTTGATAATGCCCCCAAGAGGAGCTCATAAGGATTGTCATGTTAAACCCTGCAGGTGGACTTAGTCCGACATGACGATAAGGTTGAGTGGTACTACTCTTGGAACTAAGATATTAATTAAGTGAGTTGTTAGTAACTCATTTAATTAGTGGGCATTCGACATCTTAAACACAGGGAGATTAACACACTCATAATAAGAAGGAGCCCAAAATGTAATTTGGGATTGGTGCGGTAGTTCAATAATAATTCTTTAGTGGTATGAATTATTATTGATGAAGTTAAATTGTGTGTTCGGGACGAACACGGGAAGCTTAATTTTATCGGGTGACCAAAACCAATTCCTCCTCTCGGTCCCTATCGTAGCCTCTTGTATATAGAGATTTATACCCACCTATACCCACCTCTATCCACCTTAAGGTGGCCGGCCAAGCTAGCTTGGAGTCTAAGCTAGAGCCGGCCAAAGCTATTGGTGGAGCCTATTATAGGTGGCCGGCCAAAGCTTAGGTCCCAAGCTTAGGTGGCCGACCACTAGAAAATAAAAAGGGATTTTTATTAAAATTATTTCTTATGTGGATATCATGGTTTTAAAAGAGTGTTTGAAATTTAAATCTTTCCTTTTATAGCTTTCTACAAAAGATTAAGAAAAGATTTGAAATCTTTCCTTATTTGTAGATTGAAAGGTGGATTTTAATTTTAAGAAAGCTTTCCTTTTTAACCATGTTCATGATTTAAAAGAGAGTTTAAAAATTAAATATCTCTTTTATAAGTTTCTACAAAAGATTAAGAAAAGATTTGATATCTTTCCTTATTATAGATTGAATGGAGATTTTAATTTTTTAAAGATAATTTTCCTTTTTGGAAATTATCCACATGTTTAAAAGAATGATTTTAATTTATAAAATTTCTTTTTTATAATCTACCATGAAGGGAAAAATTATTGGAGAAATTTTTTAATAAAATTTCCAGAAGCAAATAAGGAAGTTTTAATTTGTGTTTAAAATTTTATTTGATTGGAGATTTGGTTGTGTCCAACCATTATAATAATGAGAAGAAAATTGTTTTTTAATTAAATAAATTTTCCTTTTCATGGCAAAAGAATTAAGGAAGTTTTTATTTAAATTTCCTTATTTGCCAAGGCCAAGGATTATAAAAGAGAGGGTAGAGGTGCCTTCATGGATGCTAACTCTATTCTTTTCTTCCTCTCTTTTTCTCCTTGGTGTTGCCAGCCCTAGAGGTTCTCCTTCTCCTCTTCTCTTCTTCTTTAGTGGTCGGTTTTATCCTCTCTTGGAGCTCTTGATGGTGGCCAGTTCTAGCTAGGAGAAGGAGAGAAAGGAGGTTTTGTTTCTTACATCCCTTGGAGCTTGGTGGTGGTGGCCGGACCTCTACTTCTCTTGGAGAATTGTGGTGGCCAAATCTTGCATGGAGAAGAAGGTGGCTTAGGTGGATTATCATCTCGGTAGATCGTTGCCCACACAACGTCCGGGATAAGAAGAGGAATACGGTAGAAGATCAAGAGGTTATTTACTTACAAAGAAAGGTATAACTAGTAATTATTTTTCGCATCATACTAGTTTTCTTTATATAGTTATTTTTGGAAATACCAAACACAAGAGGCATATGATTCTAGAGTTTTCGGATTTATTTCGAAGTTGTGTTTCTTTTCTTTTCTTTTTCAAATTTGTGATTCGATTGTTCTTTTTGGTTAACCTAGAGTTATTTAAGGAAATTAAATATTAGCTTTCCTTAAAAGGCTTTGTCTAGGCGGTGGTGGTTGTTCCCATATCCAAGAAGGCAATGTGCCTCGCCATGCAGTCCTGGAAGCCAATTTTAGAAATTAATATTTAATGGAATTAATAACATAGGTGGATTTGAATCAATAGTGTTAAGTTCCACTTGCGATTCAAATCTAAACCATTAAGAACAGATAAGTTAAATTTGGAATCAATAATGTTAAGTTCCGTCTGCGATTCCTAATTTAACTTCTAAAGAACACAATAGGTTAATTAAGGAAAGGTTCGACACTTGTACAAAAAAATTTTGTACAGTGGAACCGGTAGGTTTTCCTAGGACTAACCAACAGTCAAGACTGCAAAGAAGCGTCAAGTGAGTCATGAGGGTGAGGGTCTGAATGCTAAGTGAATGTACTTAGGTACTAGTCGATTGGTGGTTTCATCAATCGACTAGTGTAGTTGACTAGGAGTGAACAGAATGCTTCTGTTCGCTCTGCCAGTGTGGAGCAGTCAACTGGTACTTTTACCAGTCGACTATTAAATAGCCATTGGGATATAATGGTCGAATCTCCACATAGGGTAGTCGACTGGTAGGCAGGGTTTTCCAACCCATGGCCTATATAACCAAGGCTTGGGAGCTTGGTTATGCCCGATGAAATTGGACTTTGTTAAAGTCTAATTAGTAGTCTAGCTACCAGTGCTCAAGATTTCCCTTGTGTCTAAGAGGTCTTGGTGAATTTGTGGCGACGTTTCTCCACCCACAAGGAGGTTTGAGCTAGCCGGAGTTTTCGGGAAGTCATCCACCGACGGATCGGGATCGTCCACCTTACGGACAGCCGTGGAGTAGGAGCTTTATCTCCGAACCACGTTAAACAACATGTGTTGGTTTGCTTGCTCTTTCTTGTTCTTTATATTTGTATTTAGCTTTCGTATTTGTGTTTATATTGTTTGTATTCTGCTGTACAACTAACAAATACGTAGGAAGCAATTGATTTGGGGTGTCGTCTATCCAACCCCTTCTAGCCGGCCATCAATCCCCTACACGTTCTACCATTACAATTCATTGTCTTACAACTATAAATATGATCAATATTTTTCAGAGCTAGTTAGTATTAACATATGAAATTTATATTCTAGCATTATGATACTTATTATATATTTTTATGAATGTTTTTTGTTTGTCCAATGCTTACAAGTCTCTAGAATCAAAATGTTTTCGATTGATAAACAGAGGGAGCTGCATAATGGATTACAAGAATATCACCGATTTGAAGAATGAGCTTCTAATAAAGTAGAATGGGCTCAACAAATATTGTCGTAAGTAAATTATTACATTATTAGTAAATTTCAAGGATACATTGTCATTATAATTTTGTTACTAATTTAATTTTATGATGTTATAGGAATAATTGTGGTTTCTTCGTTATGCAATATATTAGACATCTATTGTACAATGTTGACATGAAATTCACTCAAAAAAGACATTCATAAATTTAGAGAGGAGGTTGCATTATCAATCATCAGGGATAAATTTTGTAAATTCAAAGTAGAATGAATTATCAACCTTGTCTTTGACGAGTTGTAGTATGTTTGTAAATGACATGTTGTAGTATGTTTGTAATTGACGTGTTGTATAGTATGTTTGTAATATGTATATCAAAGTTCGAAGATGTTTGTTTGTTACAAATTTATACTTCATCTAATTATTTGTTATGAAATTTGTTTAGTCAAGATTCTTATTTATTCGTTGTTATTTATTTAAAATATTGTGTTGTGTTGTATTGGATTGTTTAAAAATGTTTTGCTGTGTTGTTCTAAACTGATCTTGTACTGGATTGTGTGTAAAATCCATATATTGTTGTTCTATTGGATTGATTTTTGATTCTTTAAAAATGTTGTGCTATGTATAAAAACTCTAAATTGATCTTGTACTGGATTGTGTTTAAAAATGATGTATAGTTCTTGTATTGGATTGATTTTGATGTTGGAGTGTATACTAAAAGCTTAACTTTTGTAAACATTTATTTTTGAAATAAAAGAATCACATTGGTCAAATGTCTATATTTATTGAATATAGTTGTTCAATTAATTTATAAAGTAGATAACATGGTGTGTGGTGTCACATACAGAAGATCATGTTATCAACTCTTTATAAATTATAAATAGTTGCTCACGACTAAGATGGAAAGGAACAAACCATTGGTATAGTCGTAGTGTAATTAAGTATTAGTTTATCTTGACTAATAAATTACACTAGTACACTCTAAGTATATTGAGTAGGACCATTTTAGGTAAGTTCTTTTTATACTGACTTAATAAAAGAACTAGATCTTAGTTATTATGGAAGTGTGTACTCTTAATTCTAATATAATAACAAGCATATATATTTAGTATCTATTTCTTTAACTTATCAAAGGGTGAGATTTAGTTTGATAAATCAATAGGCCCGATAAGTTGAGAAATGATATTACTTATAGTGTGTTGTTGATTATAGAAGGAAACTGTGTCCTAGTTATCTAGGTTGAAAATGTCCCCAAGATGAGCTCATAAGGATTGTCATGTTAAACCCTGCAAGTGGACTTAGTCCGACATGACAATGAAGTTGAGTGGTACTACTCTTGGACTTAGATATTAATTAAGTGAGTTGTCAGTAACTTACTTAATTAGTGGCATTCGTTATCTTAAACACAAGGAGACTAACACACTCATGATAAGAAGGAGCCCATAAATATAATTTGGGATTGGTGTGGTAGTGCAACAATAACTCTCTAGTGGAATGAGTTATTGTTGATGAATTTGAGTTGTGTGTTCGGGGCGAACACGAGATACTCAAGCTCATCGGAAGGTCAAAACCAATTTCTCCTATAGGTCCTTGTCATAGCCTCATTAAAGCCTCAAGTCCATCCAAATATAAGCTCATCTTGGTATCCAAGAAGGGGGCTGGTCCAATGTTTGGTGACCAAGCAAGGGCCGACCACATCCTCCTCTATGGGGGCCGACCCTATTGCTTGGTGACCAAGCAAGTAGGGGCCGACCATAATAAATTCAAATAGGAGGGGTGTTTTGAATTTTTAAAATATTCTCTTTGAAGAAAACTATAAGTTTTAAAAGAGAGATTTTAATTTTAAAAACTTTCCTTATTTAAATTAGGTCACATGGTTTAATAGAGAGTTTTAAAAGTTTTAAAACTTTCCTTTTTTTTTTAACCATCCTCATGGTTTTAGAAAAAGGAAGAGAAGTTTTAAAATTAAAATTTTCTATTCATGTTAAAAAAGAAAATTTTTGAAGAGAAGTTTTAAATTTTAAAACATAGTTTTAATTTTCAAAACTTTCCTTTTTTAACATCCACTTTTAGAAAGAGAACTTGTAAAATTTTATAAGAGGTTTTCTTCTTTTATAAAATTTTATAAAAAATATTTTCTTCCTCTTTAAGGGGGTCGGCCACCCTTGCTTGGTGCCCAAGCAAGGTGGCCGGTCAAATAAAAATAAAATCATCATCCAATGATTTGGTGATTGATTCAATCAAGAGGAAAGAAAAGGAAAATAAAAAGGGAAAAGGAAAAACAAGAGGAAGATTTTAATTTTTGTAAAAATTCTCCCTTATTTGCCTTGGGCAAGTAATATAAAAGAAGGGGTGAGGAGGTCTCATGGAACACAGCTCTTATTCTCTTGGTGGAGACTCTCTTGGTGTGGCCGACCCTCTCTCTTCTCCCTTTCCCTTTGCTCTCTTTTGCTATTTGTTGGTGGTGGCCGAATATTAGAAGAAGGAGAAGAAAGCTTTGGGTGGTGTTCATCTTGGAGGATCGTCGCCCACACGACGTCCAAGGCAAGGCGAGGAATATGGTAGAAGATCTCAAGGTCATTAGCTTGCAAAGAAAAGGTATAATTAGCAATTATTTTCCGCATCATGCTAGTTATTTTTATTTGTATGAATTCCAAACACAAGAGGCATTAGATCTAGTTTTTCGAATTAATAATTCGTGTTTGTGTTTTTCTTTATTTATTTTTTCAAATTTGTGATTCGATTGTTCTTTTTGGTTAAACCTAGAGTTATATAAGGAAATTAAATATCAGCTTTCCTTAAAAGGCTTTGTCTAGGAAGTGGTGGTTGCTCCCATATCCAAGAAGGCCTTGTGCCTCACCATGTTTAACCTGGAAGCTAATTTTAGAAATTAATATTTAATGAAATTTATAATGTAGGTGGATTTGGATCAATAGTGTTAAGTTCCGCTTGCTATCCAAGTCTAAACCATTAAGACAGATAAGTTAAATTGGAATCAATGATGTTAAGTTCCGTCTGTGATTCCTAATTTAACTTCTAAAGAACACAATAGGTTATTTAGGAAAGGTTTGACACTTGTACAAAATTTTGTACAGTGGAACCGGTATGATCTTCCTAGGACTAACCAACATTTGAATTATTTTAAATTGTTGTGTTGTGTTGTGTTGTTATTCTTAGTTTATCTTATCTCGGATTGTGTGGAAAATTGTTGTGTTGTGTGTGTGTTGTTGTTCTAAATTGATCTTGTATTGGATTGTGTGGAAAATTATTATATTATTTTTGTATTGGATTGATATTGAATTATGTTAAATTGTAGTGTTGTGTTGTTTTAAATTATTTTGTATTGAATTGTTCGTTTACATTGAGCTAACTACATCATTTGTAGTGCCAAGATCGTGTTCAAAAATTCATAATTCTCAATACTTTGTATCGTAATGAGGTTCGAGCAAATTTACACATTCTGGAGATCCTAGCCCAAACACATAGGAACTTGTCCCATGTGGATTCGATGTCATTTTATCCATCAACCAGTTTTGGTTAAAATCGGCTGATAGACTTCGGCTATCTGAAAACTGATAATTTTAA
Source organism: Zingiber officinale (assembly GCF_018446385.1). Taxonomy (NCBI): domain Eukaryota; kingdom Viridiplantae; phylum Streptophyta; class Magnoliopsida; order Zingiberales; family Zingiberaceae; genus Zingiber; species Zingiber officinale. The sequence goes on from NC_055998.1 coordinate 35,908,954, forward strand.
CACCATCACATATAGGGAAGCTCAATGATCTCAAATATGGTGGGGTTTATCATATAATTTTTATTTACATTAAACTTATGACATCAGTTGTTGTGGCCCAGATCATGTTCAAAAATTCATAACTCTCAATACGTTGTATCATAATGATATTAGTGGTCATTTTCACGTTTAGGAGACTAGCCTGAATACATAGGAACTTGAGCATTAGACATTCGATGTTGTTTGGTCCATCAGTCAATTTTGGTCAAAACCAGCTGATGGACTTCGGCTATCCGAAAAATAAAAATTTTAACACCATCACATATAGGGAAGCTCAAGGATCTCAAATATGGTGTGGGTCAGTGATTATCATATAATTTTTATTTACATTGAGCTTACGACATCATTTATTGTGCCAAGATCATGTTCAAAAATGTGTAACTCTTAATATGTTTTATCATAATGTTATTAGTGAGTATTTTTATGTTCAGGAGACCAAACCGGACACATAGGAATTTGTCCCATGTCGATCTGATGTCGTTTGGTCTATTAGTCGATTTTGGTCAAAACCGGCTGATGGACTTTACAGACCCTAAAAATTAAAAATTTGAAATCTTAAGAATGTGAATAGATGAAGCATATCAAATATGGTGTGTTTCAATGATTATCATCTGCATTTCATTTATATTGAGTCAAAAAACCTCATTTTTTATAGTCAAATCGTGTTTGAAAAATCGATGAGCTTTATACGATGTATCCTAATGATATTAATGGGCATTATCACGTTGAGGAGATCATCTTGAACACATAGGAACTTGTCCTATGTCGATCCGATGTCATTTGGTTCATCAGCTGATTTTGGTCAAAACTGGCTGATGGACTTCGACTATCCAAAAATAAAACTTTTAATACCATCACATAGAGGGAAGCTTAAGGATCTCAAATATTGTGTGGGTCAGTGATTATCATATAATTTTCATTTACCTTGAGCTTACAACATCATTTGTGTTGGTTGCTACTCGGAAAACCTAATGGTTCCACGGTACAAAAATTTTGTACAAAGGTCTGAACCTTTTCCTAGCTACCATGTGTTCTTTTAAATTAAACTTGGATCGCCTGCGGAACTTAACACATTTGATCCAAAGTTTAATCTATTTGTTCTTTTAGGTTTAGACTCGGATCTCCTGCGGAACTTAACACGTTCGATCCAAATCACCTAGGTTATTAATTTCATTAAATATTAGTTTCCAAAATTGGCTCCCAGTACTGACGTGGCGAGGCACATGGCCTTCTTGGATATGGAAACAACCACCACCGACTAGACAAAGCCTTTTAAGGAAAGTTAATATTTAATTTCCTTAAATAACTTTAGGTCAACCGAAAAGAACAATCAAATCACAAGGAAAAGAAAAAACAAAAGAACACAACATCGAAAACAAATTCGAAATACTAGAATCGTATGCCTCTTGTATTTGGTATTATTTTCCAAAAATAACTAGTATGACGCGGAAAGGAAAAATACTAGTTATACCTTTTAGAAAAACCTCTTGATCTTCTACCGTATTTCTCTTCTAACCTCGAACGTTGTGTGGGCAACGATCTTCCGAGATGAGAAACCACCAAAGCACCTTCTTCTCCTTTCTTCAAGTTTCGGCCAAGCACAAAGCTTCCAAAAGATGAAGATCTTTTTCCACCAACCAAGCTCCAAGGGATGCAAGAAATAAGACTCCTTTCTCTCCTTTTCTCCAAGCTAGATCCGGCCACTTCTATGCCTCCAAGAGATGATGAAGTCTCGGCCACAAGAAGGAGAAGAGAGAAGGAGAAGGGGAACCTCTAGGGGCCGGCCACACCAAGGAAGAAAAGAGAGGAAGAAAAAGAATAGAGTTATTCACCATGAAGCCTCCTCTACCCCCTCTTTTATAATTCTTGGTCTTGGCAAATAAGGAGATTTAAATAAAAACTTTCTTAATTCTTTTGCCATGAAAAGGAAAATTTATTTAATTAAAAATAATTTTCTCTTCTCCAATTTATTTGGCCGGCCACCTCTTTCCCCAAAACAAGGAGAGTTTTAATTAAAACAAAAATTAAAACTTTCTAATTTGTTTCTAGAAATTTATAAAAATTTCTCCAATAATTTTAATCCCTTCATGATTGGTTAATAAAAAGAAAATTTATAAAATTAAAATCTTTCTTTTAAACATGTGGATAATTTCCAAAAAGGAAAGTTATCTCTAAAAATTAAAATCTCCTTTCAATCTACAAATAAGGAAAGATATTAAATCTTTTCTTAATCTTTTGTAGAAACTAATAAAAGAGAATTTTTAATTTTTAAACTTTCTTTTAAATCATGAACATATTTAAAAGGAAAGTTTTTATCAACCTTTTAATCTACAAATAAGGAAAGAGATTTTAACTCTTCTCTTAATCTTTTGTAGAATCTTATAAAAGGAAAATTTTAAATTTTTAAACTCTCTTTTAAATCATGTTATCCACATAAGAAAAATTTTAAAAATAAAAATCCTTTTATTTTAATTTGGGTCGGCCACACCAAGCTTGAACCCAAGCTAGGGCCGGCCACCTTGAAGCACCCATGAACCAAACTTTGGCCGGCCCTAGCTTGGGTTCCAAGCTAGCTTGGCCGGCCCCTATGGGATGGGTAAGAAGGTGGGTATAGGTGGGTATAGTACTCTATAATTAAGAGGCTATGATAGGGATCAAGAGGAGGAATTGGTTTTGGTCTCCCGATAAAATTAAGCATCCCGTGTTCGCCCCGAACACACAACTTAATTTTATCAATAATAATTCATTCCACTAGAGAACTATTATTGAACTACCGCACCAATCCCAAATTACATTTTGAGCTCCTTCTTATTATGAGTGTGTTAGTCTCCCTGTGTTTAAGATGTCGAATGTCCACTAATTAAGTGAGTTACTGACAACTCATTTAATTAATATCTTAGTCCAAGAGTAGTACCACTCAACTTCATCGTCATGTCGGACTAAGTCCACCTGCAGGGTTTAACATGACAATCCTTATGAGCTCCTCTTGGGGGCATTCTCAACCAAGATCACTAGGACACAGTTTCCTTCTATAATCAACAACACACACTATAAGTGATATCATTTCCCAACTTATCGGGCTTATTGATTTATCAAACTAAATCTCACCCATTGATAAATTAAAGAAATAAATATCAAATATATGTGTTTGTTATTATATTAGGATTAAGAGCACACACTTCCATAATAACTGAGGTCTTTGTTCCTTTATAAAGTCAGTATAAAAGAAACGACTTCTAATGGTCCTACTCAATACACTCTAAGTGTACTAGTGTAATTATATAGTTAAGATAAACTAATACCTAATTACACTACGACCTTCCAATGGTTTGTTCCTTTCCATCATGGTCGTGAGCTACTGTTTATAATTTATAAGGTACTGATAACATGATCCTCTGTGTGTGACACCACACACCATGTTATCTACAATATAAATTAATTGAACAACTACATTTATCATAAATGTAGACATTTGACCAATGTGATTCTTATTTCTAGATAAATGTTTATACCAAAAGCTAGGCTTTTAGTATACATCCTAACAATCTCCCACTTATACTAAAAAACTAAGCTGCTATATCTGCTACCATACATCTGATTCCCAAACCTTCATCATGCTCATCAAAAGCTCTTGCCTTAAGGGCTTTAGTGAAAGGATCTTCTAGGTTATTACTTGATGCAATCTAGGCAGCAACAACTTCTTCTCGTTTATGTTAGGATCGGTTGAGCTAGAGGGGGGGGGGGGGATGGCTCACATCATTTTCTTGATCTTGATTTTGCACAACGGAAACTTGAAGCCAATGCTAACTCCGGTATTTACTTGGTATCCACCTCCTCAAGGAGGTGACTAGTCCAAGGATCCACACCACTCACCACACTTTCACTATCCAAAAACCCTCCTTCTCGGAATCACACCGAAGGTGGAGAAACCTTACAATACTTACAATACTTCCTCTCCCAAAGGAAATAACTCACACTCACTACAATGAAGAAGAGAAGAGATTTACAAACTAGAAATAGCTTCTTCCTTGTGGCGTGAGATTTGAAAGCTTGGAGAGATTGAGAGCTCTAACTTCCAACGCTTGAGAGATCTTGAGCACTTAAAGGATTCTTCACACCAGAGCAATAGAACAATAATTCTTGTTAATCGATGCTTATTCCTCGTTCTTCCAGCCTTTTAAATGTCAAGAAAAGTAGCCGTTTCTCACACTGTCGTCGCCGTGGATCGATTGAGATTATGTCCCAATCGATTCACAAGTATCCGTTGGAAGCCATCGCGTCAAGATCAACGGTGCAGATTCTTTTATTTGACTTGGATCGATTGGGACAGAGTTTGAATCAATTCAGCCGCTTGCTCATGAAATCGTAGCTTTGTGAATCGATCGGTTGATCAATTCAGAATAATTCTGTGCTTCGCACAGAATGTTCACGGATCGATCGGCCGATCGATTCAATACTTTGAATCGATCGGCTGATCGATTCAGAAGGATTCTGTGCTTCGCACAGAATGTTCACGGATCGATCGGCTGATCGATTCAGAAGCGTTCTGTGCTTCGCGCAGATCCTTTCCAATCTATCGGCCGATCGATTGACTTACCTTCAATCGATCGGTTGATCGATTCAAAGACATTCTGCCTCACAGCCATGCCTGAATCGATTCACCAATTTATCTCTGATAGTGAGCCTAACACACATATAATCTTGTGACCTACAGGAACTTCTTTTGCCAAGAATCCGGTCCCCGACCTTCTCGGACTTCTCTTGCATCTGGTCTTCTAAACCTGCAAGAAATCGTTTAACCAAGAATCCAGTCCTTGACCTTCTTGGACTTCTCTTGCATCTGGTCTTCCGACCTGCAAGAAACTCCTCCTGCAAACTTACAATGTGTGTTAGTTCCAACGTATTAACCTAAACTTAAATAATTGTCAACACATTGAAACTTCCAGGGCATGATTGCACCAACAATCTCCCCCTTTTTGATGTTTGACAATCTATTTAAGTTTAGGCTAACTTCCAAAATATCATAATGATACAATGATAGATAATGATAGCAATAACGCTGAAAATCATCTAAGTTTAGCATAAGCAATAAACATGAACATATTTAAGTAGTAAGTTTGATTTTAATTATCTTAAGCGTAAACTTCAACAATATCTCCCCCTTTGTCAAAAATAAAAAAAAAACAGAACTCCCCCTCAAAAAGTGCATGAGGCAAATATGATAAATCCGAGGGGTGCGCCCCCTAAAACACATATAGCCACAGAATAGAACAACATTGAAATAGAGACATATATATATGTAAACAAAATGAAATACATCATAAGGAGTATATCATACATTCAAAAAGAGACGAAGTTCACACAGTGACTCCATAACAACAACCATCCATATAGCATACAATAACATGTCATAGCGGGACAAAGAACTCGATAAGATCATCGCCCGAAGGAGGGGGATCAGTAACAAGAGCAGGAGGAGGAGTCGAAGTAGTAGCTGGAGCAGGAACCACCTCAGTGTCAGCACCAGCAGCATCCGCAACCTGGGGAACGGGAGCAGTGGAGGGAGTAGACTGAGACGGATTACCCGTCACCCAGGAGCTCACCAAATCCACTAATGTATCCATGGTCACCTGCATCGAAGTCTGTCGATGGACCATGGTCTCCATCATGGAACGCAGGTCGGCTACCTCCATGGACAGCTCCTCCAGTCGAATGTCGACAGTCTCCTCGAATGTCAGAGAAGCCGGCTCGGGAATATCCTCCTCAGCATCATCCGCCGCAGGGACCAAGGCCTGGGCAGCCCCCCTGTGGCGAGCCCGGGGTCCCTCACCAAAAGCACGGCCATCGATCCATCGAACTTCAGCTGGACCACCAATCAAGCCCATCTTCTTGAAAGAGCGGGAAGAAATCCGAGAATAAGCCACTATCATGTGCTCCAGCCGTCCCCGGGAGACATCTATCTTCTGGGACGCCAGCCAATCTGTGATAAGATGCCCGAAAGGCATATGTATCGTCTGCTGCACGGGCTGGGTAAAATGAATGATGCAATGAAAGATGTTCAGAGCGACGTTGATGTCAAGGGAATAACGAATGGCATAGAGAGCAAACATATGAGGCGGTCGTAGAGCGGCTAGGGCACGAGAGGCAATGGGGAAAAGGCAGTTGATGATCACTTTAAACAAAGCGGCATTTTCAGCCGATAACTCAAGAGAAGAAAACTTAGTGATATGAGCATCTGGCCCATCCGGACGAGGACGACCAAAGAAGAACTGATGCATGGATGCAATGCTAATATGCTCAAAAGGTGGAGGCAGCTCATCGGGAAGAGTTGGATAGAAGACAAAATCATTGTTTGAAGGTAGACATTCGAGATAAGATTGAAGAATCTCATAAGAGAAGTCCAGGCTCCGTTTTGCAACACGAGTGTGATAATTTACACCATCTAAAGTGTGTAAATTATTATAGAATTCGGAGACAAGACCTACATTGACGTCCCTCTCACAGGTCAACAAGGAGTCAAGTTTATAATGCTTGAACCTATTATAGGTATCAAAACAAGATGTCCTATAGTATTGCAAATCAACTGATCTAGGGGGTATAAGTTTGAAAGCGTTTTTGCTAAAAGCTTGTTGCATTGCAGCATTTGGAAATCTCGGATCAGTGGGAGGTTGAAGATGTGAGGAAGGTACAGACGATCCTTCGCCCGATTCACGAACCTTTTGTTTCTTTCTGTGGGATAGAAAACAAATGCAAGAGAGGCACACGGTTTGACAGTGAACGAGAAGGATAAGCAAAAAATTCAAGGGCAATGCAAGTAATGCAATGCATGAGGGATAATGCAATGCACAAAGACACACAAGAACCATATAGATTAGGTCAAAAATAGGAGCAAAAAGAACAACAAGGAGTAGAGCAAAGAACTTTACCTAGGGTTAGGGTTTGGAGTCCGCATTTTGTGTGAGGACGCGGAGACGAGGAAAGGAGCTGCCCAGTGTGTCGAGAGAGAACTGGAAGAGAAATGGAATAGCTCCCCTTCACCGGAGAAGCACGCCGGAGTGACGATTGAGACAGACGAAAACGTCGCCTGGGAAGTCGCCTAGGGCAAGACCGCGTCGAGAGAGAGAAACGGAAGAAATAGAATGAGGGGATCAATTCGGATCTAAGGGTTTAAGACGGGTTTTGAGGTTTTGATCGATCGACCGATCGATTGAGAGTAAGTGAATCGATCGGTCGATCGATTCACAATGCTTCTGAGAAAATGTGAACAGGCATCTCAATCGATCCAACGATCGATTCAAACGGGATGAATCGATCCATTGATCGATTAAAATGCATTCTGTGAAAATCGAATAACGTTGTCCAATCGATCCATTGATCGATTGAGATGGTCTGAATCGATCCATTGATCGATTTAGATGCCTTCTGTGAAAATCGAATAACGTTGTTCAATCGATCCAATGATTGATTGAAATGGTCTGAATCGATCCATTGATCGATTCAAATGCTCTCTGGAGTGAAACGTGAACCTCCCAATCGATCGACGGATCGATTGGGAAGTCTGATATTTCTGCATTTCTGAAAACCTCTCAGATCCAAGATTTGGAAACGCACAAATAATTGTATATTCCTCTAAAAATCACGAAATTTGGTGTAAACACTATTCATGTCTCATATTATCAAGGAAAAATAAAGGTTTACAAAAAGTGACACTCCCTAGATAAGATTTACACAAAATTAAAAATTGTTGAAAACATCAATGATTCGAGTGAGTCTTATCAAGGTTTCAAAAATAAGTATGGTGCCTATGGTGATTTTAAAAATTTCCAATCATAATCGTAGGGCAACGTACACATGATTTGTACACGTGCTTTCCCTATGATTGGACAAATGAATGTTTCATATGAAAATCATTTTTCTTGACCAAAATAATGCATCATAACAAGCATTATGATCAAAGTAAATGTCCCTAGCCTCTCACCCCCATCTAATCACATTAAGAGGACAATCCTATGTTTTTTGTGAGAGGCACAGCTTAAGGTGAATAAAACTTAAGGAGCTTTACTTATGAAGTGATCATGGAGGATATGATTTAATCGATACAACACATTCCCAATTCCCTTCTAAGAAAACTAAATTCAACTTCGGGAAGAGGTTTGGTGAAGATATCGGCTAAGTTTGATTTTGATCCAACATAATTTAAAATGATATCACCTCGAGTTACATGATCACGAATAAAATGATGTTTAACCTCTATGTGTTTCGTTCTTGAATGATGAACGGGATTTTTGGTTAAGTTGATTGTACTCACATTATCACAAAGAACTTGAACATTGTTATAGGTAAGTTTATAGTCTTCTAGAGTATGAGTCATCCACAATAATTGTGATACACATTCTCCCATGGCAATATATTCCGCTTCGGTTGTGGAGAGAGCTACACAATGTTGCTTTCTACTTGACCAACTTACCAAAGAGGACCCTAGAAATTGACAGCTACCACTAGTGCTTTTGTGATCCAACTTGCATCCGGCATAATCAGAATTGGTATAGCCTACTAGGTCAAAAGTTTCGGTTATAGGATACCAAAGACCAACATTTTGAGTCCCCTTGAGATAACAAAGAATTCGCTTAACGGCACTCAAATGTGACTCCTTGGCACAAGATTGATACCTAGCACATATACCTACGGCGAAAAGTATATCCGGTCTACTAGCCGTGAGATAGAGAAGACTTCCTATAGCACTACGATACACTTTGGAGTCAACTTTTTTCCCCTCAATGTCTTTATCCAACTTAGTATTTGTGGCCATGGGGGTAGATATTTCCTTTGCATTTTCCATTCCAAATTTCTTAAATAGCTCTTTGACATATTTGGATTGATGAATGTAAATGCCTTCTTTTGTTTGCTTAATTTGTAGTCCTAGGAAAAATGTCAACTCACCAACCAAACTCATTTCGAATTCACTCTCCATGTGATTAATGAATTCATTTAAAAAATCTTTATTTGTGGAACCACAAATAATGTCATCTACATATACTGGGGCCACAAACATATCATTACCATTATTTTTCAAGAATAAAGTAGGATCAATTTTTCCTCTATGAAACCCTTTTGATACTAGAAATGTTGACAATCGTTCATACCAAGTCCGAGGAGCTTGTTTTAGTCCATATAAGGTCTTTTTAAGTTTATATACATGGGTTGGACACTCCAAAATCTCAAATCCCGGTGGTTGCTCAACATATACTTCTTCTTTTATTACACCATTTAAAAATGCTGATTTTACATCCATTTGGTACAATTTGAAACCCTTGTGGGCGGCAAAGGCCAACATCATTCTAATTGACTCTAATCTTGCTACGGGTGCATAAGTTTCATCATAGTCCAACCCTTCTACTTGATTGAAACCCCTAGCGACCAATCTAGCTTTGTTTCTCACCACTATCCCTTTATCATCAAGTTTGTTCCTAAAGACCCATTTTGTATCAATAATTGATTTGTTGTTAGGCCAAGGAACTAAATCTCAAACTTGACTTCTCTCAAATTGAGATAATTCATCTTGCATTGCTAAAATCCAATCCGGATCAAACAAGGCATCATCAATGGTTTTTGGTTCTATTTGAGATATTAAGGCAACTTGACTTCCTTCATTTCTAAAGTAAGATCGAGTTCTCACTCCTTGAGTAATGTCTCCTACTACTTGATCTAAGGGATGATTTACATGAGTCCTAGTAGGTCTTGAGTCTTGATTTGTTATAGTTTCGGGTTCAAGTGGAAAAGGTTCATTTTTCTCACCATCACTTTCTTGATTTTCTTCTCCTTGATGATTTACCTCATTTAGTGTTAGTTTCTCTAACTCAAATTGTAATTCTTCATCGTTTGTTCTTATAGAGTTTAAAGAGGGATTTTCTTCAAAGACAACATTTAGTGATTCTTCAACTAGTTTTGATCTTTTGTTGTAAATTCGGTATGCCTTGCTATGACTTGAGTAGCCTACAAGAATTCCCTCATCCGCCTTAGCGGAAAACTTTCCCAAGTGATCCTTGGTGTTTAGAATATAGACCTTACACCCAAATACTCTAAGATGCTTAATTGTAGGTTGTTTACCAAACCACAATTCATGAGGTGTTTTTCCTAGAAACTTATGTATTAAAGTTCGATTTTGGACATAACAAGCCGTATTAATTGCTTCGGCCCATAGGAAACTATGTAGTGAATATTCATTTAACATGCTCCTAGCGGCCTCTTGCAAAACCCTATTTTTCCTCTCAACAACTCCATTTTGTTGAGGTGTTCTAGGGGTTGAAAATTCATGTTTATATCCTTTTTCTATACAAAAATTAGTGAATCTATCATTTTCAAACTCACCTCCATGATCACTTCTTATTTTGTTTATCTTATGAGCCTTTTCATTTTCTACTCTATTACAAAAGGCAATCAAGGTATCTAGAGTTTGATCCTTATGTTTCAAGAAAAACACCCATGTATATCTAGTGTAATCATCCACAATCACAAAGCAATATCTACTACCATTTAAAGAAATATATCTACTACTATCAAATAAATCCATGTGAATGAGCTCCAAAGCATTTGAGGTACTTACAACATTTTTACCTTTATGAGTAGCTTTGGTTTGCTTACCCATTTGACATGCATCACATATTTTATCTTTTTGAAACTTCAACTTTGGCAATCCATGCACCAACTCCTTTTTTGAGAGGTTTTTGATATTCTTCATGTTTGTGTGAGCGAGTCTCCGGTGCCAAAGCCACGTCTCCTCTTCTTTGGACATGAGACACTTAGCAAACACATTAGTAGCACCAAATAGTTCAACTTGATAAATATTCTCTCTTCTATGGCCTATGAGAATATTGGTGTTTAGTTCACTATGCTTGATTAGGCATTGAGATGAGTTGAACTCCACTCCATAACCCGAATCACATAGTTGACTAACACTCAAAAGATTAAAAACCATGCCTTTCACTAATAACACATTTTTAATTACAAATTTTTCCGAAATTCTAATATCTCCAATTCCTATAACTTTTAACTCACCACTATTACCAAAAGAAACGGTACCTTTACTTTTGTGTCTAAATGATGAAAATTTTGATGAGTCCCCCGTCATATGCTTAGAGCATCCACTATCTACGAACCATGTTGTTGGATGCTCCCCCTTCGCGCATGCCTATTTAAACATGATGAACCAAATGTTTTGGTACCCACACTTTGGGACCGGTAGCATCAATAACAAATTGCTTGGGTACCCAAGCTTGAACAACCTTAACCCTTGAAGCATGGTTTCTACTAATTAGGGACATGAATTTAACTTCCTTATCTTGAGATTTAAAACCTAGTCCCGCTTTGTTGTACACACCTCTTTGAGCTCCTAGAATCATGTCTAAGTATTTTGAGCTTGAAGTAAATTTTACTAGAGCACATCTAAGATCATCAACTTGTGATTTCAATGATACATTTTCTTTTTCAAGATCATCAACATCATTTTTGTCATTTTCATGAAGCATGCAACTTTCACATGGCACAATTTCATTTTTGAGTGATTTCAATTCATTTTGCAATTTTTAACCTTCCCTTTTGATTTAGCTAGTGCATTGGTTAAGCATGCAATGGTGGCATACATCTTATCAAGCTTGGGAGAAATTACCTCATCATCACTAGATGATGACTCACTTGAAGACTCCACATCTTCTCCATGACTATCTTCATCTTCACTATCTTCTACATGACTTAAGGCCATGAGAGTCATGTGCTTTGAGCTCTTCCTTTCATCTTCTTCCGATGAGCTTGATGATGAGTCATCCCATGTGGCTTTCAACGCCTTCTTCTTTTTCTTGGTCTTTTCCTCTTGCTTCTTCAATTTTGGACACTCCGTTTTGTAGTGCCCCTTTTTCTTACATTCATAGCAAATTACATCAGTCTTATTCTTAGAATCCACAAGAGATTTACCTTTTCTTTTCTCATCATTGAAGATTTTCTTAACATCCTTCTTGTCAAACTTCCTTGAATGTCTCATCATTCTTCGAACGAAGTTTGCCATTTCACTTGATGATAGCTCTTCATCACTATCACTATCACTATCACTATCTTGTTCGGATTCTGAAGATGACTCCTTCTTCTCCTTTTTCTTTTCTTTGTGCTTCTTTTTGCTCTTTTCACCTGCAACCAAGGCTATACCTTTCTCCTTATGGCTTGTGTTAGCTTGCTCATGCAATTCAAGTTCACAAAATAATTCATCCAATTTCACTATTGACAAATCCCTTGAAACCTTATAAGCATCCACCATGGATGACCATAAAGAGTTTCTTGGGAAAGATTTTAAAGCATACCTTATGAGATCTCGGTTCTCCACACTCTCTCCAACTGAATGAAGACCATTTAGGAGTTCGTTGAATCTCCCATGTAGTGAGCTTACCGTTTCTCCATCCTTCATGGTGAAGTTTTGAAGTTGATTTATCAACAAATCCCTCTTTGCAATTCTTGAATCCTTGGTGCCTTCATTTAGTTCAATAAGCTTATCCCACAAATCCTTGGCAGTATTAAAGGGTCCAACTTTGTTGAGTTGTTCCAAGCTTAATCCACATTGAAGAGTCACAATCGCCTTTGCATTTGCTTGAGCCTTCATTTTTTGTTCAACAGTCCACCATGATGACTCAAGCATTTTTCCATTTTCAGTTGGCGCCATGAATCCCTCCGTGATTGAGAACCACATATCAATTTCGGTCATGAGATAGTGTTCCATGCGGCTCTTCCAATAAGCAAAATTGCTGCCATCATAGAATGGTGGTCGTGAAGTACTATGTGTTGGTTGCTACTCGGAAAACCTAGAGGTTCCACTGTACAAAAATTTTGTACAAAGGTCTGAACCTTTTCCTAGCTACCATGTGTTCTTTTAAATTAAATTTTGGATCGCCTGCGGAACTTAACACGTTTGATCCAAAACTTAATCTATTCGTTCTTTTAGGTTTTGACTTGGGTCTCCTGCGGAACTTAACACGTTCGACCCAAATCACCTTAAGTTATTAATTCCATTAAATATTAATTTCCATAATTGGTTCCCAGTACTGACGTGGCGAGGCACATGACCTTCTTGGATATGGGAGCAACCACCACCGACTAGACAAAACCTTTTATGGAAAGCTAATATTTAATTTCCTAAAATAACTTTAGGTTAACCGAAAAGAACAATCAAATCACAAGGAAAAAAAAATAAAAGAACACAACATCGAAAAACATATTCGAAATACTAGAATCGCATGCCTCTTGTATTTGGTATTATTTCCAAAAATAACTAGTATGATGCGGAAAGAAAAATTACTAGTTATACCTTTTAGAAAGACCTCTTGATCTTCTACCGTATTCCTCTTCTAACCTCGGACGTTGTGTGGGCAACGATCTTCCGAGATGAGAAACCACCAAAGCACCTTCTTTTTCTTTCTTCAAATTTCAGCCAAGCACAAAGCTTCCAAAAGATGAAGATCTTTTCCACCAACCAAGCTCCAAGGGATGTAAGCTTTCTCTCCTTCTTCCTCAAGCTAGATCCGGCCACCAATTAAAACTCCATGAGCATGAAGAGGTTCGGCCACAAAGAGAAGAAGAAGAGAAGAAGAAAGGGTCGGCCACACCACCAAGGAAAAGAGGGAGAAAAATATAATAGAGTCCTTAGCCTTGAAGCCTCCTCTACCCCCTCTTTTATAATCCTTGGTCTTGGCAAATAAGGAAAATTTAATAAAAACTTCCTTAATTCTTTTGCCATTGAAAAGGAAAATTTATTTAATTAAAAATAATTTTTCTTTTCAATTTGTAATGGCCGGCCACCACATAAATTCTCCAAGCAAATAAAATTTTAAACAAAAATTAAAACTTCCTTATTTGCTTCCAGAAATTTATAAAAAATTTGTCCAATAATTTTTATCCCTTCATGATTGGTTTATAAAAAGGAAATTTAATAAATTAAAATCTTTCTTTTAAACATGTGGATAAAAAGAAAGTTATCTCTATAAATTAAAAACTCTTTTAATCTACAAATAAGGAAAGATATCAAATCTTTTCTTAATCTTTTGTAGAAACTTATAAAAGAGAATATTTAATTTTAAACTCTCTTTTAAATCATGAACATGGTTAAAAGGAAAGTTTTCTTAAAATTTAAAATCCTCCTTTAATCAACAAATAAGGAAAGATTTCAAATTTTAAACTCTCTTTTAAACATGTAGATGATTTACAAATTAGGAAAGTTTTTACCAAAAATTAAAACCATCCTTTTAAACTACAAATAAGGAAAGAGATTAATCTCTTCTCTTAATCTTTTGTAGAAAGCTATAAAAGAAAATTTTTAATTTTTAAACTCTTTTTTAAAATCATGATATCCACATAAGAAATAATTTTAATAAAAAACCTTTTTAATATTCTAGTGGCCGGCCACCTAAGCTTGGGACCCAAGCTTTGGCCGGCCACCTACATGGCTCATCCACTTGGTCTTGGCCGGCCCTAGCTTGGGTTCCAAGCTAGCTTGGCCGGCCCCATTGGATGGGTAAGAAGGTGGGTATGCGGTGGGTATAAATCTCTATATACTAGAGGCTACGATAGGGACTGAGAGGAGGAATTGGTTTTGGTCTCCCGATAAAATTAAGCATCTCGTGCTCACCCCGAACACACAACTTAATTTTATCAATAATAATTCATTCCACTAGAGAACTATTATTGAACTACCGCACCAATCCTAAATTACATTTTGGGCTCCTTCTTATCATGAGTGTGTTAGTCTCCCTATGTTTAAGATAACAAATGCCCACTAATTAAGTAAGTTACTGACAACTCACTTAATTAATATCTAGCTCCAAAAGTAGTACCACTCAACTTCATCGTCATGTCGGACTAAGTCCACCTGCAGGGTTTAACATGACAATCCTTATGAGCTCCTCTTGGGGGCATTCTCGACCTAGATTACTAGGACACAGTTTCCTTCTATAATCAACAACACATACTATAAGTGATATCATTTCCCAACTTATCGGGCTTATTGATTCATCGAACTAAATCTCACCCATTGATAAATTAAAGAAATAAATATCAAATATATGTGCTTGTTATTATATTAGGATTAAGAGCACACACTTCCATAATAACTGAGGTCTTTGTTCCTTTATAAAGTCAGTATAAAAGAAACGACCTCTAATGGTCCTACTCAATACACTCTTAGTGTACTAGTGTAATTATATAGTTAAGATAAACTAACACTTAATTACACTACGACCTTCCAATGGTTTGTTCCTTTCCATCATGGTCGTGAGCTACTGTTTATAATTTATAAGGTACTGATAACATGATCTTCTGTGTGTGACACCACACACCATGTTATCTACAATATAAATTAATTGAACAACTACATTTATTACAAATGTAGACATTTGACCAATGTGATTCTTATTTCTAGATAAATGTTTTATACCAAAAGCTAGGCTTTTAGTATACATTCTAACAATCTCCCACTTATACTAAAAGACTAAGCTGCCATATCTGCTGCCATACATCTGATTCTCATGCCTTTCAAAAAGCTCTTGCCTTAAGGACCTTAGGTTATCATCTGATGCAATCTAGGCGGCAACAACTTCTCCTCGTTATACAATTTCTCGTATTGAGTAGTACTTGCGCTCTATTGTGTTTACTTGCCTTATAGACTCATGGTTTCTTCGAGTTTGCTACTGCACCATTATTATTACAATAAATTGTAATAATCTTTGGACAAACTAGAAATCATATCTAAGTCTATCTTGAGATTATTAAGTCATTCAGCTTTTATGGCTACCTCAGAGGCTTGCCATATACTCAGCTTCTATGGTGGAGTCCAGAAAAACACCTATGCTTATCACTCTTCCATAGTTATGACTTTTCCTCCTAAAGTAAACACAAAACCCCGAGGTCGACTTATTATTGTCCCTATCCGATTGGAAGTCAAAATCCGTGCAACCTACAGGAACCAAATTAACTACCTTGTAAGCTAGCATATAATCTCTAGCGCCTCTAAGGTACTTTAATATATGCTTTACTGCAGTCCAATGTCCTTGTCTAGGGTTACTTTGATATCTGCTAACTATGCCATTGGCAAAACAGATTTCTGATTTCGTGCATAGCATACATTAGGTTGTCTAATTGCCGAAGCATAAAGAACTGCCTACATGTCCTCAATCTCCTTTGATGTCATCGGAGACATCTCTTTAGATAAAGACACTCCATGCTTAAAAGGTAAGAAACCTTTCGAGGAGTTTTGCATGCTTAAAACGAGCAAGGATTTTCCGATGTATCAAGCTTGGGATAAGTAAAATATATATTTTTTCTTTCGATCCCTTATTACTTTGATCTCAAAAATATATACATTCTCCCAAGTCCTTTATATCGAATTATTTGGACAACCATACCCTTACTTCTGACAACATTTTGATATTGTTTCCAACTACCAAAAATGTTATCTACGTATAGTACAAGAAATACCACTACGTTTCCATCACACCTTTTGTATACACAAGACTTATCCGTTTACTCAATAAATCCATAGGTCTGGATTACTTTGATAAACCGGATGTTCCAAGACCTTGAAGCTTTGCCTCAGTCCATAGACTGATTGAGCTTGCACACAAGATGCTCTTAGCCCTTTGCAATGAACCCTTCTGGTTGCTTTATATGGATGCTTTCATCAAGACTTCCATTAAGAAATGCTGTCTTGACATCCACTTGCCAAATAGATAAAAGAATCCGGATAGACTTAAGCATGGCTACCAGTGAAAAAGTTTCCTTTTTCATCAAGTCTTGCTTTGAAAGTTACTACCTTCCTTTCTATCCCTCTTTTCCTATTATAGACCTTTTAACACCCAAAGGTTTTTACACCATTTGGTGGTTCTACAAGCTTCCAGATTTTATTAGAATACATATATTCTAATTCTGTTATTCATTACTCTTTGTCAAGATGTTGCATCTTTATCTTGGAGTGTTTCGTCATATGTCCGGAGATCAGGTTCATGTCCTCCAGGGATCGAGTCCATAAACTGTCACGCCCCAAAGGAGTCCTTGCCAGACAAAAATCCGGCAGAGTCTCCCCTGTACTAGTGACAATATGAAGCATCACTACAAGCAAAATACATCAGCCACATGCGGCTGGAATATTTATATACACAACCACGCAGTTATAATAACAGCCCACACGGCTGGAATGAAACAATCACAACCACGCAGTTATATATAAAACAGCCCACACGGCTGTACCAAAAACCAACACAGCGGAAAAACGAAAACGGAAAGCCCACACAAGACAAATAGATACAATGCATGCCGGCACGGCTTAAACACAAATACAACACCAAAAGAATAAGATAGCCACATGGCTAAACACAAATACAATGCCACGAATAAGAAAAGAATATACAATAGAAAATGAACACAGTCTTCGGATGTGACGTAGGACCCGGCAGACAGGATACTCCGAGCGACACCAACCATCTACAGGCTACCTGAAAACATAAATGTATACATGCGGTGGTGAGTATAGGTAACTCAGCGGGTAATAGAAAAGACAATGCACGGTCTACAAATAAAACATGGAGATCAAAAGTATACAGTCTCAGTAGGGAATAAGAACATGATCATACTATCATAATCAATGCATCTGAACATACCTGACATAATAACCTGACATAAACTGTACAAACCACAACTAGCATAATGACAGATACATACCCAATCTGGAATCGACACATGGTACAATGATCAGTAAACTCACCGGATCTGCAACAGATATACCCGTGACACCTGTGCAATATAAGTACGACTGCATATACATGTAAAATAAATGACATGTATGCAGCATGGCAACCAAATGCAACAACCATATCTCAATCAAGTGCAACAACGACAATCACATGCAACTAGTATCTACTAGGCATGTATGCAAATGCAGATGCACCGCGCATCAAATGCAGGAATAATAACTGCGTATGCATGCTCTATGGTCACCCCCGACACCTCTCCAGACACCACGACCCCAGTATGGCCGAGAGGCTTGGGTCCGTGACAACTGTACTACCCTCCAGCCCACTATATAGTGGTCGAGGCGGACAGTCCACTAGTAGCTATCTAGCTACATAGCATCAGGGTCCCTAACTGCTCACAACGCCGGATCTCACTAAACCTCGTGACCGGGTGGCACGACAGGACGAGCGGCAACTGATCTAGCTACCACTACCCATGAGTGGCCGAGTGTGCGGCGCTAAACCAAACCAACTGATGACCCTCTCACCACAAGGGAGACAATGGTCATCAGATGCAATGAATGATGAACATGATATATATATATATAATCATCATCCATGCAACACCCCAAACCTCATAAATACCTCCAACATGAGTATAATCGTCATGATACCTCCACGTATCCCACCAAACATATGTACACACTACACATGTATAATCAACCAAAAATCTCCAATAATCCCACCAGACACATGTACATAAAATATAAGTACAATCAACATGTATCCTCCAATAAAAACACAACGGACATGTGTATATACTCCGAACATACAATCAACACAACTCCTCCAAAAGTACATGACAAATATGTATGTACACACCCCATGTAAATGCACGGTCAACAAGATGACTCCTACAACACATCTCCACCTATGTACAGTCAACATCATATACCCAATCAGCATGGTAATACCAACAACCCGACAATCCCTACAAGACATACTCTATACGTGTAATCACAATAGAGTAGATATCAAGAGTGGAGACTGTATATGAATTAAAATAGATCATCACAAGGGTCAAGCATAAGTATCATGCAGGAAAAACAGCAACCGATCATGATATAAGATAAAGCAGCCTAATTCATCCAATAATATCCATGCACTAAGTACAAGAAAATCTACATAGAGGCCAAGGAAGAAATACCCGCCTTTATCTGTCGACCGCGTCAGATAAATCAATTCCACTTCGAGACGCTCGTCCCGAACCCAAGTCCTGCGAATCACATGGTATATATATAATGTGTAGCTAATCACATAATCAACAACAAACTAAACTCAAAACCTAATCCTACGTCGATTAGGTAACCCTGTTTAGTTTCCACCCAACGATCCAAACCAAAGTAGATGATAGGTCCATCCTTAAATTCCACTCTTTCTAAATCCAACCATAATCCACAATTCATCAATCTACCCAATGCACCTTAAATCAATTTCTACAATCATCTCCACTAATCCCAACAAATGTAGAAATGAAACTAATCTTCAAAACTCACCTAAATCAACATATCACAATACTTCCAAATACGAGAATCATCCAATCATTTAATCCATTAAATCAACCACTAAACATCATGAATCCAACATGTATAATTCGTCCACATAATCAATCCAATGATCCTAAGAATAATCACATAACCAACTATATCAACCAATCACCATCACCAACTAATTAACCAAAACACAACAACTTACCACTACAAGTAAAACCTTAATCCTTCTTTCAACCTTCCATGTTCACCCAAAACAAGGCAAACCTAATAAGAAAACTAGTGGTAAACACTTACCCTGAGATATAGCAGCCAATCCAGTACCTCACAGCTCTACACCCATTGTCCAGCAGCTACAATTACACCTACACACCAATTCTTCCAAGAATTAATCTAGAATACCAATTAAACAGCAAAGGGTTTGCTGAAACCATAATCAACAGTCCAAAACTTACCTCAATAGAACCTCCATCCTCACCCGTGACCTCCACAGCTGCAAGAATTGGAGAGGGCAATGACCGGCAACAAGGAGAGTCCACAGTACACCGACCCGATGCTTCCTCTCAACCGATCAAGAAGAACACTATAATCAGGAACCAATTCCTCAATAATTCTTGAATCCACAGCATTTCCAAACAAAGCCTTACCTTAATTGATCACCTACAGCTGATGTCGTGCGATCCACCTTGGATGGTGACGATCGGCAATGCCCACCAGTAACCAGGTCAAGGAGGAGAACCAAAAGGGCCACGATCCGTGGGGAACAAGGCGAATCCCTTCTCCTTGCCGTGCCCTAACTCCACCGAGTCACTGCCGCACGCGCACGAGCACAGCCTAAGAGAGGATCGCATCGTCGGAGATGGTCGGAGCCGTCAAGATTCGGCAACTCCTCCTCAGGCGACTCGGCGAGTACAGAACCACGGCAGAGGGAGCTCTCCGTCGGTGCCAGGCGCCCGCGCAGGAGAGGGAAGAAGAAAGGATCGCAAGAGGAGCCAATGGAGTCTTTGCCCTAACCTCGCCTGAAGGAAGATGGCCGGCGATCGTGAGCTCGGCGTCGGTAAGGCGAGAAATCGCCGGAGAAGGGTTTCGGGCAGAGAGAATCGGGAGAGGGAGGTGGGTTCGGCAGAATCGGGAAGGAGGAGAAGAAATCGGGGATTTAGGGATTATTAAACCTAGGTTAGTTTAATTAACCTTTAAGTTTATTCCTTAATCAATTTCTATTTAAGGGGTATTTTAAACAGGCTTTCACTATACCCCTAATTCATCCCCTCAAAACGAGTCATACGGACTCCGTTTAAATCCCGAAAAATTTCTAAAAATTTCAGAAAAATCCAATAAGATTTTTCGTCCAGTAATATTTATTATTTAATTTTTCTGATATCTTACAAAAACTCTCCCAAAACATGAATCTTTTTAGGTTGCCTAACAACCCTCCCACTACGACAAGGCACTTTCTGTAATTGTGTATCATTTGTGATACGTGTTGCAGTTTCCTTGTGGTATCTCATCTTGTACAGTTGGTACTAGATTAGACATGTCTTTTATTATTTCCTTAAGAACAAATTTTCTTATGGGCACATGGTTTATTACATAGTCCTTTTCTAAAAATCGGTCATTGATGCTAACAATGACCTTCTGATTTTTAAGACTATAAGCCTACTTTTATTTTACTAGGATAACCCACAAACAAGTGAATTCCTGTCCAACTTATCATTGTCTCTCTTCTGCATATGTGCTGGACTACCCGAATCCGAATATGATTCGAAATAGGTTTACGCCTATTCAGCAATTCTATATGAGTAGAGAGTTCTGACTTTAGAAGGTACTATATTCACTCCCGTTTCCAGAGTATATCCTTAAAATGATTTTGATAATATTCTTAATAACTCATCAATCTACTTATTTCCATAAGAGTCCTATACCTTCCTTTTCCTACACCATTCTGTTGGGGTGTACTAGGTGCAGTTAGTTTGGATTGAATCCCTACTTCTGATAAATGACTCCTAAATTCTTCCAAGAGGTACTTGCCACTACGATCTTATCGTAGTGTCTTGATACTTTTACTTTGTCGTTTCTCCACATCAGCCTCGTACTCTTTGAACTAATCAAAGCACTTAGACTTGCGGCACATCAAGTAAATATATCTGTATCTCAAATAGTTGTCTATAAAATAGATGAAATATTTGAAACAACCTTTTGCCTGGATGCTCATAGGATCACACAAATCAGAATGAACCAATTCCAATATATCTTTGACTCCATACCCCTTAGACTTAAAAGCTTCTTGGTTATTTTTCCTTCCAAGTAAGACTCGTAGGTTGGAAAGATTTCCACTACTAATGAACCCAAAAGTTTATCAGCTACCAATGAATCCTACTCAAGTTAATATAACCTAGCCTTAGAAGCCAAAGATATAATTGGTTCATTTTCGAAGGTTACTTTCTCTTAAAGTTAGAAGATGTGTTACTAATTTTCATTTGTTGCATCGTGAGAGTTATTGGATTTATAAATTGCCAACCAACGTACCAGAACAGATAACTTCCCTCTTTTTCTTAATAACAACTTTGTTATTAAAAGAGGCAGAATATCAAGTTCTTTGAATAGTTTAGAAACTGAAAACTAATTCTTTCTAAACTTGGTGCGTAAAGATAATTACTTAAAAATCCATGTTTTATTCTTATCAAAAGATAAACATCTCCCACTGCAACAGCTACCATTTTTACAGTAGTGCCCATGTAGACAGTGTTTTAATTTTCATTTAGTTGCCGGGTTTCCTGGAACCCTGCAATGAATTGCGGACATGATTAATGGCATCTGTATCTACACTCCAGGTTCTGGTAGATAACACCACTAAACTGAAAGGGAGTAAGTTAGGCGTTTATTACCTAGAGGGAGTTTGCTCTCTTAGGGGGAGAATGAAGGGCTTAACTTATGTATTTATTACCTAGTGGCATGAAGAAGGTTTAGGCTATGGGATTAGCCTAACTTACATGTGGTATTGTAAGTGATAGTGTTGGTATTGTCAAACATCAAAAAGGGGGAGATTGTTGGTGCAACATTCCTCAGGTCAAGGTTGACCTGGTTGACCAAGCTTGAGTCTTGGTTTAGATTTCGATGTTTGACAATGCAAGGTTGATTGAAGAAGAGTCAAGTAGGTCAAGGATGACCGGATACTTGACTGGGAAGTTCTAACTGGGATGTTAGGCAGGAGGAAAATCCTGGTGAGTGAAGCCAGGTGAAAGACCTAGTGAGTGAAGCTAGGCAATTGGGAAGTCCTAGTGAGTGACGCTAGGCAGGAGAAAAATTTTGGTGAGTGAAGCCAGGTGAAAGACCTAGTGAGTGAAGCTAGGTAATTGGGAAAGTCCTGGTGAGTGAAGCCAGGCAAGAGAAATCCAGATGGGTCAAGGTTGACCAGACATCTGGTGAGAGTCCAAGTAGGTCAAAGGGATTGACCGGATACTTGGCACGAGGAAGAAAAGTCCAAGTAGGTCTTAGGGAGTGACCGGATACTTGGCAAGAAGAGAAAAGTCCAAGTGGGTCAAAGGGATTGACCAGACACTTGGTGAGAGAGTCCTAGCTGGTCAAGGGTGACCGGATGCTAGGTCTTATGTACCAACAAGTCATGGTTGACTAGATGTTGGTTTAGGGGGCTTTGGGCTTGGTTTTGGGCAAAAACCAAGATCTGGATTGATCCGTGGATTGATCCAGCAGGTTTGGATTGATCCGTGGATTGATCCAGCAGGTTTGGATCGATCCGTGGATCGATCCAGCAGATCTGGATCGATCCACCGATCGATCCGGTGAGTCCCCGCGAACAGAACCCCTTTGGATCGATCCGTGGATCGATCCAGAGGTCCCAATCGATCAGTGGATCGATTGGGACGCTGCTGCTTCGCGCGATAAGCGCTGGATCGATCCGTGGATCGATCCAGGCATTTTTCCAGAGCACAGAGGCGCTCTGGATCGATCCGTGGATCGATCCAAAGCCTCCCCGATCGATTGGGAGCAATCCAATCGATTGGGATTCGACCGTTGGCGTCGTTTATAGCTGTTGGCGTGCGATTTCTTCAGCAGAACTTCACCGATTGATTCCAGATTCATCACAGCTCCTCCCCAGCACTCTCTAAGCTCCTCACCGCCAGTTCTTGAAGGTTCTTGGAGGTTCATCCAAGTCAAGAGGCGAGTTGCAATGAGAAGAAGAAGAAGCTAGGGTTTTTACTGCATCTCTTGTAAGCTTTTGCTTATTCTTTACTACCCTTTCTTCTACTTGTATTGAGAGTCTTGTAGGGCTTCTCCGCCTTCGGTAGTTACCGAAAAGGAGTGTTTATTAGTGGAGGTGTGTGTGTGTGCGTGGATCCTTGGACTAGTCACCTCTTGTGAGGTGGATACCAAGTAAAATCCTATTGTTAGCATTGTTGTAGTTTGTTTATTTGTATTCCACTGCGCATCACTTTGAAGAAACAAGCAACGAAGCACGACGAGCACACGCGAAGCTATTCACCCCCTCCCCCCCCTTCTAGCTACTTTTCGGTCCTAACAAGTGGTATCAGAGCGAGGCCGCTCTTCACCGGAATCATCGCCGGAAGGGTCAAGCATAACAAGAAGAGCTAGAGGGTGAAGAAGTTGAAGCAAAATTGTCAAAGTCAAAGAAATTCAAAAGCTCAACTTCTACAATGGAATTCCGAGATGGGCTCGGATTCGACACAAGGGTAGCTCCACCATACACTTCCACGAGCTTCAATTCTTGGAAATCAAGAATCGAAAATTTTCTTATGATGGAGATAGAGCAATGGTTTGCTCTTATGGAAGGCTTCAAGACTCCAACAAACTCAAAGGGCAAAGTTCTTAAGAGGAGCAAGTGGAGCTAAGAGCAAGTTCAAAGGTGCGAGGCCAATGACAAAGTGACCAAGCTTTTGGTCAATTTATTGCCAAGCACCATCCTTTGCAAAATTGGAGAATTTGAAGATGCAAAGGAATTATGGAGTAAATTGGCCAAGCTTCATGAAGAGATCCCCTCCACTGTACAAGAGCAAGAAGAATCCAGAGAGGGTAACTCCTTGGAGCAAGACCAAGAGGAGGACTCCGAGGTTGAGAGATGCTCAACCTCCGAAGAAGAAGTCCAAGAAGAAGCTTCATCTTCGAGGGAGTGCAATGAAGAGAACAAGGAGGGAGCATACTCCTTGTTCAATGTACAAGATGATGAAGCCTCCACCTCTAGGATTGAGGGGGAGTGTAGATCAATGAACCCGAAGCAAGAAGAGGCCTTCACATCCGGGTCAAGTGAAGAAGAAGAAGATGGTGCCACCTCCAAAATTCAAGAAATATCAAATGGAGGAGCAAGTGTCATCCCTACACAAGAAGGTAAAAATGTTTCAGTTAAAAATAAAAATCATATAATATGTTTTGAGTGTAGGGAAAGTGGGCACTACAAGAGCAAGTGTCCCAACTTGGCCAAGAAGAAGGGTCAAGTGACACAAAAGGGCAAGGAGAAGCCCAAGGAGACCACCCCCGGGACAAAGAAGAGCAAGGAGCACATTGTGTGCTTCTTGTGTCAACAAAAAGGGCATTACCGAAGTCAATGCCCCAAGGGGAAGAAGATGGTCAAGGCTCAAGGAGGCACTAGTCAAGGGGGAGCCTCTAAGGTAAAGAAGAAGGTAACATTTATTGAGCCTACCCCTTTACGTTATGGTAAAAAGCATGATAGTTCTAATTTTTATCATTTTAATGCAATTTACCATAAGAATAGAAAGCATGAGGGCATTAAGGAAAAGCATGTGGCCCTACATGCCAAGACTACCCAACCTAAGATTAGGAAGGTAGATAGACACTTGGGCGGGAACACTAAGGATAATAGATACATGCCCAAGAACAAAAATGCTCATGGACCAAAACCTAAGGATTTAATGATAGAAAATCAAGTCTTGAGGTCAAGACTTGATAAAATGGAAAAGACCCTAAAGAGGATGGAAAATATCCTACAAGGGCAAAATGAGAAATACCTAGGGCTAGGAAAATCAAAGCCATCCAATGGCCATAGAGGATTGGGATACAAACCAAAGGCTAAGAAGGATGTGCCCTCGTACCATAGAGTTCCATATAGTTATGGAACAAACCCTAGGTCCAGTGGTCAAGCCAAGAATACTAGGGAAGTTATCCCTAAGAGTATTTTTGCGAAAAATTTGACTAAGACTTCTAAGAAGTCTAAGAAAGTCACTAACAATGTCACAAGGGGAGTCACCCCTAGAGTTGATCTTGATGAGTCCCAAATGACCAAGGCTTTAAAGCCTAAGAGGGTCATTAGGAGGGTTGCTAGGGAAGTTATCCCTAGTGAATATTTAGTGAACCCAATGAGCTCAAATAGGTATTGGGTACCTAGGAGCATCTTCTCTACCCCATAAATGGGTTAGAGAGTGTCAACTCCAATTAGAAGGGTAGTTAACCCAACTTTGAGGAAATTGACACTCAAGGAGCATTTTCAAGGTTTTTGGGAACCTTTGAAAATGAAATGGAATATTTACTCCTTGGAAGAGTAAAATGTGCCATCATGGAAAATGATGATGTTAATTTCAATTGGCACAATTTGGGTAAATCTAGAGAACTCTTGAGGAAAAATGAAACATGCCAAGATTTGAGGATAAATTTGATCTTTAAGTGGCATGAATGAATCTAGAGTTCAAGAAGTGTCAAAATTAAGATTTTGGCATATTAGGGCAATCAAGGGTTAAAGCTTAAGTATTAGCTAAGGCTAAGGATACTTAGATAGGTAATCTAGGTATGTCTTATTCATGCTAAATCTTGCCATGATTGTTTGCCCTCACATGTCATGACATCATATTTAAGTTTATCTTTTGAAATGTCATGATAATGCTTAGGTTAGTTTTATGTCATGTTTATTTAAGTTCCAAACTTTATGCCATGACATCATGACATTGGCACATGCTTCTATTTATGATATTATTTCATGTCATGTCATCATCTCTTGCATTAATGATCAATTTAAATTGATTTAAGGATAGAAACACAATTTGATATTGAGATCAAATTGGTGTTTAGAAAATGCATGAGAACTTAGCCTAAGATGACCTAAACCCATATCTCACATCAAAAGGTGACTTATATGTGTTTTAGTGCACATTAGATACAAGTGAGATGTTAGGAAGATGAACAAAACTCAAGATGTTGTTTTAGTGCATTCTTTGAGTTTTAAGTTCATCAAAACACATAGTTATGTGTTTTCCCATCATTGGGAAAGCTAATGTACAAGTCATGTGCATTAAGCCCAAGGAACATGGTGGGATATTGGTTTTGAAAATGTTTTTAAAAAACAATTTTGGAAAACCTTGGTGAAGGCTATCTTTTGATAGTAATCACCATTGAATAGTTAGACACAAACTTGAAGAAAACACTAAAGTTTTTGCAAGTTCTCAAGTTTGTGTCAATCTTTGAAAATATGATATATTTTCATAGAAAACTATTTTTCCATGATAAAGTATACCCTAAGTAATGTCTACACGAAATTTCATGATTTTTGGATTTTTGTAGAATTCTCTAGGGATTTCTGAAGTTGGCTGATTTAGAATTTCAGCAACTATCAGAGCTCCAATCGATCCATGGATCGATTGGAGTGCCTGAATCGATCCGTGGATCGATTCAGAGGGCAATTCTCGTGAGCAGAAGCTCACTGGATCGATCAGCCGATCGATCCACACATCCTGAATCGATCAGTGGATCGATTCAAATAGGTTGAATCGATTAGAACCCAGCTCCAATCGATCCAGGATGCTGATTTTGGCTGGGAAGGCTTGATTTCAGCACTCTAAACTTATTTTAGTCAATGTAACCATTCCTAACCCCTCAAAATACATTTGTATACATAAAAAGAGTGTTTTCATGTTGAAAACAAGGATGGATTGGTTAAAGAAGGCTAAGTTGAAGTTTAGGTTGAGATTTGTTTCAAATTTTGAATATTTGAACCTCAAAACTTCTAAAAAATTGGGTTTCCTAAAGTTTTAGGGATTCCAAGTCATTGTTGGTGCAATGACAGAAATTACCACCATGTCTTTAGGGGGAGGGACTCTTTAAAGACATAAAAATTATTTTTCATGAACCTTGGAAGATGGTTGACCTTCCGTTAAGAATATGCTCAAGGTTGAGCGGTTGAACTTTAATGGGGAGTGGATATCCTCATTGTTCAAGTGGTTTCAAGTGGATAATGCTCAAGGGTGGGCATTTGCCTACATTAGGGGAGAATGTAGGGTTAAGGATAAATGAAGGGTATGAGACCTTCATTATCGTGTTGACCACAACGAGTGAAGTTGTGAACAACGATGAACAACTCTTCAGGGGAGAGTTTTCAACAAGTGAATTTGTTGATGTGTGCCAAAAAATGGGGCATGGTTTGATGTGTGCCAATAGGGGGAGAATGAAAGGGAGTAAGTTAGGCGTTTATTACCTAGAGGGAGTTTGCTCTCTTAGGGGGAGAATGAAGGGCTTAACTTATGTATTTATTACCTAGTGGCATGAAGAAGGTTTAGGCTATGGGATTAGCCTAACTTACATGTGGTATTGTAAGTGATAGTGTTGGTATTGTCAAACATCAAAAAGGGGGAGATTGTTGGTGCAACATTCCTCAGGTCAAGGTTGACCTGGTTGACCAAGCTTGAGTCTTGGTTTGAATTTCGATGTTTGACAATGCAAGGTTGATTGAAGAAGAGTCAAGTAGGTCAAGGATGACCGGATACTTGACTGGGAAGTCCTAACTAGGATGTTAGGCAGGAGGAAAATCCTGGTGAGTGAAGCCAGGTGAAAGACCTAGTGAGTGAAGCTAGGCAATTGGGAAGTCCTAGTGAGTGAAGCTAGGCAGGAGAAAAATTCTGGTGAGTGAAACCAGGTGAAAGACCTAGTGAGTGAAGCTAGGCAATTGGGAAAGTCCTGGTGAGTGAAGCCAGGCAAGAGAAATCCAGATGGGTCAAGGTTGACCAGACATCTGGTGAGAGTCCAAGTAGGTCAAAGGGATTGACCGGATACTTGGCACGAGGAAGAAAAGTCCAAGTAGGTCTTAGGGAGTGACCAGATACTTGGCAAGAAGAGAAAAGTCCAAGTGGGTCAAAGGGATTGACCAGACACTTGGTGAGAGAGTCCTAGCTGGTCAAGGGTGACCGAATGCTAGGTCTTATGTACCAACAAGTTATGGTTGACTAGATGTTGGTTTAGGGGGCTTTGGGCTTGGTTTTGGGCAAAAACCAAGATCTGGATTGATCCGTGGATTGATCCAGCAGGTTTGGATTGATCCGTGGATTGATCCAGCAGGTTTGGATCGATCCAGCAGATCTGGATCGATCCACTGATCGATCCAGTGAGTCCCCGCGAACAGAACCCCTTTGGATCGATCCGTGGATCGATCCAGAGGTCCCAATCGATCAGTGGATCGATTGGGACGCTGCTGCTTCGCGCGATAAGCGCTGGATCGATCCGTGGATCGATCAGGCGCTTTTCCGTGGATCGATCCAAAGCCTCCCGATCGATTGGGAGCAATCCAATCGATTGGGATTCGACCGTTGGCGTCGTTTATAGCTGCTGGCGTTCGAGAACTTCACCGATTGATTCCAGATTCATCACAGCTCCTCCCCAGCACTCTCTAAGCTCCTCACCGTCAGTTCTTGAAGGTTCTTGGAGGTTCATCCAAGTCAAGAGGTGAGTTGCAACGAGAAGAAGAAGAAGCTAGGGTTTTTACTGCATCTCTTGTAAGCTTTTGATTATTCTTTACTACCCTTTCTTCTACTTGTATTGAGAGTCTTGTAGGGCTTCTCCGCCTTCGGTAGTTACCGAAAAGGAGTGTTTATTAGTGGAGGTGTGTGTGTGTGCGTGGATCCTTGGACTAGTCACCTCTTGTGAGGTGGATACCAAGTAAAATCCTATTATTAGCATTGTTGTAGTTTGTTTCTTTGTATTCCGCTGCGCATCACTTTGAAGAAACAAGCAACGAAGCACGACGAGCACACCCGAAGCTATTCACCCCCCCCCCCTTCTAGCTACTTTTTGGTCCTAACATAAACATGTTTCAACTAATGAATTAAATACACCTATATTGTTCTTAGTTCTAAGAAGACAGTTTACTTTAATGTCCAAGTCCTATTTCCAATCATTACAATTGGGATTACTAAGTCTTTCTTATAGTATGACTACTAGGGGATCGACAAACATTTTAAATCCTAAGAATCACAAAAATACTTGGTCAAGATCAACTCCTTAAAAATCCCCATGAATTTTGTATGCCACGATAGTGTGGACGTATACAAAATCGAAGAGGAGATTTTATTCATTAATTTTATTATCTCGTCAACTTTACTTTATGACGAATAAAATTAATAGTTGATATGTCTTTGATCAAATATTTGGTCAAAAACTTTTGAATTTAAAAAATATTGATTCCTCAAACAATATTATTTAAATTCACCAACACCTCAAACACCGTGAATTTTGCATGCCACGTTAGTGTGGACGTATACAAATTCAACATTTGTAAAAGGAGGGTTTTAACCCATTAATTTTATTATCTTGTCAACCTAACTTTTTGACAAATAAAATTAATAGTTGGTATCATTTGGTCACACAAATAATAGCAGTGACTCCGATGGAGAGGATACTATTAGATGTGTCTAAGTGTATACCATTACTTGACACTAAGTCCATTAATAAGATTATGCCCCTTCCGTTGGGGAAGATCACACGCTCTTAATTAACTTCCTATAGTCATCCAAAAATGGAAGTCTGTTCTAGTGATCCACAAACAAGCTCATCCGTTATGGAGGAAGGCACTCGAGCCAACGCGCAAGCATCACTTACAAACCAGTAATGGAGACCATGGGATTTACTTAAAAATCCCTCTCCCACTTAGTTATTTATAAATGAGGAATTTTAACTATGCTAGCCTACTAAATATGTAAACTAACATGCACACACAGCACAATATAAAAGCAATAAATAGAAAATCTAATTTTCAACTATTATGGCTTTTATCTCTAGTTGTCCTCCGTGTGTTGTCATCCCAAGCTGCTGCCATATTTGGCCACTGCCACCGGGTCTAGCAGTCGCATCCATCTTGCTCCTAGTTCCGCTGCGCCTCTGGTCCTTAGAAGGTTCCACGCTTTGCAAGATTCGATCCGCGACATAAATAGAATTTTACATTTTGATCCTATATTCCTCGAAGGAATGTACATGTAAACTAGATCGAACATAAATAAAATTTACATCCATCGATCCTATATTCCATAAAAGGAATGTACATGTAACTAGATCAAAAAATAAAATCCTAATAAAACTAAATACAGCTCCTGCTGTATTTTATAATACAATTATGCACACACAATAAAATGCCCTTGACATGTCCAAGGGTCCAATCACACACATAATAACTATAAGCCATAATAGTTGGATCCTGCATCCACAAAGTTAGCACATCCTTCTATTAACCTGCCTAAATTATGTATGATATGTGCATAATTAAACTAATACCAAATACACAGAGGCAAAACCCTAGCTCTGATACCAATTGTTGGTTGCTACTCGGAAAACCTAGAGGTTCCACTGTACAAAAAATTTGTACAAAGGTCTGAACCTTTTCCTAGCTACCATGTGTTCTTTTAAATTAAATTTTGGATCGCCTGCGGAACTTAACACGTTTGATCCAAAACTTAATCTATTCGTTCTTTTAGGTTTTGACTTGGGTCTCCTGCGGAACTTAACACGTTCGACCCAAATCACCTTAAGTTATTAATTCCATTAAATATTAATTTCCATAATTGGTTCCCAGTACTACGTGACGAGGCACATGACCTTCTTGGATATGGGAGCAACCACACTGACTAGACAAAACCTTTTATGGAAAGCTAATATTTAATTTCCTAAAATAACTTTAGGTTAACCGAAAAGAACAATCAAATCACAAGGAAAAAAAAACAAAAGAACACAACATCGAAAAACATATTCGAAATACTAGAATCGCATGCCTCTTGTATTTGGTATTATTTCCAAAAATAACTAGTATGTTGCGGAAAGGAAAATTACTAGTTATACCTTTTAGAAAGACCTCTTGATCTTCTACCGTATTCCTCTTCTAACCTCGGACGTTGTGTGGGTAACGATCTTCCGAGATGAGAAACCACCAAAGCACCTTCTTTTCCTTTCTTCAAATTTCGGCCAAGCACAAAGCTTCCAAAAGATGAAGATCTTTTCCACCAACCAAGCTCCAAGGGATGTAAGCTTTCTCTCCTTCTTCCTCAAGCTAGATCCGGCCACCAATTAAAACTCCATGAGCATGAAGAGGTTCAGCCACAAAGAGAAGAAGAAGATAAGAAGAAAGGGCCAGCCACACCACCAAGGAAAAGAGGGAGAAAAATAGAATAAAGTCCTTAGCCTTGAAGCCTCCTCTACCCCCTCTTTTATAATCCTTGGTCTTGGCAAATAAGGAAAATTTAATAAAAACTTCCTTAATTCTTTTGCCATTGAAAAGGAAAATTTATTTAATTAAAAATAATTTTTCTTTTCAATTTGTAATGGCCGGCCACCACATAAATTCTCCAAGCAAATAAAATTTTAAACAAAAATTAAAACTTCCTTATTTGCTTCCAGAAATTTATAAAAAATTTGTCCAATAATTTTTATCCCTTCATGATTGGTTTATAAAAAGGAAATTTAATAAATTAAAATCTTTCTTTTAAACATGTGGATAAAAAGAAAGTTATCTCTATAAATTAAAAACTCTTTTAATCTACAAATAAGGAAAGATATCAAATCTTTTCTTAATCTTTTATAGAAACTTATAAAAGAGAATATTTAATTTTAAACTCTCTTTTAAATCATGAACATGGTTAAAAGGAAAGTTTTCTTAAAATTTAAAATCCTCCTTTAATCAACAAATAAGGAAAGATTTCAAATTTTAAACTCTCTTTTAAACATGTAGATGATTTACAAATTAGGAAAGTTTTTACCAAAAATTAAAACCATCCTTTTAAACTACAAATAAGGAAAGAGATTAATCTCTTCTCTTAATCTTTTGTAGAAAGCTATAAAAGAAAATTTTTAATTTTTAAACTCTCTTTTAAAATCATGATATCCACATAAGAAATAATTTTAATAAAAAACCTTTTTAATATTCTAGTGGCCGGCCACCTAAGCTTGGGACCCAAGCTTTGGCCGGCCACCTACATGGCTCATCCACTTGGTCTTGGCCGGCCCTAGCTTGGGTTCCAAGCTAGCTTGGCCGGTCCCATTGGATGGGTAAGAAGGTAGGTATGCGGTGGGTATAAATCTCTATATACTAGAGGCTACGATAGGGACCGAGAGGAGGAATTAGTTTTGGTCTCCCGATAAAATTAAGCATCTCGTGCTCGCCCCGAACACACAACTTAATTTTATCAATAATAATTCATTCCACTAGAGAACTATTATTGAACTACCGCACCAATCCTAAATTACATTTTGGGCTCCTTCTTATCATGAGTGTGTTAGTCTCCCTATGTTTAAGATAACAAATGTCCACTAATTAAGTAAGTTACTGACAACTCACTTAATTAATATCTAGCTCCAAGAGTAGTACCACTCAACTTCATCATCATGTCGGACTAAGTCCACCTGCAGGGTTTAACATGACAATCCTTATGAGCTCCTCTTGGGGATATTCTCAACCTAGATTACTAGGACACAGTTTCCTTCTATAATCAACAACACACACTATAAATGATATCATTTCCCAACTTATCGGACTTATTGATTCATCGAACTAAATCTCATCCATTGATAAATTAAAGAAATAAATATCAAATTTATGTGCTTGTTATTATATTAGGATTAAGAGCACACACTTCCATAATAACTGAGGTCTTTGTTCCTTTATAAAGTCAGTATAAAAGAAACGACATCTAATGTTCCTACTCAATACACTCTTAGTGTGCTAGTGTAATTATATAGTTAAGATAAACTAACACCTAATTACACTACGACCTTCCAATGGTTTGTTCATTTCCATCATGGTCGTGAGCTACTGTTTATAATTTATAAGGTACTAATAACATGATCTTCTGTGTGTGACACCACACACCATGTTATCTACAATATAAATTAATTGAACAACTACATTTATCACAAATGTAGACATTTGACCAATGTGATTCTTATTTCTAGATAAATATTTTATACCAAAAGCTAGGCTTTTAGTATACATTCTAACACTATGTCCCTCCTTAATTGACATCTTGTAGCTCTTTAACTTGTGCTTTCTTGACAATGAATCCTCAAAAGTAAACCAATGCTCTGATACCACTTGTTAGGATCGGTTGAGCTAGAGGGGGGGGGGGGGGGGGGGGGAATGGCTCACTTCGTTTTCTTGATCTTGATTTTGCACAGCGGAAACTTGAAGCCAATGCTAACTCCGGTATTTACTTGGTATCCACCTCCTCAAGGAGGTGACTAGTCCAAGGATCCACACCACTCACCACACTTTCACTATCCAAAAACCCTCCTTCTCGGAATCACACCGAAGGTGGAGAAACCTTACAACACTTACAATACTTCCTCTCCCAAAGGAAATAACTCACACTCACTACAATGAAGAAGAGAAGAGATTTACAAACTAGAAATAGCTTCTTCCTTGTGGCGTGAGATTTGAAAGCTTGGAGAGATTGAGAGCTCTAACTTCCAATGCTTGAGAGATCTTGAGCACTTCAAGGATCCTTCACACCAGAGCAATAGAACAGTAATTCTTGTTAATCGATGCTTATTCCTCGTTCTTCCAGCCTTTAAAATGTCAAGAAAACTAGCCGTTTCTCACGCTGCCGTCGCCGTGGATCGATTGAGATTATGTCCCAATCGATTCACAAGTATCTGTTGGAAGCCATCGCTTCAAGATCAACGGTGCAGATTCTTTTATTTGACTTGGATCGATTGGGACAGAGTTTGAATCGATTCAGCCGCTTGCTCATGAAATCGTAGCTTTGTGAATCGATCGGCCGATCGATTCAATACCTTGAATCGATCGGTTGATCGATTCAGAATAATTCTATGCTTCGCACAGAATGTTCACGGATCGATCGGCCGATCGATTCAATACTTTGAATCGATCGGCTGATCGATTCAAAAGGATTCTGTGCTTCGCACAGAATGTTCACGGATCGATCGGCCGATCGATTCAATACCTTGAATCGATCGGCTGATCGATTCAATACCTTGAATCGATCGGCTGATCGATTCAGAAGCGTTCTGTGCTTCGCGCAGATCCTTTCCAATCGATCGGCCGATCGATTGACTTACCTTCAATCGATCGGCTGATCGATTCAAAGACATTCTGCCTCACAGCCATGCCTGAATCGATTCACCAATTGATCTCTGATAGTGAGCCTAACACACATATAATCTTGTGACCTACAGGAACTTCTTTTGCCAAGAATCCAGTCCCCGACCTTGTCGGACTTCTCTTGCATCTGGTCTTCTAAACCTGCAAGAAACCTTTTTACCAAGAATCCAGTCCTTGACCTTCTTGGACTTCTCTTGCATCTGGTCTTCCGACCTGCAAGAAACTCCTCCTGCAAACTCACAATGTGTGTTAGTTCCAACGTATTAACCTAAACTTAAATAATTGTCAACACATTGAAACTTCCAGGGCATGATTGCACCAACAGTTTATACGATTTCTCGTATTGGGTGGTACTTGCGCTTTATTGCGTTTACTTGCCTTATAGACTTATGGTTTCTTCGAGTTTGCTACTGCACCACTATTATTACAATGAATTGTAATAATCTTTGGACAAACCAGAAATCATATCTAAGTCCATCTTGAGGTTGTTGAGTCATTTAGCTTTTATGGCTACCTCAGAGGCTTGCCATATACTCAGCTTCTATGGTGGAGTCCAGAAAAACACCTATGCTTATCACTCTTCTATAGTTATGATTTTTCCTCCTAAAGTAAACACAAAACCCCGAGGTTGACTTATTATTGTCCCTATCTGATTGGAAGTCAAAATTCGTGCAACCCATAGGGACCAAATTAACTGCCTTGTAAGCTAGCATATAATCTCTAGTGCCTCTAAGGTACTTTAATATATGCTTTACTGCAGTCCAATGTCCTTGTCTAGAGTTACTTTGATATCTGTTAACTATGCCCTTGGCAAAACAGATTTCTGATCTCGTGCATAGCATACATTAGGCTGCCTATCTTTCCAAGCATAAAGAACTGCCTACATGCCCAATCTCCTTTGATGTCATCGGAGACATCTCTTTAGATAAAGACACTCCATGCTTAAAAGGTAGAAAACCTTTCTTGGAGTTTTGCATGCTAAAACGAGCTTGTTATATAAAGCTTGAGATAAGCACAACATTCTTTTCTTGCGAACCTTGTTCCCAAGAATATGTGCTTATTTTCTTAAGTCCTTTATAACGAATTGCTTAGACAACCATACCCTTACTTCCGATAACACCTTGATATTGTTTCCAACTATCAAAAATGTAATCTACGTATAGTACAAGAAATACCACCACGTTTCCATCACACCTTTTGTATACACAAGACTTATCCGGTTACTAAATAAATCCATAGGTTTGGATAACTTTGATAAACCGGATTTTCCAAGACCTTTGAAGTTTGTCTCAGTCCATAGACTGATTGAGCTTGCACACAAGATGCTCTTAGCCCTTTGCAATGAACCCTTCTGGTTGCTTTATATGGATGCTTTCTTCAAGACTTCCATTAAGGAATGTTGTCTTGACATCCACTTGCCAAATAGATAAAAGAATCCAGATAGACTTAAGCATGGCTATCAATGAAAAAGTTTCCTTTTTCATCAAGCCTTGCTTTGAAAGTTTCTACCTTCCTGTCTATCCCTCTTTTCCTATTATAGACCTTTTTATACCCAAAGACTTTTACACCATTTGGTGGTTCTACAAGCTTCCAGATTTTATTAGAATACATATATTCTAATTCTGTTATTCATTACTCTTTGCCAAGATGCTGCATCTTTATTTTTGAGTGTTTCGTCATATGTCCGGAGATCAGGTTCATGTCCTCCAGGGATCGAGTCCAAAAACTCTCCCAAAACATGAATCTTTTTAGGTTACTTAACAACACTCCCACTACGACGAGGCACTTTCTGTAATTGTGTATCATTTGTGATACGTGTTGCAGTTTCTTGTGATATTTCATCTTGTACAGTTGGTACTAGGTTAGACATGTCCTTTATTATTTCCTTAAGAACAAATTTACTTATGGGCACGTGATTTATTACATAGTCCTTTATTAAAAATCGTTCATTGATGCTAACAATGACCTTCTGATTTTTAAGACTATAATCCTACTTTTATTTCTCTAGGATAACCCACAAACAAGTGAATTCCTGTCCAACTTATCATTATCTCTCTTCAGCATATGTGTTGGACTACCCGAATCCGAATATGCTTCAAAATAGGCTTACGCTTATTCAGCAATTCTATATAAGTAGAGAGTTCTGACTTTGGAAGGTACTATATTCACATCCGTTTCCAGAGTATATCCTTAAAATGAATTTGATAATAACTCATCATCAATCTACTTATTTCCATAAGAGTCCTATACCTTCCTACCATTCTGTTGGAGTGTACCAGGTGTAGTTAGTTGGGATTGAATCCCTACTTCTGATAAGTGACTCCTAAATTCTCCCAAGAGGTACTTGCCACTACGATCTTACCGTAGTGTCTTGATACTTTTACTTTGACGTTTCTCCACATCAGCCTCGTACTCTTTGAACTAATCAAAGCACTTAGACTTGCAGCACATCAAGTAAATGTATCTGTATCTCAAATAGTTGTCTATAAAATAGACGAAATATTTGAAACAACCTCTTGCCTGGATAGTCAAAGGTCTTCACAAATCAGAATGAACCTATTCCTATATCTTTGGCTCCAAACCCCTTAGACTTAAAAGCTTCTTGGTTATTTTTCCTTCCAAGTAAGACTCGCAGGTTGGAAAGATTTCCACTACTAATGAACCCAAAAGTTCATCAG
This sequence comes from Zingiber officinale, assembly GCF_018446385.1. Classification (NCBI taxonomy): domain Eukaryota; kingdom Viridiplantae; phylum Streptophyta; class Magnoliopsida; order Zingiberales; family Zingiberaceae; genus Zingiber; species Zingiber officinale. Next base: position 35,946,326 of record NC_055998.1, read on the forward strand.
CTACCAATGAATCCTACTCAAGTTAATATAACCTAGCCCTAGATGCCAAAGATATAATTGGTTCATTTCCGAAGGTTGCTTTCTCTTAAAGTTAGAAGATGTGTTACTAATTTCCATTTGTTGCATCGTGGGAGTTATTGGATTTATAAATTGCCAACCAACGTACTAGAGCAGATAACTTCCCTCTTTTTCTTAATAACAACTTTGTTATTAAAAAAGGCAGAATATCAAGTTCTTTGAATAGTTTAGAAACTGAAAACTAGTTCTTTCTAAACTTGGTACGTAAAGACAATTACTTAAAATTCATATTTTATCAAAGGATAAACATCTCCCACTGCAACAGCTGCCAATTTTATAGCAGTGCCCATGTGGACGGTGTTTTTATTTTCATTTAGTTGTCGGGTTTCCTGGAACCCTGCAATGAATTGCGGACATGATTAATGGCATCTGTATCTACACTCCAGGTTCTGGTAGATAACACCACTAAACATGTTTCAACTAATGAATTAAATACACCTATATTGTTCTTTTGTTCTAAAAAGACAGACTACCTTAATGTCCAAGTCCTATTTCCAATCATTATAATTGGGACTACTAAGTCTTTTCTATAGTATAACAACTAGGGAATTGACAAACATTTTAAATACTAAGAATCACAAAAATATTTGGTCAAGATCAATTCCTTAAAATCCCCATGAATTTTGTATGCCACGATAGTGTGGACGTATACAAAATCAAAGAAGAGATTTTATCCATTAATTTTATTATCTCGTCAACTTTACTTTATGACAAATAAAATTAATAGTTGATCTTTCTTTTATCAAATATTCGGTCAAAACTTTTAAATTTAAAATAACATTGATTCCTCAAACAATATTATTTAAATTCACCAACACCTCAAACACCGTGAATTTTGCATGCCATGATAGTGTGGACGTATACAAAATTAAACATTTGTAAGAGGAGGGGTTTACCAATTAATTATCTTGTCAATAAATCTTTATGACAAATAAAATTACCTCAAACACCGTGAATTTTGTATGCCACGATAGTGTGGACGTATACAAAATCAAACATTTGTAAGAGGGGTTTTTAATTTTATTATCTTGTCAACTTATTTATTTGACAAATCAATAGTTGGTTTTCTTCGATCACACAAATAATAGCAGTGACTCCGATGGGGAGGATACTATTAGACGTGCCTAAGTGTATATCATTACTTGACACTAAGTCCGTTAATAAGATTGTGTCCCTTCCGATGGGGAAGATCACACGCTCTTAATTAACTTCCTATAGTCATCCAAAATGGAAGTTTAAGCTAGTGATCCGCAAACAAGCTCATCCGATATGGAGGAAGGCACTCAGAGCCAACGCGCAAGCTTGTTGCATCACTTATAAACCAGTAATGGAGACCGTCGAATTTATTTAAAAATAAATCCCTCTCCCACTTAGTTATTAAAAGTGAGGAATTTTGACTATGCTAGCCTACTTAGCATGCATACTAACAAGCACACACAACACAGCATAAAAAGCAATAAATAGAAAAACTAATTTTCAACTATTATGGATTTTATCTATTGCTGTCCTCCGTATGTCGCCAACCCTAGCTGCTGTCATCTTTGGCCACCGCCACCGGGTCTAGTTGTCGCATCCATCATGCTCCTTGTTCCGCTGCGCCTCTGATCCTCAAAAGGTTCCACGCCTTGCAAGATTCGATCTGCGACATAAATAGAATTTTACATTTTTCGATCCTATATTCCTCGAAGGAATGTACATGTAAACTAGATCGAACATAAATAAAATTTACATCCATCGATCCTATATTCCATAAAAGGAATGTACATGTAACTAGATCAAAAAATAAAATCCTAATAAAACTAAATACAACTCCTGCTGTATTTTATAATACAATTATGCACACACAATAAAATGCCCTTGACATGTCCAAGGGTCCAATCACACACATAATAACTATAAGCCATAATAGTTGGATCCTGCATCCACAAAGTTAGCGCATCCTACTATTATCCTGCCTAAATTATGTATGACATGTGCATAATTAAACAAATACCAAATACACAGAGGCAAAACCCTAGCTCTGATACCAATTGTTGGTTGCTACTCGGAAAACCTAATGGTTCCACTGTACAAAAATTTTGTACAAAGGTCTGAACCTTTTCCTATCTACCATGTGTTCTTTTAAATTAAACTTGGATCGCCTGCGGAACTTAACACATTTGATCCAAAATTTAATCTATTTGTTCTTTTAGGTTTAGACTCGGATCTCCTGCGGAACTTAACACGTTCGATCCAAATCACCTAAGTTATTAATTTCATTAAATATTAGTTTCCAAAATTAGCTCTCAGTACTGACGTGGCGAGGCACATGGCCTTCTTGGATATGGAAACAACCACCACCGACTAGACAAAGCCTTTTAAGGAAAGTTAATATTTAATTTCCTTAAATAACTTTAGGTCAACCGAAAAGAACAATCAAATCACAAGGAAAAGAAAAAACAAAAGAACACAACATCGAAAACAAATTCGAAATACTAGAATCGTATGCCTCTTGTATTTGGTATTATTTTCCAAAAATAACTAGTATGATGCGGAAAGGAAAAATACTAGTTATACCTTTTAGAAAAACCTCTTGATCTTCTACCGTATTCCTCTTCTAACCTCGGACGTTGTGTGGGCAACGATCTTCCGAGATGAGAAACCACCAAAGCACCTTCTTCTCCTTTCTTCAAGTTTCGGCCAAGCACAAAACTTCCAAAAGATGAAGATCTTTTTCCACCAACCAAGCTCCAAGGGATGCAAGAAACAAGACTCCTTTCTCTCCTTTTCTCCAAGCTAGATCCGGCCACTTCTATGCCTCCAAGAGATGATGAAGTCTCGGCCACAAGAAGGAGAAGAGAGAAGGAGAAGGGGAACCTCTAGGGGCCGGCCACACCAAGGAAGAAAAGAGAGGAAGAAAAAGAATAGAGTTATTCACCATGAAGCCTCCTCTACCCCCTCTTTTATAATTCTTGGTCTTGGTAAATAAGGAAATTTAAATAAAAACTTCCTTAATTCTTTTTCCATGAAAAGGAAAATTTATTTAATTAAAAATAATTTTCTCTTCTCCAATTTATTTGGTCGGCCACCTCTTTCCCCAAAACAAGGAGAGTTTTAATTAAAACAAAAATTAAAACTTCCTAATTTATTTCTAGAAATTTATAAAAATTTCTCCAATAATTTTAATCCCTTCATGATTGGTTAATAAAAAGAAATTTATAAAATTAAAATCTTTCTTTTAAACATGTGGATAATTTTCAAAAAGGAAAGTTATCTCTAAAAATTAAAATCTCCGTTCAATCTACAAATAAGGAAAGATATTAAATCTTTTCTTAATCTTTTGTAGAAACTAATAAAAGAGAATTTTTAATTTTTAAACTTTCTTTTAAATCATGAACATATTTAAAAGGAAAGTTTTTATCAACCTTTTAATCTACAAATAAGGAAAGAGATTTTAACTCTTCTCTTAATCTTTTGTAGAATCTTATAAAAGGAAAGATTTAAATTTTTAAGCTCTCTTTTAAATCATGTTATCCACATAAGAAAAATTTTTAAAATAAAAATCTTTTTATTTTAATTTGGGCCGGCCACACCAAGCTTGAACCCAAGCTAGGGCCGGCCACCTTGAAGCACCCATGAACCAAACTTTGGCCGGCCCTAGCTTGGTCTCCAAGCTAGCTTGGCCGGCCCCTATGGGATGGGTAAGAAGGTGGGTATAGGTGGGTATAGTACTCTATAATTAAGAGGCTACGATAGGGACTGAGAGGAGGAATTGGTTTTGGTCTCCCGATAAAATTAAGCATCCCGTGTTCGCCCCGAATACACAACTTAGTTTTATCAATAATAATTCATTCCACTAGAGAACTATTATTGAACTACCGCACCAATCCCAAATTACATTTTGGGCTCCTTCTAATTATGAGTGTGTTAGTCTCCCTGTGTTTAAGATGTCGAATGCCCACTAATTAAGTGAGTTACTGACAACTCATTTAATTAGTATCTTAGTCCAAGAGTAGTACCACTCAACTTCATCGTCATGTCGGACTAAGTCCACCTGCAGGGTTTAACATGACAATCCTTATGAGCTCCTCTTGGGGGCATTCTCAACCTAGATCACTAGGACACAGTTTCCTTCTATAATCAACAACACACACTATAAGTGATATCATTTCCCAACTTATCAGGCTTATTGATTTATCGAACTAAATCTCACCCATTGATAAATTAAAGAAATAAATATCAAATATATGTGCTTGTTATTATATTAGGATTAAGAGCACACACTTCCATAATAACTGAGGTCTTTGTTCCTTTTTAAAGTCAGTATAAAAGAAACGACCTCTAATGGTTCTACTCAATACACTCTAAGTGTACTAGTGTAATTATATAGTTAAGATAAACTAATACCTAATTACACTACGACGTTCCAATGGTTTGTTCCTTTCCATCATGGTCGTGAGCTACTGTTTATAATTTATAAGGTACTGATAACATAATCCTCTGTGTGTGACACCACACACTATGTTATCTACAATATAAATTAATTGAACAACTACATTTATCATAAATGTAGACATTTGACCAATGTGATTCTTATTTCTAGATAAATGTTTATACCAAAAGCTAGGCTTTTAGTATACATCCTAACAATTTGTTGTGGCCAAAGTGTGTTAAAAAATGAATCAGTCGACTGATACTATGTATCAGTCGATTGATATTATGTATCAGTCGAATCAATTAGTTTTTATGCACCAAAGAAACTGAAACAGTTGAATCAATCTGTGAAAATAGTCGAATTGATTCGTCTATGTTCAACTCATAATTTGAATCAGTTGAATTGATCCCTGAAATCTGTTGAATCGAATCATCTTTATACAAAGCATAAACTCAATCAATCGAATTTATCCCTGAAATTAGTCGAATCGAATCTTCTTTGTACACAGCATAAACTACATCAGTCGAATTGATACCTGATATCAATCGCATCGATTCATCTCTGTATACCGTATAAATTGAATCAATCGAATCGATACTTGAAACCAATCAAATCAATTTTTTGGCTATTCAAAAAAATTGGCTGATGGACTTTGGCTATCCGAAAAATAAAACTTTTAACACCATCACATAGAGGGAAGCTCAAGGATCTTAAATATAGTATGGGTTAGTGATTATCATATAATTTTCATTTACCTTGAGCTTACAACATCATTTTTTGTGCCCAGATTCATATTCAAAAATTCGTAACTCTCAATACATTGTATCATAATGATAATAATGTGCATTTTCACGTTCAAGAGACCAACCCGAACACATAGAAACTTGTGTCATATCGATCCGATATTGTTTAGTCTATCAGTCGATTTTGGTCAAAACCGACTGATGGGCTTTAAAGACCTTAAAAAATAAAATTTTGAAATATTAAGAAAGAGAATGGATGAAACATCTTAAATATAGTGTGTTTCAATAATTATCATCTACATTCCATTTATATTGAGTCAAAAACCTCATTTTTCATGCCCGAATAGTGTTTAAAAAATCGTTACGCTCAATACGATGTATCGTAATGATAATAATGTGCATTTTCACGTTAAGGAGACCAGCTTGAACACATAGAAACTTGTCCCATATCAATCCTATGTCGTTTGGTTAATTAGCCAATTTTTATCAAAATCGGCTGATCGACTTCAGCCATCTAAAAAATAAAACTTTTAACACCATCACATAGAGGGAAGATGAAGGATCTTAAATATGGTGTGAGTCTATGATTATCATATAATTTTCATTTACATTGAGCTTACGAGATCATTTGTTGTGTCAAGATAGTGTTCAAAAATTCGTAACTCTCAATACATTGTATCGTAATGATATTAATAGCCATTTTCACATTTTGGAGACCAACCCGAACACATAGGAACTTGTCCCATATCAATCCGATGTCATTTGATCCATCATCCGATTTTGATTAAAATCGGCTGATGGACTATCACTACAACAAAAATAACTTTTCGCAGCTTGCTATTAACAACACACATTAAAAGCACGTCGTTAATAGTATTATTAACGGCGTGCATATTGATGCGCGCTGTTAATAGCATAAATTTGAAGAAGGAAAAGAATTACGTTTAGATATTAACGGCACACATTAAAAGTATGTCGTTAATATTATAAATATTTAATAACAATAACGACATGTAAAAATAGGCACATTGCGAATACTTTTTAAATTACGGCATGCAACATGCTACGATTAATTTTAAAAAAATAAAAAAATTTATTGCTTACGACCATGATTAAAAGGAATATGTTTTGACCAACTTCAAATTTCTTTTAAAATTATAGTTAAAAAAAAGTTATCTTTAAAAAAATTAAATTAAACAAAAATAAGTAAATAATAAACAAAAATGCATCCAATCCCAAAAGTTGATCTATAAGACTCCACTTTCTGTAATAATTTGAGCTAGAAATTTTAATAAAATTATTGTTACTAAGAAAATATTAGGGTATGTTTTTATTAAAAATTTATTAAAGAAGGTTATGTAAGATTAATAACTAACTCTATAGATCAAAGATTGTGATGGGTTGACTAATGCTTTGAGGCTCAAATAAGAAGAGGAAAGAAGGCTTTACAGGCGACGGGACGTTGGGAAAGCAGAGGGCGGACGCGATTTCTGCGAACTTTGGAGGTTGCGAGTCGCGATGGTTCTGGGCGATGGTCATTCTGGCGGCGAGGGAGCTCAGGAGAGGCAAGAGCGTGAGCAAGTAATATTCCACTGTAGATGTAAAGATAAACTTTTCTAGGGTTTTTCGAAGATGATTTCTGTTTGTGTGGTCTGTTCCCTTCGGCTTTGAGGTGATCATCTCACTGTAAGTTAAGCTTTGAGAGAAATTTTTGGGCAAGTGATTATTCCTTGATAGATTTAGGACTGCGCTTTCTTTAGGGTTTCCAACTGTGGTTCTTGTTAACATTACTTGTTCTTTCTGGTTTTAAGGTACTCTTTCTGTGGTAAGTTAAGCTCGAGGAATCTTTAGGTAAGATCTTGTTACAGACGCATGATTTTTAGGCTATAAGGTTTTGATCTTTTAACTATTCCAGATCTTGTTTGGTTCTGTTTATGTCTCATTGAATGAATTTGGAGTTGTGGATTCGATTTTGTTTTCTCTTTGAAACCATGATGGTGTTGTTGATGTTCTCGGATTCTATCTTGATATGCCAATTTTTGGGGGATTTTGGTGTTCCCTATGGTATCCAGAAGTTTCATCGGTTGACAACAGAGCTTCCATTTTCTTTTGATAGTCTTGTGTCTACTGCTCAATTTCTTTCGGATTTGACGAAGAATTTCGTTGTTTTCTATATCGATTCAAAGATGGAGGTAGATTAGGTGATTTGGGAGTTTTCTATTGGTTTTGGTCTTGTCAAGTTCTTCATCACTGTTCAGATTTCTGGACTTCTTGTAGTGTTCACATATTTAGAATCTAGTTCTAATCCTTATGCTCGTTGAAACTTCTGAATTCGTCAGTGTTGATTCTGGTTGTGGATTGGCAGTATTGCTGAGGTTCAAGATCAAATTCGTGTATTATTTTCCTTTGGTTGGATTGAAGTTGAGTGAATGCTGAATCGTTGTGAGCATGATCCGACTATGACCTCTTAGTTGCTAGTGTTCTTGTCTGGGTTTGCATATTGATTGTTGTTGTACATAACTTGGTTTGTTAGATTATTAATCGAGATCTTGAGGGTAAATTAATATGGTTTCATTATACTGGGCATGCATAACAGGACTCAAGTGCTTCTAAATATGTCTTATACTGAACTCTAAGTGTCTTTAAACAAGTTAGCTTTAAGTTCGTATGGTTTTCTGCATAAGCTAAAGATTTTGATCATGTAATTCGTTGTGCTAAACTATTGCCACACATGTTGGTTGCTGACTGAAAAGGAGTCTGTACCATTAATGCTTCAAGTAAGGATATCTTAGTTATATAGAGCTTACTGTGTTTAAGCCAATATAGAAACATGATTACCACACTTAAGTATTTGTCAAAATAAAAGTTATTTCTGCACATACCTTGTAGTGCGGAATGGAATGTCCTTCTTTATTTTGATAGCGCTGGTATTTTGTTGTGGTTACTAAAGTTAGACAGGAATTTTAATATGACCTGGAATAGGAAGTTTTAATTAAGCTTGGTTTGATATATGCTACGTCTAATGGAGTATGATTGATAACAGATGTAGTTGATAAATGTTCAAGGGTAGAGATTTTCCTCCATGTTTGGAAATATATGTATTTTCGTTTAGATTTGGAGTAACACCATTGAAAGTTGGAGCTTCTGTGTAACAAAATGGAATAGTTCAACAACTTCAAACTATCGTACAGAATGTTCAACAACAAATGCAAGAAATGAGACAACAAAATCAACTAGAAATGCAAGAAATGAGATCCATGTTTTTACAAAGTATGAGATAACAAAATCATTCGAAACAGGTTAGTAAGTAAACAACATATATAAAATAAGTTTGATATGTACACTTAAATGCTTTTGAATTATCATGATGACATTGTTTGACACTATTTGGTTGTAAAATTAGATTGCTAGTGGTGGCATTTGTAGTGGTATTGGGAATAATTTTGGTAGCAATAGCGATATCAATATTGGTGCAAAAAAAAAGTGATGGTTTTGGCCATGTTTTCTAGGTAATTATCATAAATTATGTATTTTTAAATCACAAAAATATACATGATTGAATTAATAACTTTGTATTGTTTATTTACAGTCAAATTTGAGAAATGTGAATCATGGAGATATCTGTGCTAATATCAATTGTAAGCTGCTTCATTGGTCTGTCGATGAATTAGTTGTTGTAGAAGGTCGAATTGTATCCACAGATCCAAACATAAAAGTACATCATGTTATTCTTGGTGGATCATGTTGGAAAGTTTGGGTTGATAAGGTTTTGGTGGAAAAGGTGGACCTAACGTGAAATGATGAAATGTAGTTTTTCGATAATGCAATAGGTGGCACGGTCGCATGGTTATCTAAATTTATAGTATTTGTGATTGATACATATTATACTAATTTGTTTGGATTGTAAGTTGAATTGTTGTTATGTAATTGCTAGTTTGTTAGAGATTTCATATATTGTTTTAGATCTTTTGAGTTTGTGTGGTATAATGAAAAACTATGACTTTTATTAATTTTGTATAGATTTGATTTGCACTAAATTTGTTGTAAATTTTTAATTTATTATTTTCGTCAATTTTTTTTTTAATATAGTTAAAACCATCAACAGCATACATTTGCGCGCTGCGGATAGTATTTTCCGCAGCGTGCAATGCACGTCACAGATACTATTATCCGTGGCAGGCTTTGCGCGCTGTAAAAATACTATCCACAGCGCGCAAAGCACGTCGCGGATAATAGTATCCACGGCGTGCTTTGTGCGCTGCGGAAAATATTTTTCGCAACGTGCAAAAGCACGTCGTGGATAATTTATGACTTTCAACAGCTTTTAATTGTGCAGACTCCTTTAGCTTTAGAGATGGTACTTGCGACCGCGCATTTTGCAGACTCCTTTAGCTTTATCATCTGCCTTTTATTTATATTGAGTAAAAAAACCTCATTTATCATATCCAATCGTGTTTAAAAATTGTTGCGCTCTATACAGTGTATCGTAATGATAATAATGTGCATTTTCATGTTCAGGAGACTAGACCAAATATATAGGAATTTGTCCCATGTCGATCCGATGTCGTTTGGTCCATCAACTGATTTTAGTCAAAATCGTCTATCAAAAAAAAAATCTTTTAACACCATCACATAGAGGGAAGCTCAAGGATCTCAAATATGGTGTGAGTTAATGATTATCATATAATTTTCATTTACATTGAGTTTACGGCTTCATTTTTTATGCTCGGATTTGTGTTAAAAAATTCGTTACTTGTTTTGGTCAAAACTGGTTGATGAATTTTTCGGCTATCCGAAAAATGAAAATTTTAATGGGCACATATGCTCATTTTTTATGGCTCGCAAGAAAAAGATGTGGTGCATACACTCTCAAAAAATCAACATCAAGTATAATAGTTATACAAAATGTGTCTTACAAGGCATAATAAGAACATTTTTAAACAAACCAAGTACTAGGAGAACCCATATTAATACTGTTGGACCCGTGGTGTTTTGATGTGATCAACCAAGTTGGTTAGGTCCTGCTTTGTGTTTGATCCCTGTGTCTGAGTGTGCAGGAGCTTAGGAGCACAGGAAGTCGAGCGGAAGACGCAGCTAGCGAGAAGGACGGCACAGGAAGGGAGCTGACGGGCTCGGTGCATCCGAAGGACGAGAGAGCTGCGGAAGTATACTCCGGTGGGCGTGAAGAGTGTGCGCGACATTCGAGGGACGTTAAGCCGGGACGGAAGGTTGCTCGAGGAGAAGGCCGGGAATTGGGTTCGGGTGAGCCCTATTCCGGTTGGCCGCAATCACCCAAAAGATCAGAGCATCGGAAGCCAAAGCCGGAAAGAAGTAGTGCTGGAATCACTGCTCAAGGCACCTTCAACAAGGTTGAAGGCGCCTCCAGCTTGAAGGCGCCTTAAATCTGGTTGAAGGCGCCTCAAGTTGGTTAAAGGCGCCTTCAGCCTTGTTTAAGGCGCCTTCAACCTGGTCAAACAGGTCGTTCGTGCGTGGATAAAGTTTTATCCGCTGACCCAGCTTGGAGGCACCTTAGACCCTCAATGGAGGCGCCTTGGAACTTCGGGATAGAATTTTCAGGGGCTATAAAAGGACCCCTGGAGCTAGGAATTAAACACAACTTCCACATTCGACTCTGTAAGCATTTCCTAGCAGTAGTTCTGAGCCATTAGAGTGTAAAATGCTTCTCCGTCTTCAGCAAAGGAGAATTTTCTTAGTGTGCTTTTTTATTGCTCTGGATTAACAACTCTCTTGGTTGTAACCAGGTTAAATTCTATTTCTGATTTATTTTCTGTCTCCTTAATTTAGTTGATATTATTTTACTGCTGATTTTATTTCTGAGTTGAAATTCGAGAAGGGTATAGTTTATTTTTGTTTACAGCAATTCACCCCCCTCTTGCCGGCCTCCGCTGCACCTACAATTGATATCAGAGCGCGGACTGCCAGAAGGTTTAACCGCCGACTGTGCACAAGAGCTATGGTCTGATTGAGCCATGTGGGTATAATATTGACCTCGAGCAAAGAAAGTGGGGGCTCCTATATTCGGATCAAGAGGACCAAACACCAGGCAAGAAGTCCTAGTTGCGATTAGGCAAGGAAGTCCTAGTAGGTCGGGTGGACCGAGGGGCAGGAAGACCTGGTGGGTCGAGGATCGGACGTGGGAAGCCTATGGTCCTTTGTTTGAGGGGGGGATTGTTGGGGTTGCAATGTTGTAAACATAGTCCTATATTGGAAACACATGGGAAAGATCATGGGTTTATAAGAGAAAAGATATCTCCATTGGCATGAGGCCTTTTGGGGCCCAAGAGCAAAATCATGAGGGCTTAGGCCCAAAGTGGACAATATCATGCAATTGTGGAGATATCTAAATTCTTTTCGATCTTACAATTGGTATCAGAGCCTGATCGCCTAAGAAGGACTAACCGTCAACTGAAGCACTATGATCAAGACGATGGCCGGAGCGAACATCCATCCCCCGAAGTTCGACGGAGATTTCACTACATAGAAGCGAAAAATGGAGGTATTCTTTAAAACAGACTTTGATATTTTAATTACTATGAAATATGGTTTTGCAGCTCCTAAAGACAAAGAAGAAAACACGTGAAGCAAGAAGGAGCAAGCCGATTTCGTCGCCAACGGAAAAGTTAAATTCCACCTCCTCAGTGTTCTGCCACCTCAGGAGGTAAGTCGGATCGGAAGCTACGAGTCAGCGAAAGATCTCTGGGAGAAATTCCTGGAGCTTCACAAAGGTATCTCTGAAGCGAAGCTGACGCGACGCGACATCCTTCAGACACAACTAACAAACCTCTGGATGAACAATGACTAGAAGGTAGCGCAACTCCAAGCGAGAATCAAGGAGCTGATAACGCAACTAACGAACCTTGGAGAAGAAGTAACCAACCAGGATTCCATCCGATACGCGCTCAATGCCTTCCTGAGGACTTTAGAATGGGCGTCCTTAGTAGATGCTTACTACATCTCTAAGGACTTTGAGGTAAGTAGTTTAGAAAACTTGTTTTCAACTTTCGAACTTCACGAGTCTCGACTTGCAGAAAAACCAGTAGAGAAGTCGAACCTCAACGTTGCCCTACGAGCTGAAAAGGACGATCCCGACTCCGAAGCGTCAATCGATGAAAATGAAGCTGCGTTAATGGTAAGACGTTTTAATAAGTTTTTTAAATCTAACAAGTTTAGATCGCAGTCAAGTAAACGTCATCAAAAAGGAAGGACAGCCCGGTGCTACAATCAAGGATGATTGCCCAAAATTGAAGAGCAAACAGAAAGATAAGGAAAGAAGCAAGAAGCCAGCTCGACCCAAGCACAAAAACCTGAAGGCGACATGAGACGATTCTTCATCCTCCGAGTCAGAAGTCGAAGAATTCTCAGGATTAGCCCTACTAGCTAACCATCAGCTAGAAGAAACGTCTAGCTCAGAGATGAGCATCGATGAAGGGGGAGGAACATCAGAAAAAGAAAGTAACAGTGAAGGGGGAGCATCACCAGATCAGGTAAGTAAGGTACGCAATCTAACCCTGACTCAATCTTTTAAATTTATTAAAGTTCTTTCTAAAGAATTAGATAAATTAGAAAAAGAAAATGAAAATTTGAAATCAGAAAATGAAAATTTAAAATTAGAAATTGAAAAATTGAAATCTGATGCATGCTTAAAGATAAATGTTTTTCCAAAAACAAAACTTAAACTTTATGGAAAATTAAACTGGTATATAAGGAAGCATCAGGGTTAACTTAGGAAAATTTCTAAGAATTATACACCCCCTAAGTTTTTGACTAATCCTGTAGGAATGAACCTTTATTGGGTTCCAAAATCTTTGCTGGTTTAAATTTCTCTTTTAGTTAAAAGCTTACAGTGAGAAAGTTAAACATTGAAATTCTTTATGGAAGTTTTGTCTAAGAAAGTGGTTGTTGCTCCAATAACCAAGAAGGCCTAGTGTCTCGTCATAACCTGGAAGCTAAAATATTAAAAGAAAATATTTAATTAACTTTCTGAAAAAGTATTAAACAAGAATTAAATAATGCTTTGAAAGTTTATCAAACATTTTTTAAAATAAACAAAAAATTTTCTTTTATTTAGAAATTTTTCTTAAAAATTCTAACTTAAAATTTGCTCAGAATTTTTTCTACCTTAATAATTTGCTTAGTATTCTCTTATTGGTACCCCATTTTTGTTGTGATCAAAGGGGGAGAGAAAGGTACAAGTTTAGTGGGAGTTAGGAAAATTAAAATTTTACCTATTTTAGTTTAGGGGGAGTTAGGAGAATTAAAATTTTACCTATTTTTTTTTTAAAGTGTGTTGCAATTTTATTTATTACAAAAGTTATGCTTAACTGGTTAGTTTAGTAATTTTTCTTTAAAATTACTTTTTATGTCTATTTTTTCCCTAACTTGAACTTGGGTTGATGCACATCAAAAAGGGGGAGATTGTTGGACCCCGTGGTGTTTTGATGTGATCAACCAAGTTGGTTAGGTCTTGCTTTGTGTTTGATCCCTGTGTCTAAGTGTGCAGGAGCTTAGGAGCACAGGAAGTCGAGCGAAAAATACAGCTAGCGAGAAGGACGACACGGGAAGGGAGTCGACGGGTTCGGTGCGTCCGAAGGACGAGAGAGCTGTGGAAGAGTACTCCGGTGGGCGTGAAGAGCGTGTGCGGCGTTCGAGGGACGTTAAGCCGGGACGGAAGGCTGCTCGAGGAGAAGGTCGGGAATTGAGTTCGGGTGAGCCCTATTCCGGTTGGCCGCAATCACCCAAAAGATCATAGCATCGGAAGCCAAAGCCGGAAAGAAGCAGTGCTGGAATCACTGCTCATGGCGCCTTCAACCTTGTTGAAGGCGCCTCCAGCTTGAAGGCGCCTTAAATCTGGTTGAACGCACCTCAAGCTGGTTAAAGGCGCCTTCAGCCTTGTTTAAGGCGCCTTCAACCTGGTCAAACAGACCGTTCGTGCGCAGATAAAGTTTTATCCGTTGACCCAGCTTGGAGACGCCTTAGACCCTCAATGGAGGCACCTTGGAGCTTCGGGATAGAATTTCCAGGGGCTATAAAAGGACCCCTGGAGCTAGGAATTAAACACAACTTCCACATTCAACTTTGTAAGCATTTCCTAGCAGTAGTTCTGAGCCATTAGAGTGTAAAAGGCTTCTCCGCCTTCAGCAAAAGAGAATTTTCTTAGTGTGCTTTTTTACTGTTCTGGATTAACAACTCTCTTGGTTGTAACCAGGTTAAATTCTATTTCTAATTTATTTTCTGTCTCCTTAATTTAGTTGCTATTATTTTACTGCTGATTTTATTTCTGAGTTGAAATCCGAGGAGGGTATAGTTTATTTTTGTTTACAGCAATTCACCCCCCTCTTGCCGGGCTCCGCTGCACCTACAAATACATCAATCATAACATGAAACACCTATTCTAAGTCCATAGATGGTTACTTGGAAGCATGGGTTGCATCGCCGCTAGGAGGAAGTGATGGAGGAGGATGACCAGCCATCCATGAGCACACTAGGTCATGCAATGAAGTTATGCTGGTCTACATATCAACTTGTCTGCGTCTAATGTCCCCAAGCTTCGTACGCATCGTAGTCATATCACGTTCATGATCCATCTGCAATTCCTCAAATTGTGTATCGATTGACTCAAAAGCTACCTGCAAGCGATCGTTTGGATCCTTCGAGGAGACATGATCATTTAAGGTCGTTGGAGCTACGTGCTCCCCAACCACACCACCAAGCTGATCGGCATGATAGTCATGGTCAAATTCCCACACCATAGTCCCGTCATGGGCCTCCTTCATCCCAGCCAAGGCAAAGTTGCATAGGTCAATCCCATTGTACTCAGTCAAAGGTTTGATGTTGGTCTTGTCCCTAGTAACATCAATGACTATGGATGCAAGCCATGCAGTAATGAGATGTGGGAAAGGCATGTGGATCTTTTTTTGGATGGGTTTTGTGTAATGCACAATGTAATGAAATATGTTCAGACTCGACATCTATATCTAACTTATGACGAAATGCATACAATAGAAATAAATGTGTAAAATATCGGAAAAATGACGAATAATAATAAGGGAATTTTCCGGAATTTTTAGAAATTTTTTGAGAATTTTTTGGAGCTCGTATGGACGAGTTAACGGGGGTAAAAACGGGGCCTGGGAGAGCTGTTTAGGCTACCCTATTTAAGTAAGAAAATGTTTATTTATTTATTTTATTTCTTTTATTTCTTTCCTTTTCTTTTTCTCCTCATTGCGTTTTAAGCCCGACGCTGTTCCCCGACACTGTTCCCCCACGCCCTAACTGTTGCTATGTGACGGTTTTCACCTCCTTGTCGAACCCGATTCCCCTCGCCTCTCCTCCATTTTCCTTCCCGAGTCGCTGCCACAGCCGACACCGCACGAAGCAGTGCCGACCCAGCGCCGACACTGCCCTTTTCTGCGTACAAGCCCTCGACCAAGGAAAATCCTAGCGCCGGCAACCATCTTCCCTCTGCCCTAGTTCCGACTCACGGTCGCCGGTGCAAACCTTCGACCAAGGGTCGAGCCGTGCCCTAGATCTGTCCTTGCGCGCCACTACCGACCGCCAGATCGGGTTGTTCCAGTCTCTTTGAGCCTAGCCTCTCCACGACGACCCCTTATCTGAACCCTAGTCGCGACGAGAGACTGCTGGGAATACCCCCTCTGAGCTATGCCCTAGCAGTGGTCTTTGAGGTATGTATTCGACCCTAAACTCTGCTTTGGATATCGGATCTTTAGGTGGGTTGATTCTGGATTTATGGTTTCAGGATCTACTGGTTTTAGCCACCACATCACTGGTAGCTGGAAGTTTTCTCCGCCAGAATCTTTGATCGTCATCAGCAACTGGAGAGGAAGAGGTTATGGGAAAGAACTATCATTGGAATTAGGTTGTTAGGTGAATGCCTTGTTGATTTCTTGATTTCCCCTTCTTGATCCAGTTAGTGAAGTAGTCCAGCAGCTAACATAGTCATCCGACAGTGAACACACTTCGCGACTGTGGATCAAGAACGACTGTGAGGTATTGAGGTAAGGTGTAGGGGAATTTGATACAAATTGGTTTAAGTGTGAATTAGGTTTATGTTTATGTATTGATTAGGGTTTTACCCTAATTTCGTGTTAGAGATTTTTATTTAGCTATTTTATTGGATATTAGCTAAATAAAAATGTATATATTGGTGATACAGGACTTTGACGCGAGATGAGTATCTCGACGTCGAATTTGGACCGGTTTGGACTTTTCTATTGGAGACGGGTACTTTAACTTTATGTCATTTGATATGTATAATAATGTCTTTAACAAATAACAATGATTGTATTTTCTTATCTATTTCGGTTGATCACTACCTGACCTGTGACATGCTTGCTTGTTTATTTGCTATGCACATCATGTTAGTATTTACCTGATTATATCTACTTATAGAGGTAGTGACACAACCATGTTATTTGTTAAGTTCAGGACCTAGGGTTTTTGATACCTTATCTGACCTGTGTACCTTTGATTTGATTCATTTTCCTATGGTACACATTTTATATATGTATGGATATTGCTATGATGTTTAGTATTTTGCCATGCTTAGTATCATGCATCATTCGTATGATTGCATGCTGTGCGATAGTCTGCTCCATTATTGTTAAGCACATTGTCAGTTTCATCACTGTCGGTGCTCCGTTGGTCCGTTCATGGGTAGCGTGACGCAGCGTGGTAGCACGTCAGTTTTGCTTTGTTCGGTGCTCCGTTGGTCCGCTCATGGGTAGTGTGACACAGCGTGGTAGCACATCAGGGATCCCTCCCCGTCATGGTGTACCGGGAGATGAGAGTATTGCGCTCCCCTATTTATGATTTGGGGTAGGAATATGTGTACTCCGACAGCATTCCGTCCACTCGGTCACTCATCAGGGGCAGTGATGGCAGAGTGCACGGTTGTCACAACCCTACCCACTCGGTCTCACCATTGTGTGTGAGATGGCTGACTGGCGTCAGGGGTGACCATGACATTTGCATCATATGCATGATCCATTTATTGCTTGTGTTTGCTGCATTTATGTGGATGCATATGATTGACATGCATACAAGATTTATGACACTCTCGGTCTGACGACCTGTTGTACTTATACCTTGGTCCTGGTTAGTGCAGTTTTTTCATGTTTTGTTTCAGTTGCATTTATCCTTCTTGTATCAGAAGACTGTACGCATGATTAGTGCTGCCTGTTATTTTCTTTATTATGCATATCAGTTGTTACCCGCTGAGTGTTGGACTCACACCCTCCTTCGTTGTTATTTTCAGGTTGATGTTGTCCAAAGGGTTCCAGTCGCTAGTCCCCTGCAGTCCACGAGGATGTTTATTTGTCTTTTTGTGTCTTTTACTAGACTATGTTGAGACTTGTTTTATTTTGATACACTTAGATCTTATATGAACATTGTCGATGAGTTTTTATTTGGATTTGTTTTATTACATGCCTGCCTGGACGACAGAAGAGGTAAGTTTATCTTATCGTCAGATTTGAGCTTTATGAGTGTAGTGGAGTAGGAATATATTTTGAGCTTTATGGGTGTAGTTGAGTAAGGTTGTTTTTGAGTCATATTATCATTGTTACAGTTTGTTAAATTATTAACTGCGTGGGTGATTGTTTATATTATTGTTATTGTTTCGGCCGTGCTGGCCGAGATATATGTGACCCAGAGGGCGATGTAGAAAGTTTCAGATTGTCCGCCATACAGGGGAGATGTTGCCGAAATTTCTTCGGACAGGGTCTCCTCAGGGGTGTGACAAAATGACTCAATCTAACAGAGGCTATAGCACGAGTGACTATCGGTAATATGTACCCGACAATGACTTTATAGAGGATATTGTCGGCAGCTGATAGACCTTGAGCAAAGAAAATTCTTTTGTTCAAAGGTCTAGATCGATGGTAAAAGTGTTCAAACATGATATTTATGGACAAGTGGGCAAAAGACTGTGGAAGTGA
This sequence comes from Zingiber officinale, assembly GCF_018446385.1. Classification (NCBI taxonomy): domain Eukaryota; kingdom Viridiplantae; phylum Streptophyta; class Magnoliopsida; order Zingiberales; family Zingiberaceae; genus Zingiber; species Zingiber officinale. The sequence goes on from NC_055998.1 coordinate 35,964,538, forward strand.
TTGTCTATAGGTAGGATAGAACACAAATTTGTTCTCGACCGGACGACAACCTAAGAGTGACCTCCAAATGTCCGGTGTAAGTCGAGATCGAGTTTGCCTTCACGAATTCGGTACACCGGACCATCCCTAACAAGATGCATGTTATCATAGCAATCAACCACTAGGTCTAGATGGATAGGAGTGCCCCAAAAAATAAAATTTTCTAATTTATAATACTTGACAATTTCTAAAATTTCAGGACTCTTGTCATGAAAGAACTCTATATGTAGATATTGGGCAGGAATGATTTTGAATGAGTACGATCGATCACTAGAACTCTTTCACTTGGAAGAAGTCCTAGATGGACATTCACTAGCCTCAATCTGCCTACGTTTGGGTCTACATATATGCACAATAATAGGATCGGTCACAATGATATGAATCATAAGGTAACATAATTTAACCATGGCCAAGATAATTAATTTGAGCCCATATATATTGATGGATTAAGACGATGAAGTGGGCACGGTCTGAGAGCTTCTTAGAAGATGCTGAAACCCTAAGGGATGTGATAGAGAGATCAGTGAGGAATAGTAGGGTTAGGGTTTGTCGTTGGTAAGGAGAAAAACCAATAGATAGTCCTACCTTAGGGCACTGGAGCACTAGGCGTTGGAGGGAAGAGGCACCAGTTGCCGGAGAAGGTCAGAAGCGTTTAGTGTTTGGAGGGACTAAAAATCGAGAGTTAGGTCAAGCAGTTAAATGGATGTTTAAATATATAAGTTAGCTTCAAAAATATGTGTGACTTGAGTCGATTCAACTATAATTTATAGTCAGTTGACTGTTTACAATCCTATTTTAAATAGAGAATAATCAATTCAATTGGTGTCAGAGATCGATTTGACCAATTCGGTTTATGCGGTGTATAGAGATGAATCGATTTGACTGATATCAAATATCGATTCGATTGATTCAGTTTATGCTGTGCATAGAGAAGAATCGATTTGACTGATTTCAAGGATCGATTCAATTGATTGAGTTTATACTATGTATAGAGATGATTCGATTCAACTGATTTTATGGATCAATTTGACTGATTCAATTTATGAGTTAAACAGAGATAAATCAATTCGACTATTTTCACAGATTGATTCGACTGTTTCAATTTTTTTGCTGCACAAAAACTAATTGATTCAACTGATATATAGTATCAGTCGACTTATTGATTTTTCTAAGGTGAACATATGCTATGTATTAGTCGACTGATTAATTAAGTTCAATGTAAATAAAAAATATATGATAATTATTGACCCACGTCATATTTGAGATCTTTGAGCTTCCCTATATATGCTATTCGAAAAATTTTAATTTTTCGGATAGCCGAAGTACATCAGCCAATTTTGACCAAAATCGGCTGATGGATCAAATGACATTGGAGCGACATGGAACAAGTTCCTATGTGTTTGAGCTGTTCTCCAGAACATGAAAATACACAGTAATATCATTACAATGCAACGTATTGAGAGTTATGAATTTTTAAACACGAATCCGGGCACAACAAATGATGTCATAAGCTCAATGTAAATGAAAATTATATGATAATCGCTGAACCACACCATATTTGTGATCCTTGAGCTTTCCTATATGTGATGGTGTTAAAATTTTTATTTTTCAGATAGCCGAAGTCCATCAGTCGATTTTGACCAAAATTGTCTGATGGACTAAATGACATCGGATAAACACGAGACAAATTCTTATGTGTTTGGGATGGTCTTCAGAACGTGAAAATGCCACTAATATCATTACAATATAATGTATTTAGAGTTACAAAATTTTGAACACGAATTTGGGCACAAAAAATAATATCGTAAGCTTAAGGTAAATGAAAATTATATGATAATCACTAACCCACACCATATTTGAGATCCTTGAGCTTCCCTATATGTGATGGTGTTAAAATTTTTATTTTTCGGATAGTCGAAGTCCATCAGCCGATTTTGACCAAAATCGGCTGATGGACCAAACGACATTACATATCTAATGCTCAAGTTCTTATGTGTTTGAGCTGGTCTCCAGAACGTGAAAATGACCACTAATATCATTACGATACAATGTATTAGAGTTACGAATTTTTGTACATAATCCTGACACAACAAATGATGTTGTAAGCTCAATGTAAATGAAAATTATATGATAATCACTAGCCCACACCATATTTGGGATCCTTCGGCTTCCCTTTATGTGATGGTATTAAAAGTTTCATTTTTTGGATAGCCGAAGTCCATCAGTCGATTTTGACAAAAATCAACTGATGGACCAAACGACATCGGATCGACATGGGACAAGTTCCTATGTGTTCAAGCTGATCTCCTCAATGTGATAATGCACATTAATATCATTACGATACATCATATAGAGCGCAGTGATTTTTTAAACATGATTCAGTAATGAAAAATGAGGGTTTTTAACTCAATATAAATGAAATGCAGATGATAATCACTGAAACACACCATATTTGAGATGCTTCATCTATTCTCTTTCTTTAGATTTCAAATTTTTAATTTTTAAGGTTTGTAAAGTCTATTAGCTGATTTTGACCAAAATCGGCTGATGAACTAAATGACATCAGATCGACATGGGACAAATTCCTATGTGTTCGGGCTGGTCTTCAGAACATGAAAATGCCCACTAATATCATTATGATACAACGTATTGAGAGTTACAAATTTTTGAACATGAATTTGGGCATGAAAAATGATGTCATAAGCTCAAGGTAAATGAAAATTATATGATAATAACTGACCCACAACATATTTGAGATCCTTGAGTTTCCCTATATGTGATAGTGTTAAAATTTCCATTTTTTGGATAGTTAAAGTCTATCAGTCGATTTTGACCAAAATCAGCTGATAGATCAAACGATATCGGATGCCCAATGCTCAAGTTTATATGTGTTTGGGCTAGTCTTCAGAACGTGAAAATGACCACTAATATCGTTACAATACAACGTATTGAGAGTTATGAATTTTCTAACACGATCCTGGCACAACAAATGATGTCGTAAGCTCAATGTAAATGAAAATTATATGATAATCACTAACCTACACAATAATCTCTTCCACAAGCACCAAAAGACCAAAAACAACGATGGAATTTATCACTATTTCTTTTCAATGCAAAGTATGTATCTGAGTCTCTATATTTTAGCTCACGAAATAGTCTAGGGATATCATCATAATCCATATCAAAATCACCTACCACCTTATTTATAGCTCATATGTGCATAGTTTGGGATCTAGCGCGCCAAAGACGCGGAAACGTAGCGGGAAAATACTAGATCCTCTATCCAGCAGATCCATGCGAAGGGAAGAAACAATTGCGATACAAGAGTTGATTGATAGGATTATACCTTTGATGTGTGCACATGATCTCCCGACAGCTCGGATCTTAGCACGATCACATGTCCGTGCCTCTATGGTATTCACACGAATAAGCCTTGCCTTTGATTGTCTCACAAACAAAGCAAGATGGAGAAGAAAGCATACAAGGTTGTGCTAGCAACCTCAATGGCGTGTTTCGGTCAAGAGGGGGAAGGAGGAAGAAGAAGAATGCCAAGGGTCTCAACACATGAAAACTATTGAAAAACTCTTGAAAAAATATGATCCAAAATGATATTTATAATCATCCCATGGTATACCAAGAGTCTCCACCCTTTCATCTTCTAATCTAATAGCTCAAAATTAACCATTCAATCCAATGGTTCAATTTTGACCATTCAACTTCCTTGGTGAACTCAAGTTCACCCAATGAGTCCAACCCATTGATTCTCAAGCAACTCGACTCAATCCAACAATTGGATCCCTTTGAGTCTAACTCAATGAGTAAAATTCGAATTACACTTAATCCAATGATTCATCATATGCACCCATCTTCATATCAACTTGCTCTTTGTGTGTGACTCTATAAGTTCTCGTAACGTTGGCAATGCACCCAAAATCATCATTTAGATACATAAACAATAAGTGGCATCTAGAAAGGCATCATTGCTACCCAAGTGACGAGAAAGTCGAGATCCAACCTAACATGTCTGTGACTATTATCTTGTATGACTTGGTCCCTCTATCCTTGATATCTAGATTGATTAATGAGGCATTGACTGTGTCATCCTCATATCAATCTTTGTGTTTCTTGATCTCCAAGTAGACACACTTAATCAAATAAGCTCAATATCTCATATTGACTTATTTACGCATGACCATGCTTTCTTGTGTCATACTAATCAAGGGGCCCACAGATATCGTTTCCGTTATATGGAAGGGATATATCCTATCTACATCACTCACATTCCTCTGTATAATTTGTTGCATACCGAGTGATCGACTTTATAGTCCATCCTATTATGGGTGATGTTTGACGATACCAAAGTATACAACTCCTTATGTAGGGAACCGTAGTAACTTCAGGTCTAAAGACTATTCATACCAATAGTCACATGAGAATGTTTATGACACTCATACGACGATCCATGAAATATTCTCATGATGGGTCATTTAGTATATATTCTCTAATGTATGCCCATGTATCAACCTGATATCTCATATCCATGACTTGTGAGATCAAGTCATCCGTTGACCTACATGTTAGTCTCAATGCATTAATATTGTCCTTGTATATTAATACTCGACTATGAATAGTTAAGAGTAGTGTTCTCTACAATATCTCACTATCAATTCAACCAATTGATATACTGTAGATAAGAACCTACTACCCATGGACATTATTATACTTATTCAATTGACACTGAACTGAAATAAATATAATAACCAACTTTGTCTTTTATTAGTAATGATATATGATACAAAATGAGCCCTTTATAATCATCTCATAATTGATACTAGGGTTAATACTAACACATAGTATGCCTTTCGATATGATATATTCATTTTAAATTGTGATTTCATCTCATTTTGAATGTTTATGAGTCTATAATCTTCTGATGTCACAAAATGACTTTCAATTTGAGAAGCTATAAATGAAGATGTGCATACAGGATGATTAACTATTGTCATATAAAGACCACATTGATGATGATTTAAATATTTTGTAACCATGAACTCAATATCTTCCCTTGTAATTATTGTCCATGTGCAATTTGCTTCATCACAAATTGCTTTAACTCTATTCTTGTGTCCTTTATTTTGTATGTGAAGCGTTTGTTCATAATATATTTAGCAAATGTATCTTTAAAATATTTTCACTTTTCATATACCTACAATATTAATTTATATATGTTTATGTAAGTACTATTGAATTTTAGTTGAATTAACATAATAAAAGTTAAAAAAAAAATACACAATTACCTGACCAACAAAAAATTCCTCAACTAAATCATCTACTTGTTCGATTAACAATGGAAAAAGTCTTGTGTTTATTTCATATGCATCTTCAGCTAACGTAAACTGCTCTTCAAGGTCATTATATTCATTAGTGTTGATTGCTTCATCTAATGAATAGTGGATATTATTTACTAAGAATTCATCGTTAGAAACATTCATTTGAATTTCCGCTTTGATTCTATTCTCATTATATTCTTGTTCAATCCACATATTCTCAAAAAGATCTTCCAATCTTGTACTCATATATACTGGGTAATCCTCCAAACTAGGAGATTGTTCATTTAAATTGAACCTGTGATGAATAGTCTCTTTTGTATTGACCACAACACTAGATGAAGTTGAATGTGTCAAACTATAGGTACCCAAATTTATATTTGGAGTAATGGATTTGTTTCGATTCTCTATTTGTGAATCTATAGATTGCATCATAACTATAAGCACCTCATCAGAAATTTGATCTTCCCTGCATTTATAAAATCATAAATTAATCATATTACAAATAAATTTTTTATTAATATTTAAAAAACACATTAACCGAATAGAGAAAGTCAGTATATCATTAAAATTATATCTTACTAAAATGGTACTATAAATTTTTTTATGATAGATCCTTTAAGAAATAATTATCTTTTTGATTTAAAAGTTAAATAAAGACATGTAGAAATTATAAATTTTATTCTTCTTACACATTCTTAATATTAATATATAAAAAGGGAAAAAGATAACTAAAATAGAGTAGAAGACAACATACATGTCTAGATTGATCATAGTGAAAAGTTTCTTCCCCGATAGAATTTTAAAGGTTGCAGGTGCTTTGGAGTTTTTCTTGAATGAATATAATTTCTAGAACAGTGTCAAAAGTTTTGGAGCTGCCGTAACATTTATTTATACCAAACCAAAGTACAAACTTCATTTATAAGGATCATTCATATTATAGAAAGCTTTGAGTGCTGAACCAAATAAATAACATACATCGCTCGACTGTTGCAAAAGGAGATGGCCAGGAGAAAGGCTGCGTTTCAATGATTAGGACTTTAGAGGGGAGGGTGGTTTGTCTCAATGTTCATTTATAAGGATCGTTCATACTATAGGAAGCTTTGAACATTGAACCAAATAAATAATATACATCGCTCGATCGTTGCAAAAGAAGGGGAGGATTATTTGTCGTCATTGAGATCCTACGTCATGCTGCACCTAATGAAACACATTAAGTTGCTGAATCGTGTTTAGGTTTGACGAAGAAGATGCACCGACCATTGATGTTGGTTCGGACGTACGTCAAGAAGAAAAATCGACCGTCGCACAATATTGCAACGTCGGATAAGTAGTGTAGTTGCTGCATCGTGCGTTTGAAGAAAAGATGAACGATGTTGTGTTTAAATTTAGGTTTGACGAAAAAAATACGCCGTCGTCAGCCATCGGTGTTGATTCAAACACACTTCGAGAAGACAAATTGCATGATTAGAATGCACGCGACAGCCAACTTGAAAAAAAGACAGATAGAGATGGAGGGTAAAATCTGTATTCGAGATATAATTTCTGCATTTTAGAAGTTGTATAAATAAAATAGGTATTTTACAAATCTATATATATGCCATTTAGTAAAATGCTCAATAATTATGCGCAGTTCAGTAAAATGCTGAATAATTATTGTCAGGCACGGCGAGAGTAAAAAGCTCACATGCTTACGCTGGAGAAACGTAAATCATGGGAGATAATAGCGACGGATATCCATCATTATCACTTTTTGTTTTGTGTTATTTTCTTGATTTTAAAACAGGATGATCAGACAAGGAAATCGAAGCACAGTAGCATGCTGGTGCTGTTGCTTCTGATTAATTATGGCACTACGCGGTGGTCTGCTGGTGCTGCTGCTTCTGGGCGACGAGGCTCGCCACTCTCTTGCAGGCCATGACGGGCTCGCCGGAGAGGGAGATGACCGGTAGGTTGTCGCAGTTGCAGATCTCGATCATGAACCCGTCGGGGTCGTGGAAGAACAGCTGGTCTACGTTGATCCCGCCTTCCTCCACGCACCTCTGCACGTAGGCTATTCCCAACTCCGCCAGCTTCTTCTCCACCGACGCCAAGCTCTCACACTGCCACAATTAACAACCCATCAACAAAACAGAGCAAAACAGAGAAAAACAGAGGAGGATGGTTCGATTGCAAACACCTGGAAGGAGATGTGGTTGTCCTTGGGGTTAATCTCCCTCTTCCGAGGCATCTTCTCGGGGTCTTCAGACTGCAGCAAGTGGACTCCGATCCCGTAGTTGAACAGCCTATGAGCTTTCTTTTCTTTAGCGGTAGGCATTAGGCACAGAGTCAATTAATTATCAGCGGTATACGTTCCTTACCAGGCGCCGTCGAAGTCGAAAGAGCCGGGACGGCGGATGGGGACGAAGCCCAGCACATTCTGATAGAAATCGAGGGAGGCCTCCACGGACCTGCAGACGATGGAGATGTGGTTCAAGGAAGCCAGCGGCAGAGCTCCGGCGGCGCTGCTCAACATCTTTGAGATTTATGAGCTACTCTTCGATCTTTGCATCTGATGTGTAAATGGAGAGGGGAAAGCAGGGAAAGGAAGGCTGGAGAGGCCACCGGAGCGGAGCATAGGAAAATATAAAAGCAGAGGAAGTGGGCGAAACGTGTACGTGATCTCATGCATGCCTGGAATCTAGTTGACGCTCTCATTCTCTAAGGCTGCCACCTGGCTCGCACGTGGCTTTGGAAGAGTAAACTATTTGACAATTTAAATACGGAATTTACTCAACCTCGTAAACTAGTTTAGATATTATTCAGTCCTCGTGACTAGGTTGGAATATTCAAATTATATTTATGATTTAATCTCTTATATTTAATAAAAAATTTTCTTTTAATAATGATATAATTAAAAAATACTAAACTTTTAGTCTTATCGTCACGTGATTTATTTTGATATCGATAGAAATTTTTTATAAGATTAATTCGATCATTCTAAAATAATTAATGAGATTAATTATTATTATTATTTTTAATTTCTAACTTAAATATTATCAAAGTTAGTTCTGATCTCTCCTGTCTAAAGAATCGTGCGCCCGACGATACATGATTCTTTAGAAAAAACAATATCATCTGCCCCTATATTACCCAAATTACTTGTTCAATTTTTATAATATCGAAATTTCATAGTATAAATTGAGGATAATAAATTTTTAAACATACAAAGTCTTATTTATTAACCAACACTTTCTAGAACCTATAACCTATAAAGAAAAACAGATGAGATATTTCAGAAATATGGTAAGTATTATGAAAATTAATTACGTAATTTAGATAAGAGCAAGTAAAAAATCTCAAGAAAAAGTTTAAAAATATAAACTCATAGTATATGATTTCACTTTTTGTGAGCCCATAAACTTATGTATCTATCTTAAATTTTTCAATAAAATTTCTTCCTTGAATATGCCATTTCTCTTTAGATAATACGTGATTTGGTTTGTCAATTAAATATAAAGATAAAAAGTACACGTAGATTTTAAAATATTATTATAATCATCTAACAAAAATAGATTCAAGTCGGTGGGTTCCATTCTGAATCCGATCCGATTTCAGATCCGACAAAACCCAACCCGAGCACTGACAGGATCCGATTCGGTTCGCTGCTTCTGTAAACGGTGGTCGCTTTATACCCGTCTGCTTCCTTCTTCTCCCTAGTCCCTAGGCCGCAGCCACACAAGGAAATTAGGGTTAGGGTTTCGGAAACCTCGAGCGCGGAGGAGGAGCTAGTCGCCCATGGAGGAGGTCACGGAAGGCGTCAACAATCTCCACATCACGGCTTCCGATTCCTACAAGAAGAACCGGATCCAGGTCTCCAACACCAAGAAACCGCTGTTCTTCTACGTCAACCTCGCTAAGGTTCGATCTTCATTATCCTCTCTGATTTTATAGCCATTTCCGGTCTTGGGTTGAAGGCTATTCTAGTGTCTGATGGTATTAATTGGAAGCCCTAGTTTTTGTGTTTTCATTTCGCTTGCCGCTGGATGCTCTAAGTACTGATGAGTGATGGCTCTCTTTATCCTATTTTTATTCTGTCCTTGTTATCTGGTCGTTATTTCTTTGTTTCGTTTAATTCATCATGATTATGTTCTTTCATTGCAGAGATACATGCAGCAACATAACGAAGTCGAGCTATCAGCTCTGGGAATGGGTAGGTTCTCGAGTTTAGTGTTTTTTTGTGTGTGTATATTCAACTTTAAGCAAGATTAAGTGTCGAGTATTATTTTTGGTGTTTCCTATATCAAAATCTCACAGTAACTAATCACTAAATTGGTTCATTATATTGCTCAGGTGGATGCCCTTGCATTAAACTTCCTTGTTCTTAGTTAGATGCTTGTTTACGTGCTAAATAATTCAATATAGTTTGTTGGTTTGTGTTTATCAGTTCTAGGCATGTGCGTAGGAGTTCCTGTTTGATTGCTCTAGACATACCTCAAATCAACATAAACATGCTGTAGTTTGCCTCAGTCTTCTGGGTTTGGATACATGGATCTTATTTTTCTATTGAATTTTATGCAACACTATACCATTTGGAAGCTATACCTTGAACCAATATCTTACTCTAAAAAGTCAACTTATGGTACGTTAAAATAGAAACTTGTTGAAATAGAAACTTATGTCAAGTTTATGAACCATAGAATTTGATTAGTTTGTAAATATAGGTTAACAAAGTTTCAAGCAATTATAAAGTGTGTGTAACTGATAGTATTTATATATATACAATAAGCGAATGATTACAAATTGAGAAAAAACTTCATGAAATCATTAATTTGATTCATCCAGTATATGTCTGAAAGTCAATATAAGCCATGGTTTTACATTTTCTGTCATGTTAGCTGGCATGGACAAAAATTATTGTTTTGCCCTATAGATGAGGGCACTCAAAATACTTCAAGACACATGAAATGGGTCTCCATAACTAATCTTCCTGAATTTTATGAACTGCACCAAGTTGCAGCCTTTCTTGAGTACCTAGGTTGTCTTCTCCTCTCTGCTACCTCCTTCTGCATTCCCCTCCATTTTGATTCATCATGCCCCTTCTTCTTCCTCATTGGTGTCACCAACACCATGTGTTAGCACAACACAGGTGAAATGACACGATACCTTTTCATTCCGGCTGAGGTTTGAAGCCTCAGGGTGGAATGAAATTTTAATCCTATAAACATAAAAAACTTAGTGAGTCACACCAAAATAACATAGGGAACAATGATTAAGAGAAGACTATGACAAAAAATATTCTTTCTTTAGAATCCAATAAGGATGCTTTTAAATGGTAAATTAGTTAGATATTATCTATAATTATATTAGATAATAATAAATTTATCAAAAAAAATGAATTGCATGTGGAAAAAAACTATGATAGAGCTCCTATTAAAACTCCATGCAGGATTTTGAAAACTAAAGAATATCTAGTAATATCAATAAGAAAAAAACACTTCTCCAATGTAGCTTGTAGTGTTTGAATACTGAATGTCACCAATGAGTTTCATATGACTATAGTTTACTTTACTGGTTGACCATCGCACATTATTATTAGAGAATCTTTCTAATTATATTCATGTTAAAATGCATGAAGTTTAGTAAAAGGTTGGGTATCTGAAGTCTTTTTGTCATTAATAAAGAAAATGTTTAGATAAGCTAGATAAATAACAAAGTCTTTCAAAGAAGGGATTTAGATTATAGGTTCTATATTTAGATAAATTGAATCAATAGTTGAACTGTGATAATTAAGAAAGATAAACATAACTGTGGTTGAAAATCTACAAAAAAATCTGGATAATACGTTTATTAGATATTGATGATATGATCTGATGTAGATCTGAATGGAGTTACGATTCTGCCATTAACCAAAAATATTTTTGTATGACTAGTTGTTAGATGTTGACCTATACATGAACTTGTATGCACATGTAATGATCAACAAAACATGCTATTGAGACCTAAATAGGTTCCTAGGTTTGTTGCAAAAATAAAATTTTATATAGATTAGTCATAGATTGATTCTTTGCCTTGGAAATTTCTGTACTGGATATATTAAAAAGTCAAGACTTTCAAGCTATATTTAGTAATTAAACCTTATAAATATGACAAACAAGCTTATCTTATGAGTTTGAAATGTGGTGCATATCAAGTAGACCTAGGTCTACATATTTCTTTCTTTAAGTGTATCTTTATCCATATGACTTATTATCTATATACTTGTCTCTTTGGTCAAGCTAAGAGAAAGGCATTAAACTGTCAAGCTATTTATCTTTCTTTTCTGCACTTTTATTAAACCATCATCATGTATAAATCTTTATCATTTATCTTTTGTTCTTACATCTAAGTAGATTTTTCATAGCCATTGGTTCTTTCTAAACTTGTGAAAACCACTGTTCTAGTTTGAGACTCTTGCGTGTTTAATTAATTCTTGCTTGGAAATGACTAGAGCATTATCTTGTATGGATCCATTGTGTTGGTGTGATATCATTAAATTAAATGCTTACTAATTTTTGCCACGGTAACTATATCCTATGTTTATCCTTGAGTTTTTTTTTTTAAATTTTGTTTTGTTTTATCAGTTACAAATCTTATGACCTTGTCTGGCTTGTTTGAATTTTTGAATTCCTTGTTTTTTTACTTTAATATTTTTTTGCAGATAGTATACTTGTGCCTCATATGAGGATTAATAGATGTCAGATATTTTATGCTGTCTATATTTTTTTATTTATCCTATTAAGTTATTTTAATACATTATTGTTTTTTATGTTTTGGGCTCTCTGAGTTACAGCATTCTTTGGGGTTATGGTAACTAGTTAAATTGCAAATTTGTTGCTAAAATTTTGATTGTAATTCAAGCGCTTCACTCATTATTTATAGTAGCTTGTAAATTCCCTTGCTCAGTATCTGCTTTTGATGCATATTTAACCTATTGCATTATTTGTCAGCAATTGCAACTGTTGTCACCATTGCTGAGATACTGAAAAACAATGGACTTGCTGTTGAGAGAAGTAAGATTCTCTCTTGTTCTACTTTTTTCTTATCTTGTTTAAGTGCATAAGAGATTGAATTTTGATCAATTTGGTGCAGAGATCACTACATCTACTGTTGATATCAATGATGAATCTAGGGGCAGGCCTATCCAAAAAGCCAAGGTATTCAATGTATTGTAGTATTAATATTCATTACGTAGGTCATTAGATTGCCCTTCAATTTGCTTTCTTCAAAGGAAACTTGCAAAAAAGTAGCGTACAAAAATTTCGCTGTTTCATTTAGGATAGCATTGTTAAAACATGTGATAAAAAGGTGATTCACTCGTACCCGTGCCCCCGCCAGCCTATCCCTAGGCCAACATGTAGGAGGTAAATCACGGATGGATACTAGCCATTAGTGTAGGTGGCCAAGGCATGGGGGAAGACATGCTCGGACGCGTCGAGTTTTGATCCCAATACCTCATGTGGTAACATCCCATGCCTTAACCATCGCACTGTCCCAATAGGACATCATTATTAAAACGTGAACAAAAACCATATAGTCAAAACATTTAGGGCTCCATTTTATTACATTTGCATCGACTTGAAATGTGATGCTCATAATTGCAATTTGCAAGTGTAAATAGAACATGGAAAATGTATAAATGTAAAAGAAAATACAAGAAAGTATCATGTTTATGTTAGGTTAATCAATTGATTAATACACCATGACAGCTTTTATCTGCATATGGTGACTTGCGCAAACACAGTTAGGTACCAAGTGCTTCTTGTGCTGCTCTCCATCTAATGGTTTGTGTTCCACATCCAGATTGAGATATTGTTGGGTAAGACGGAAAATTTTGATGAACTAATGGCTGCTGCAGCCGAGGAGAGGGAGTTGGCAGATGGCGAAGAACAAAGCTAAAACTGAAAAAGCTCTTGCTTTTTTTTTAATGCATGCTTGGTCGATTTGTTTGTTTGTTACATTTACATTATAATAGCTGGTTTGTTAACTGGTTCGAAATATTACCACCACGGTTCTTGCAAAACTTTCATGTGACTTTAAACCTTTGTAATGTTTAAACAAGTTTTTAAGATGTAGTTTAGGGGTTCTTTGATTTCATTTGTGTTATGATGAGTCTGCGGTGATCCATTTATATGCCTACAACGATTAATATTATGAACTCTATTTGAAATTTGAATGTTATGTTGGTTTCTTATGTGAATTGTGAATAGGCTGTTTTGCATGTGGTGTAATGGCCCGTGCATTGATCATTATGGAATCTCAGTTTCTGTCTGAGAGTCCACAATGCCCTTTTCCTTTAGCAATTCCTTCGTTTCAATGTCGCTCTCCTTTGGGTTCTGTCATCATTACTACAATTGAGGGAGATGGAAACACTTGTGCTGCTTCTCTACGTAGTACTCGCCGTTCCGAACAATCTCTCGAGGGAACAGAGCCCATGCTGCTTCGACCCTTCGTATTCAAACCGTTGTGAACCTCCACCTCCTCCTCCACGCCGCTGCTGGAGTTAAGATCATGCCGGAGAATCCCTTGGAGTCCTTTTGAGCCTATGAATCCATCCAACGCAGCCTCCAAAGCCTCGGGAGGGTGACTTGGACTCTGCTACACTCCATTGCTGCGTGGATGTTTGATGAAGTTTTTCTGCACTACTTCGGTTCGACTTAAATTCTAAAGCCTTGTTTCTTTCATGGAGCGTTGCAATTTTGGTTTGGTTGATATCTGGGATAACTCTTGAGATTAATTGTCTTATTAGAACCTATTCATGATTCCAACTGGATATGATTCAGATTTCTAGTTAGATAGATGATGTTTTAGTTTCACAATATGAAAATGCATGGGCATGTTTCCATTGAGTTTGTTAATATATCTATACAACAACAATTAAATTTTTATCCTAGTGAATAATGTTGACTATATTAAATTTTTATCCCAATAAATAATGCTGACTATATGAATACTCCTATGCTATGCTATGCTATTGGGTTTGATTCTTTATTATATTTTCATTTATATTTAAATAAATTTTATTATAATTTATTATTATCAATTAAGTCTTTTTTTATCTTTCTTTTTCTCTTTTAATGTGCGTATTTATTATGATCTCATATGCCTAATTGAGATTTTTATTGAGCGCTTAAGTATATATTCATATTATCTTAAATATGTCGAAGTTTTTTCTCAATAGATGTAATTTTGATATTCTCTCTAATATTTTCATTTTGTTTTCTGTCAATTTTTATGTCTATATATTTATTTTAACATCTTTATTATTCTTAGCTTTTACTTATGAATTAGCTTCATAATCTAATATTCAACTCTATATATGATCACATGTCTAACTATGATTTTATAAAACTTACAAAGATGTATTTTATCATTAAAAAAATATATCCTTTTCCATTTTAAACATCCTGTCGGTATTCCATTAGCTTATTACCTAATGTAAACTAGTAAGTATTTCTTCAAATGCTATGTTTAACGAAGTCAAATTAACTAATTTTATTTTACAAAATAAAATAACATGATTTTATTCTACAAACTAACTAATAAAAATTAAATTAATAGAAAGATTAGAAACATGTAAAATTTTATTAGCAAACAATAGTTTATCCATCGGCAGAGAGAATCTATTTCTGTTGCTTCATCAAATTACAAATCGAGACTGATTCGCTTTGGAGAACGACCTATTAGCTTTGAAGAACAATTCTTGCATTCTTATGCTACTAGTCTTTGGAATAGTGACTAACACATAAGGGAAGTATTTACCTTAGCTTTGTTGAGATTTAAATCTCAGATCTCATTGTGACAACACTTCATGTGCTAACTACTAGACCTATCCGAGGGGACCGCATGGAGCGATTCAAGTTACAGCTGTTAGATGGTGAACAAATGCTAGAATATCATCATTCTTAGAAGCGTGGAATATATGAACGCTGAAAGGCACATAAAAGGGCCATTGCAATGAAGTGGGTGGTGTCATATTCTTCTTTACCATTGATTGTTTGATCACCTGTTACCAATATGAACAAGGCAGTGGTGAGACATTTTGGTTTCCCTGAACAATTGGCAAATGAGGAGTTATTAGTTTCGTTTCACGATATCCAGAGGTATAGAGACATCGATGAATAGCAGCCACTATTTCAAGTTTTTTTTTCGAAACGGAAACCTAACCAAGGTCCAAATCCTTTTGCTTCACTCCCAACACAATTCTAGTAGTTTACTTCTCATATGTAAATCATGTAATCTTTCAACACGAGCAACGAATTTACATAACATGGCATTTAGTTCACTAAACATGTTAATTAAACTCATTTCACGATATACTTTTTAAATTTTTTATAGCATGCAAGCCTAGAGGGCTAGCCATGACACAAGTACTGATGCTCAACGCGACACTCTTAGCCATGCTTGCGCTTGAGCTCTTGCTGGGTCTGGGGTTTGCATCACTTGGGCCATTCCTTCGACAATCTATTTGTAACCATGCCGGCCAAGGTATAGCACCCGCGAAAGAGGGATGATAAGGTCCCACTTCATGTCCAAGAACAGGGCCATTGACAACGAAAGGCTTAGCAACAGACAAACTGTTTCTGTACACTAGGTTTGAGAACAAGGTCATTGACTACTACAACCAAAAAGGAATCTTGAAGGTTCATGTGACTCCACCTACAAGTCTTCTGCATAAGTTAGTGGTTGGAAAACAACAAGATACGATACCAAACTGGTCTTTAGTGATTTGTTAAAAAGGGATTTCAACATCACTGCTTTATAGTCAGTAGTCACAGGCAAGCTAGAAGCTTGAATACAGTGACAAGATTTTCTCGATGGAACAGAAAAACCCGATCAGAAGCAAGCCCACTCCTGGTAACTTTCCTAAAGTAGGCTAGGATACATATATACAAGTTATAGTTACAGTTATGTAAACAGGGAGGCAAAGCAACTAGTACTTCACGAGAAAGTCGTGAGCAAGGGTGTTTATTCTACTAGCCAGTCCAAATTGAAACTTTCTTCAGCTACCTGAATATGAAGATCTGGTATATCTCTTTCTGCTTCTTTCCATAATAAAGCAATATCTTCATCACAAATCACATGACCAAGAGACTTCAAGGAAGATGAGGATCTTGGTAGAGTCTTCAATTGAGAACATTCTCTCATGTCAAACTTCTCCAAACTTGTCATGTAACCAAGCTCTTCTGGCAACTCTCGGAGATTAAAGGATTGAGAGATGTCAAGGTACTTTAATCCTTTCAGCAAGCAGATCGAATGAGGTAGCCTCTTCAGAGCAGGGCAAGCATAGACCCTTAAAATCTTTAGAGAATTTAGCTTTCCAAATTCACATGGCAACTCTGACAAATCATGGCAGTTGGATATGCTTAAGCATTCAAGTGAGTTGATGTCGCAAATGGCAGAAGGAAGTTTTGTTACATCGATGCAATGATCTATCGTTAGATGTGATAGGCGTGGAAGTGTCAATGAGAGGTCCACCTTTGATCCTCTCAGGCTGTTGGTCAATTCACATAGAACAAGCGATACTTTTCGCAAGTTCTGCAGGGGAACTGTAGTTTTTGGCAAAGGAGGGACAGCTATTTTCTCAAGCCAGAGACTTCTTAAGTTACTTAAAGATGTGAATACAGAAAGATTCTGTAGTGTTGTACATGATGCCCCATAATTGATCAAGATCAGAGTCTTCAGATTGGGCATAATACTGAGAAAGGGTGGCAAGAAGTATGCATCGGCAGAAAAATTCAAAATTAGTACCTCAGCCTTTGGAAAATGCATCTGAAACCAATCAGATTCTTTCATTTCACCTGTAAAAGAGATAGATAATTCAATTGCTGAAGCATACTTCAGATCATCAACCGTGTAATGTAAAATATCTACCAAGAACAAGTCACCTGCTGCATTTTAGGACAAGACAGAGCTGAATACCTGTATTAATGGAAACAATTTGTGCCTCTAACTGTTGATCCTTAACTCTATCCCATTCCTTTGGAAGTTCGTTTTCCTTCCTCGGCATAATTAACCTCCTTCGAGAAGTTAAAGTCTCCTGACTGTTCACATGAAGAGCAAGGTCCCTCAACAAATCATGCTGAGTCACAGAAAGCTCTGTATAGCTGCTATAGATATCTCCAGCTCTGTTCCTGCAGTATGCGTATAATTGAACCGAGGTTAATCTATGAACATTGAAGCAATAGCGGTTCTAACAGAAATTATTGAAGAAACATACTGTGCATCCTTCAATAAAGTTAAAAGGTTCTTATTCGAAAGCTCCACTAGAATAGCAAAAGCATCTTCTTCATCAAGATCATGGAGCTCCATCCACATGTTGATTAGCACATCCAAAGGGATCCTCTTATCTTCCGGAAAAGAACCAAGATCTAGGAAACACTCCCTCACTTTCCCTGATAGAAATTCTATGGATGATGCCATTCGTTCGAGCAATTTATTTTCATGAGATTCACATATACTTTCTCCACGAGCAAGCTTATTTTTGGCTCTTAGCCAAAGTTTTGGAGGTTGATCTCTTAAAGAAGCACCAATAACCTTTAGAGCTAAAGGAAGCCCTTTACACTCATCAACAACCTGTATTAACAAATGAAATCTGTTCAGACAAAATTGACTCTATGTTTTAACAGTTTGAATTAAACAATTCCCATTGTCACAGTATCTATGAGAAAAGTATGATGGTGATCACACACAAAAATAATAATCAATAATTGGTGACTATCAACTGAGACACTACCGAATTAGATACGATTGCAAATTTAGTAGAACTACAAAATATAGTAGTAACCTGAAAGAATGACATCAGAAGAATATTGAAAAATAAAACCCAACAAAGAATTTATTATTTTGACAAAAATATTTAATGAAGTCAATGTATTTTTCTTATGTTATAAACATATCATTGAAAAATTGTTGAAGCAAGTGAAACATGCATGCAACAAAAGGAGTATCGTCTAGTTGCTGAATTAAGCACACAAATAATGGTTTTTTACCTGCTTTACTAACTTTTTGTCAAAAGTAGATGGTATATATTTCTGCTCAAAAGCTGCATGACAGAAGAGGGACAAAGCATCCTCTTCTCCTAGTGATTCAATCTCATAAGTGTTTTTGACAATTGAAGGGAATTTGAACCGTGAAACAACAAGAATCTTGCATCCTGGTACTCTAAAAACCAGTTCTTCAAGCTCTGAGGCAGACCACACATCATCTAACACCAGAAGAAATGGTCCTTTATCTCTTGTCCCCAACTCCACCTGCCACTGCGGAATTTGGTTATAAGCCCCAAGAACCATATTGCCACTAATTTGTTCCCACAGTTTTAGCTTCAGACTCTCCAAATTCTGAGACTGTGAAAGTGTCTCAAAATAAATTCTATCTTTGAAGTAACCTAAAGAAGAACAAGAAGCAAATGAGTTAGAACATAGTGCGCACTGTCAGAAATTCATTGAAAATTTTATGGTAAGTTTTATACTAATTCTGTGACCAAAACTTTTAAAGTTTAATTACCACAATAGACTCTTTCCAGCAGCAAAGAATCTGCCCGAATGATTTGAATTTTGCAGGATAAAGTACCTTCTTGAAACCAATTATCTAGACTTATAATTGATATACAAGAATGTCAAAACTCTTCAGTCGATCTAATAAAACCACAAGAAGGAACTGCTTATATGATCTATGGTTGAGAATCTTATTCAAGAGTAGACTATAGTAAACCTCGAATTCAATCAAAGGACAATGAAACAATCCAAACAAGCAAGATTAGCAAGCGCCAATGTGTAAAAGGAAAAAAAAAAAAAAATCCAAACGTGTTCAAGAGTAAATCTCTGCACAAGGAAAAAACAAAGGGAAACGCAAAAGTAAAAGGCCCTTACTTCGAATCTCTGGATCTTTGCAAATCTCCCTGGCGAGCGTCGTCTTGCCACTTCCTCCGATGCCAGAGATTCCAACGACGGCTACTCTATCAAAGCCATCCATTAACATCTCCTTTACCTTCTCCTTTCCGAACCTGATTCCGACCCCCACGGGTTTCATGCCTTCTCCCGCCAGTATCAGCCCCTCCATCATTTCAGAAACCGGGAACCCTGAGGACTGCGACTTCTCCATCGCCACCGGTACCTTCGCAGCTTCTTCAGAGGGCATTAACCCCTCCATCATCTCTGGCATCGGAAAGCCCGACGACGGCGGCGGACTCCCCATCGCGATCGGTGCCTTAGCGGGCGCAGCCAGGGGCACAAATCCCTTCATCATCTCAGGGAACATCGAGAATGGCGCAGTCCCCAACGCCACCGGGCCTCTCGCCATTACAGAGGCAGCTGTGATGTCTAGGGTCCGTTCGATGCGGTCAAATCGAGCGGCGTAGTCGGCGCGGATGTGGTGGACATCGGCGAGGACATGGGCGGGAATCTGGCGCTCGATCCAGCGGGTGATCCAGTTGTCGATGCGCTCCATTTTGCGAGCGAGCTGCATGGATCTGTAGACATTCCAGCGGGGGGAGGCGGCAGCCTTGCGGGCGAGCTCAAGAGCGAGGCGGAGGTTGTCGGCGAGCTCAGAGAGCTGATTTTGGCGGTGCTGGGGGAGCTCGACGCCGGAGAGGCTAATCTCCTGGACAATGGGGAGCAGGGAGTCGACGGAGCGCTTCAGCTGCTCGGCGGTCGGCCGGCAGAGATAGGTCATCCGGACCACATTCAAGAGCTCCTTTATCAGTTCGGTAGCAATCTCACCGGCAAAGGAAGTCGACATCTTCACCGACCGGAGCGCCGGCGCCTCTCTCCAATGGAGAAACCGATAGCTGTTGGACTTGGAGTGTGGGGAGGGAACAATATAAAGCGGAAGGAGGGTAGTTTTGTCATTTGAAAATACCGATCTGCTGACCTCACGATGATACTTTTATTATTTTAACTAAACAGTCAAATAATACGTAATAAATTTGCAATTTCTTTTTTAATAAAAAGTGAAAATAAATAAAATATGAAGGCTTGTTGAATTTGCCCCTTAAGATTAAATAATTTAATAAAGTTAGCTGTGCAGTTGATTATTTAATTTGCACGAAGTAAGTTATCATGTGAATTAAAGATTAGAATGATCAAACTTGGATGATGAAATTTATGGATTGAGTGTATAATAAATAGTAAGACATTAGAACTTGCGAAGGATCATCAAGCTTGAAGATGAATTTGAAGACTATGTGCCCATATTTAATTTGGACATGTATTGCTATATAAATAGAATTTAGCTTTTAAATAGAGTTTGTTATCCAAGTTAATTTCGAACTCAATATTGTGATATCTAATTGTCATATGAGCATGTCGATGGTCTTCCATAGATGATATCTATCCTAATGTTTTCTTGATCAAGGTTATACTCAACTAGAGGTCATCTATTTGAGGCTTATACCAAATCCTCATCTTATCATTGAGGAGTTGACAATGTATGATTATCCACTCGTAGAGCTTTGCCCTATTATCTCATTTAAAGGGGTGGAGGTGACTCATTGGATGTATAACATATATAGGTAGCGAAGTGTCCAAACTATGCTATATTATTTTGTTAGCGCATTTTTAATATTTTATATTTTTATTGCAAATTAAATATTACACTTTCATTTTCATCATACATACACTTCAAATCAACATTGTATTTGGGTCGTCTATTTGCCTATGATCCCTCTAGCCAGTTGACCATCAACAATATTCCTCCTAACTTTTAAATACTTTTCTAATGGTTGAAGCTACATCGTTTTGAAGGAAGACTTTTGTTGTTTTAAGGGAAGAGGAGATCTAATGAAATCTAAAAATTATCATTAAATTCTAGTGAGTTTGCACAACCCTTCTATGACTCTTTTATGGCTATGTCTACCCCCTTATAAGGGAGTATGCCCGTCTAGTTGCACCTATCCTACATTGATCTACGCTCTTGGATGATCGAGATTATATATTGAATTATTTCAAGGAATGTTTACATCACAAAAATGATCAACCAACTAGCACACAACTTACTAGTGCGCGCAACGATCATTGTCTATCGTAGCCACTTAGTTCAAATTCAAATGTCTCCGCATACCTTCGTTACAAAAAATTAAATACTTTAATCCATAATGCGCGGCTCATAAAGATACATATACGTGAAGTGTGAAGTGTGAAGTGTGAAGTGTGAAGTGCACTAACAAAGCATCCACATAAGTCTCGTTCACTATATGACATCACATTTGCATATACCATTAGCTTTTATACTTTGTACACGACCCCCACCTATGTGCAAAGAATCTCTTTTCTCATTATCTAATCGCTGCTAACTTCCTCTAAAAGCTAGATGTTGAACTTACAAATCAGTTACCTTAGGCCCCTAGGGCAATGATGTGATGGTAAATGGTGGGATGATCTCCTTATACAATGAAAGTTTGAATTTCACTCATAACATATATTACACATGTGGAGTTCGAATTATTTGAGATGCTAGGCCGTCCATTAGAATCCATTTGGATTTCTTGATTTATCCTGATGACACATGAAAAATTTTCGTGGGACTGAACTGATCACCTCTAACATTAGTCGGATTACAAGAGATGGATACCTGGAAAACAAGTTGACTTAGGGTTGTGGAAAGGAAAAGGAAGGTGATTGATGATTGAAGAGTTGATCTTTAATACAATTCAAGTGGAATAATTAAACCTAGCTCACAGGAGAAACCGTGACTGTTAAGACAAGCAATAAGTGATAGTTCTTGTAAAAACCTAAACTGTATGGATTCTAAAATATAAAAAATTCATATGTAGGAAATACAAGAACAATAAAATCTAGTTTCATCAATTAAACATGACATAAGAAAAATAAATACACAAACAAATATAATAAGGAATCTGATTGAAGAGTCATCCTTATCTTTAGCGTCATTTAGAAATAATCTCTGTGTAAGAAGATGCAGTAGAAAGAAAAAAAAAGGTTTTCTAAAGGGCTTAGGGGTGACAGCGCCAAAAAGCTTTAGGTCAATGCGGAACAAAAAGTTCTATCAAGATTGAACCTTAAAACCTTAGGGACCAACCCTATATAAAATGAAAATCTATTATCAACCCATAGATGATAATAGATGCGAGACTATAGGTTCTACACATACAATGTCTACATCCAATAACTGAAACCCAATAGGACTAAGTTAGATCACTTTAATAGGTTCAATTTGTACTCATATGCATAACTTATAATTAAACTCACCAATTGGAGATAATAATAAATAATCTCCCACTTGGGCTATTTGTGAATTGTATATGAAATACAAGTAAAACTTTAGTTGAATACCCTTGTAAATACCCTTGTAAATAATCTGGTCCATTAACTTCATTGGTATAGAACTAAAGAGGTCATAACTACTGTATATGATCATAATAAGTCCTTACAGTAATCATAATACCAATATCATTAATGACATAAATTAAGATATATATGTGTAGAGTGAAAATTACATGAAATGCGATTAGTACATATCAATTTTCAACTGGTCCTAAGATGACCTCAAAAAAGGTCAGATCATATTTGGGAAATACTTTATGCTAAACTGCAATAGTAAATCATGATCAACTTTATGATTTCAAAAGGAATCTGTATCATATTTACAAACATCAAATGCTAAACAGTAGTAGTAAATGATGATATTACAATTAGAGTGTCAAACAAATATATAAATACCTATTAATGTTTTAAACTTTAAGTACGTACAATAATCAAAACAAAATATTTGTCTTTATTACAAAAAATAGAGCAATAAGATAAATATAGACTCTTATATGATTTTCTTTATATTCTTCGCAGAAATATGAAAAACTTAAAAAACAACTCTATCCTAGTTTTCTCTTATATGATTTTCGACGATAAAAAAATTTGTATTAACTAGGAAAAACTTGATCTAGCATACAAACAACAAATCGACGAAAAATTTAAACTTTATTACGAATGAAAATGATGAAACAGAATAACTTGGCTCTAATACCAATTGATAGTTCTTGTAAAAACCTAAACCGTATAGATTCTAAAATAAAAAGAATTCACATATAGGAAATACAAGAACAAAAAGATCTAGTTTCGTCAATTAAACATGACATAAGAAAAATAAATACACAAACAAATATGATAAGAAACCTGATTGAATAGTTATCCTTGTCTTTAGCGTCGTTTAGAAATATCTCTGTGGAAGAAGATGCAGTGGAAAGAAAAAGAATGTCTTCCAAGGGGCTTAGGGGTGACGACGTTAAAAATCATTAGGTCAATGAGGAACCAAAAGTTCTGTCAAGATTGAACCCTAAACCCTTGGGGACCAATCTTATATATAGTAGATATCTATTATCAGCCCATAGATGATAATAGATATGAGACTATAGGTTTTATACATATAATGTCTACATTTAATAATCGAAATCTAGTAAACCTAAATTAGATCACTTTAATGAGTTCAATTTATACTTATATATACAACTTATAATTAAATATACTAATTAAAGATAATAACTAATAATAAGAAGATAATGCGCACTTACCACAATGCCATGCAGCTAGATCCACTGTTCCTTCTTTAGAGACTAAATGGATGTGATGCCCTCAAACATGTTGCACAGTGCTCAACTATCTGGTGGAGCTAGCATCCAAACTTTTCCCACAGATTTTGGCACATTCTAAACGAGACAAACACTGAAGAGGAGAGGAGAGGAGAGACGACAAGGACAGCTTAGACTTTCTCTCAGGAGCCAGAACCCACAAGGAACACAAATCAATCAAAAATGCTCAACTTGCGTTGCACCATCCACATCAATAGATTGCTATCGATGACCTCAAGCAGATCATGCCCATCCATGCATGTGGCCAACACTACCGAAGAACTCAAGTCAAGAATGGTTGCTCAGTACTTGTTGAAACGATAAGGCGTTATTGATGCCTTCTCGGTGTTGTTTGTCTTGTGCTGACATGAGTCTCATGACAAACAAAGAAATGATCCATTTACTGATGAAAAAAGTGTTGTTTTTATTGATCCTTATTATTATTGTAATAGGCAATGTCAGAAAAGAAAAAGATAGTTAAATCGAAATGCGAAGCTTAAGTCAAAGGAATATAAAAAGTGAGATAAATACCATTTGCAAGGACCTTGAATGGTGTTTCAGCTTCTTGCTACTGCACTGACTCCCCTTGGCCCACATGAATAATACAGTAGTCAATAGCCATCGAGATCACTGTCATGGCATGTAGCCTTCAAGGACCACCCCAAGCACATCATACTTATCTTCTTAATCACAAGTGTTAGCGTTCAACCTTTAGTTAACTCTTCTGAGGTCTAGGGAATGCAACCAAATATAGATTATGCCTATTTGTATCAATGGGTGAGTCAAGGCACAAGGTTTCAAGATTATCAAAATTCAGAAGCAATATCCATTTAGGGTTTTCATTTTTTTTTTATTCCACATCACACATTTTCATATTTACAGATAAAGAGATATCAAGGGAATGAGTTGACTGACAGATGAATAAGTTAGAAGCAATAGCAGCCCTAGAAAAACACATGTTTTTAAACAGGACCACCACTTAAACATCACCAGGGGACGGATCTGGCCTTAGGGCGTGGAAGAAATGGATTAAGCACTAAAATAAAATGATGCAAAATATATATATATATATATATATATATATATATATATATATATATATATATATATATATATATATATATATATATATATATATATATCCTGCGCTACACATGACACGACTGCGCGCGCTGGATTCAATACTGTATATGAGTTTTTTTTAATTGTTTTTGTTTTTTTTAATTATTTGTTTATGAATTAAAAAATAATTGAAAAAAATAAAAAATAAAATATTTTTTTAAGAGTTTATTTCTAGGGTTCAGACTTTGGTTATAGTGTTAAAGTTATTTTTTTTTTTAGATTTTACCTCTGGGGTTTAGGCTTTCCAATTAGGTTATAGTGTTTGGTTTTAAAAAAAAATTAAAATAAAATTAATTTAAGTATTTATTGAGTATTGTAATATGTTAAGGGGATATATTAAGGTATTAAAAATTTATATAAGGAAATGTTAAATTTATTAATTGATTTTTTAAATTTAAAATATTAAAAAAATCAAAAAATAAAAAAAAACTGAGCGATCTCCTGCGCGCACACAGTCGTGCACTGTGCAAGCGCGCAGGAGATCAAAACCCTGCGCGCCGCACAGTGTGCGACTGTGCGCACGCAGGATTCAACACTATATATGAGTTTTTTTTAATTGTTTTTGTTTTTTTTTTAATTATTTGTTTATGAATTAAAAAATAATTGAAAAAAATAAAAAATAAAATATTTTTTTAAGAGTTTATTTCTAGGGTTCAGGTTTTGGTTATAGTGTTAAAGCTATTTTTTTTTTAGATTTTACCTCTGGGGTTTAGGCTTTCCAATTAGGTTATAATGTTTGGTTTTAAAAAAAAATTAAAATAAAATTAATTTAAGTATTTATTGAGTATTGTAATATGTTAAGGGGATATATTAAGGTATTAAAAATTTATATAAGGAAATGTTAAATTTTTTAATTGATTTTTTAAATTTAAAATATTAAAAAAATCAAAAAAAAAAAAACTGAGCGATCTCCTGTGCGCGCACAGTCGCGCACTGTGCAAACGCACTGGAGATCAAAACTCTATATACTTAAATTAATTCTATTTTAATTTTTTTTTAAAACCAAACACTATAACCTAATTGGAAAGCCTAAACCCCAGAGGTAAAATCTAAAAAAAAAAAAAAGCTTTAACACTATAACCAAAGCCTGAACCCTAGAAATAAACTCTTAAAAAAATATTTTATTTTTTATTTTTTTCAATTATTTTTTAATTCTTAAACAAATAATTAAAAAAAACAAAAACAATAAAAAAAAAACTCATATACAGTGTTGAATCCTGCGCGCGCGCACAGTCGCGCACTGTGCGGCGCACAGGATATCAACACTATATATATATATATATATATATATATATTTTTTTTTTTTTTACACTACGCTGCAGTATGTGACTGTGCGCATCTACAACATATTAGTTCCTTTTTTTATTATTTTTAAAATTTTGAATTAAAAAATAATTAAAATAATTTTTTTAAAATTTTATTTCTAGGATTTAGATTTTCCAATTGAGTTATAATTTTTAAGTTAATTTTTTAAGATTTTTCCTCTAGGGTTTAAGTTTTTTAAATTGGGTTATAATGTTTAGTTAAAAGAAAAAATTAAAAATGGAATAAATTTAAGTATTTATGAAGTATTGTAATATGTTTATGAAATATATTAATGTATTAGAGATTTATATAAGGAAATGTTAATATGTTTATGGAATATATTAATGTATTAGGGATTTATATAAGGAAATGTTGATTTTTTTAATTTAAAATCTAAAAAAACATCATCTTCGTTTGTTTTATTTTTTTAATTTTAAATTAAAAAATTTAATTAAAATATTTTTTTAAGATTTTATTTCTAAGTTCAAGCTTCCCAATTGAGTTATAATATTTAAGTTTTTTTTTTTTAAGATTTTACCTCTAAGGTTCATGTTTTCCAATTAGATTATAGTGTTTAGTTAAAAGAAAATTTTAAAATGAAATAAATTTAAGTATTTATGGAGTATTGTAATGTGTTTAGGAGATATATTAATGTATTTAAGATTTATATAAGGGAATGTTATTTTTTTTCATTCAATTTAAAAAAAAAAAATCAAAAGATCAAAAAACAATATATATATATATATATATATATATATATATGACGATCTGTGATTGTGTTGTTGGACTGTCTGAAATTAATCCAAATGCCCCAATTGAAATAAAAAATTAAAAATGAAATAAATTTAAGTATTTATGAAGTATTGTAATATGTTTATGAAATATATTAATGTATTAGAGATTTATATAAGGAAATGTTAATATGTTTATGGAATATATTAATGTATTAGGGATTTATATAAGGAAATGTTGATTTTTTTTTAATTTAAAATCTAAAAAAACATTATCTTCGTTTGTTTTATTTTTTTTAATTTTAAATTCAAAAATTTAATTAAAATATTTTTTTAAGATTTTATTTCTAAGTTCAAGCTTCCCAATTGAGTTATAATATTTAAGTTTTTTTTTTTTTAAAGATTTTACCTTAGGGTTCATGTTTTCCAATTAGATTATAGTGTTTAGTTAAAAGAAAATTTTAAAATGAAATAAATTTAAGTATTTATGGAGTATTGTAATGTGTTTAGGAGATATATTAATGTATTTAAGATTTATATAAGGGAATGTTATTTTTTTCATTCAATTTAAAAAAAAAATCAAAAAGATCAAAAAACAATATATATATATATATATATATATATATATATATATATATATATATATATATATATATATATATATATATGACGATATGTGATTGTGTTGTTGGACTGAAATTAATCCAAATGCCCCAATTGAAATAGCCAGTTGTATTTTTTTTTTAGCTTCGAGATTAAGTCAATTAGATTTTATCTTTATGGTTTAAGGGTTGGATTATAGTATTCAAGTTAAACAAAATTTAGGTACTTATGGAGTACAATATATGTAATTAGAATGCGGTTTAGGATTTAAGGAAATTTTTATTTTTTTAAAATAAAAAAAATAAAAAATCGAGGTGTCTGAATCAATTCCACGTGCCTCGACAACATAGTCATGAACCATTCCTTATATATATATATATATATATATATATAAGGAATGGTTCATGACTATGTTGTCGAGGCGCGTGGAATTGATTCAGACACCTCGATTTTTTATTTTTTTTTTATTTAAAAAAAATAAAAATTTCCTTGTGGACGGAGTGTGCGGTGTAAGGTATGTGTGTACATATATATTGATGCTCAGGACATTACCTTGTGGACGCCATCCGTGATAGTGCATTTGTTTATTTTTATTTTTATTTTTTTGTTTATTTTTTTAAGTTTCTAGTTATACCAATAAGATTATGTTTTTAGAGTTTAGGGATTGGGTTATATTATTAATCATAAAAAATTTTAAATCAATTTTTTTTCAAGTGTACACGAAGTGCGTGGTATAAGGTCCTTAGGGTAACATTGCTATATATATATAGTGGCAGTTCATTTTTAAAAATTTTTTTGGCTTGCTAGTATGTCATTTAGGGTTTAGAGATTGAATGCACGCTTTGTGAACACTATGTGTATTTTTTTAAAAAATTTATAAAACTTTAATACTATAACACAACCCCTAAACCTTAACAGTAAATTCTAAACCCTAAGATCTAAATAGAATAAAATATATTTAGTGCTCATAAGGTGTATTGGATCATAAGAGAACAAGAGGGGGGAGAGGGCGGGTTGAATCTCGTTGGTTTAAAAGCTTTTCTTTTCTTTCATAAAACTAGAGTGCGTTGTGGAATAAAGTAAAAAGAGAAAGATAAAAAAAGATTATTTTTTACTTAGTTCAGAGCCTTTGATAACTCTTACTCCAAAGCCCACGATCATTTATCGCTTTCGTTAGACAATCCACTAAATGATAAAGTGATATTACAAGTATGAATACAATATGCATGAAAATAAATATACTGACAACAATGAATATAAGAAGAAGTGTAGGTTGTCGGAAGCCTCCCGACGTTGTAGTAATTATAGGTTGCACGAGCATTGAATGAGCATAGTATAAAATCAGAAGGCAGAAGTTCTATTTAGCTCGAAGCTTGAGGGCTTCTTTTATAGGTCTCGATTCGTCAACTAATAAGAGGTTCTGTCGATTAAATTGATCCATCCTCTGATCACCCTATCCTTCGACGGATCCTCCGTTCCTTCCTTATTTACTATGATCCGATCTATTTGGTAGGGGAAATCTCGCTATTCTAGACACTGAACATAGTCTTTCCGTCGGCTGAACATCTTTTACCTTTTGTACTTTAATTCAAATCTTGATTAATTCTGAAAATATATTTATCTATTGACTCATCACCTTGATCCATCAATGGAACTAAAATTTCCATTTACGACTTGGATCGAATCTCACTGCTTTAGTTTTTCAGGGTTCTATCATCTGAACACCTTTTTCTGTTGATAGAATGATCTTGCAAAAACAGACATAAGCTTTATCTTACAAAACAAAGTTAGAGTATAAACTTACAAAACAAGATTAGTAAAAATATGGATAATGAAAACAGTAAGAGTTGTCTTGATCTCAATTTAGAAATCTCCGTTAATTTCTTCAGTTGGATTAACACCTAAGGTTTATCCCTAATGAGGCACGACCTCACTGTGCTTACCTCCAATAGCTTACCTCAACTTACTTGTCAAACATCTGGTCCTTTAGACCTATTTAAACTTAACCGGTCAACATCGTATCAGTTGTCAGGGCTTCCACTTGACTCGATATCAGGTTCTCTAGACCTATTGATCCCATCTGCCAGATGTCAGGTCCACTTGACCCATCTGGACTTTCTGCATAGTTTCACGATCTGCTTAGCCTTCCTTGCCAAGTATCAAATCCAGTTGACCTACTATGGCTTTTCATGTTGAGCATTCTACACACTTAATCAATTCATCATATAACAACAAAACTTAACATTGAACCTTTTATAACATCAAAATATAGGTTCGATTATGGAGCTTCCTGTTAGTTAGAGCCCTAGAACCAATCATTTGATGATTGTATTATGGACTTATTGTATCATATTTTTATATATAAATAAAGTCATTTGTTTTGGTTATTATACTTACTTGTATTGGTGCCAAAATAAACTAAGTATAATAGCGTCTTTGAGTAGAAGGTTCTCACCTATATCAATCGGTTAGTTGAACCGATAGTGAGATGATATAGGGAACACTACTCTTAATCATTCCTAGTCGAGTGTTAACATTCAGGGACAATGTTAATGCAATAAGACTAGCATGTAGGTCAACTCGATGACTTGATCTCACAAGTCATGGATATAGAGATATCAAGTTGACACATGGGTATGCATTGGAGAATGTATACTGAATGACCCTCCATGAGAAAGTATCATGGATCATTATATGAGTGTCATATACTTTCTCATGTGGCTATTAGTATGACTACTAGTCCTTGGACCTGAAGTCACTATGGATCCATACATAAGGAGTTATGTACTTTGGTTTCGTCAAATGTCACCCATAACTGGGTGGACTATAAAGGCGATTACTGGGTATGTAACGAATTATGCGAGGGATGCGAGTGATGTAGATGGGATCTATCCCTCCTATATGACGGGAGCGACATCGATATTCTTGATAGAGTAAGACCATGAAGTGCTTGGCCATGCCCAAATGAGTCAATATGAGATATTGAGCTCATTTGATTTAGTGAGTCTACTTAGAGTTAAAGATTTAGATTGGTCAGAGGATGACACGGTCTATGCCTCACATTGATCAATCTAGATGTCTAGGATAGAAGGACACTTGTCATATATTGTGAGGAGTCACAATTATTAGTCACAAGGTGATGTTGAATCTCAACATTCTTATAACTTGGGTAGTAATGATGTGTTGCTAGATACCACTCATTACTTATGCTTCTAAATGAGTTTAGGAGCATTGCCAACGTTATAAGAACCTATAGGGTCACACACAAAAGGCAATTAGATGGAGATTAGGTTCATTTGATGAACCTAAAGGATTAGCATGTGATGAACCAAATTGGATTAAGAGTAATCCAAATTATGCTAATTGAGTTGGACTCAATTTGGTTCATGTGTTAAATGAGTCTAATTTGGACTTAGACTCATTGAATCAATTTAATTCAATGAATAGAGATTCATTAAATTAAAATTGACTTGAACCAATGGTTAGATTTGATCAACTATGAGAGACAAGTGGTCAAGTTTGACTTGACTTGAGAGGAAGATGAAGAGTCAAGTTTGACTTGACCATTTGCCACCTCATTGGTGAGTTGGCAAGAAGTGGACCAATGATGATGCTCCACATCATCATGGTTACTTAAGTTAGATGCCATCTCATGGGAGTTACCAAGAGTTGTGACTCTTGGTATCCCATGGAGGTTACAACCTCCACTAAAGTGGCTGGCCACTTGGATTTCATGTGGAGAGTTTCATTTTTTCGTGGTAACTCCCATCTTCTTCCTCTCTAGCTTTCTTCTTGCTCTCCCTCTCCTCCATTACTGATCTCTAAGGTTGCTAGCACATCCTTAGAGATTTTTCTCCATCTCTTGCTTGTGTGGATACACATAGAGAAGTGTCTACTTTGACACTTTTGAGATCCGGCGAACCGATGACAAGCGGGATTGCGAAGGGCTTCGCATCAAGGGTATATTCCTTCTCCTTTGTAGATCTACTGTAGATTGAGGTTTAGAAACTCGTACTCATAAGTTTTTCGAAAGTTTTATCTTCGTACGGATCCGGTGACGGGGGTTTCGGGGTTTCCGCGACGCTAAAAAGCGGTTTTCGTGGCCCGAAAAACCCAACAGTGGTATCAGAGCCACGTGCGAAGACTTGTACGAGTTTAGTTTGATTTTTAAGAAAAAATATAGGTTCTGTGATATTCTGTAATTTTATGATTTTTAGAGTTTTTATGGGTATTTTGCTCGTAGAAGCGAAGCATAAGTATTTCGACACTTGTAGGCTTCGACTACCGAGAAGATTTTTCCGAAACGGCAAGGTTTCGCCCCATAATTTTTTGGGACAGCGGGCTAAGACGCTGTTGGATCGCTTAGGGACACTCGCAATGGTTAGATCGCGGGTAGGGGTGCTGCCCCTGGCCCAGCAAGGGGATTCGTTCCGCGATTGCGCCCGAAAACCGCTAAACGGGACCGCCGGGAATTTTTACTTGTAAAAATTGGTATTAAAATTACATAAAATTATGGAAATTACATAATTTAGAATTATGTATAATTTGTGATAGTCATGGCCCAAAAGACCCAATCTGATTGGATTTGTGTTGTAATTCATATTACGGCCTGCGTGCCGTCATTTGTGTTGTGTGTGCTGTATATTTGATACGCGACCTGCGCGTCGTGCCTTTCTCTATTTATTCTTGTTGTAAATTAGTTTAGACTCAAATGTAACTTGAGTTTCAAAATTGTAATGTACAAAATTGGAGCCGTGGAAGGTCCACTCTAGACGGAGTTACGAGTAGGGTGCGAGCAACACAAGGTGGTCAAAGGGAGGAGCTTGAGAAGCTGTTGACCCTAGGTTGACAATCTGATCTTCTCATTGGCTTGAGAAGATTGTAGTAGGGCCATGACTAATCACAAAAAGTATAATTAATTGCTTGTGTGTGTGTATTTGATGCATGCTAGTAAAGTAGTTAATTAGCACCTTAACGATTCGATTAGATCAATCACGTATATGATACATCTCGACGATTAGATTAGATCTAAGTCGCGCACATGATGCACCTCCTCTACGATTAGATTAGATCTAAATCGAGTATATGATACACATCGTCGATTAGATTAGATCTAAATCGCGTTAACTCTAAAAATGCCTACCATGCCGTGATACCTATCACTACCTCGATCACATGTGTTGTTGAATCTGCCAAAGCAGAGAAACACATATTATCTTGGTAGGGTACGGAGGGACAATCTTGGTCCCGCCTATCAACGCATGGGTGAGTACAACTCAATTAGATTGAGTAACTAGTTAACTCGGTTGGATCGAGTAAAACTATAGGCATATTTCCAACGGTTGGAATATAGGACATAATCACATTTATATTAATTCTTGGGCGTATTAGCCAAAGCTAACTCAAGTTTTAATATAACTGCGGATAATGATCCTATAAACAAGAGTTGCATCGAGATGTAATTGGTAAATTGTTACCTACCGATCATACTAAGTCTTGGGCGATTTAGCCAAAGCTAACTCAAGGCGTAGTATGATGTGGATCTTGTCCCACAAAAATTATAGCTAGTTGGTTAGAATCTCGTAAGTGTGGTTTGACCACATCACTCACTTGATTCTACAAAAATTATATAATTCAGTGGGAGCATCATTTAGTTAAAGGCCTAATTAAATGATTTAATAGAATATGATATTTATTTCTGCATTTTTCTGTTGTAGATAACCATGACGTCGAATACGAACTCTTTCTCCCTGCGTTCTGTCCTTGAGAAGAACAAGCTCAACGGAGTAAATTTCCTGGACTGGTACAGGAACCTGAGAATAGTTCTCACCCAAGAACGTAAACTGTACGTTCTGGAGCAACCCATTCCGGAGGCTCCTCCTGCCACTGCCACGCGAGCTGACCGAGATGCTTACAAGAAGCATCAAGATGACGCATTAGATGTGTCCTGTCTTATGCTCGCGACCATGAACTCTGAGCTTCAGAAGCAACACGAGTTAATGGGCGCTTATGATATGATTGAACATCTTCGTCAACTGTATCAAGGACAAGCAAGGCACTGGAAGAGGAACTGCATAGGATACCTGGAAGATCTTAAGAAGAAGAGAAATAAGATTTCTACTTCAGGTATAAATGTTATAGAAGTCAACCTCTCTATTTCTTCATTGTGGGTATTAGATACCGGATGTGTTTCTCACATTTGTACTAATGTACAAGCGTTGAGAAATAGCAGAGCATTGACGAAGGGCGAGATAGACCTACGAGTAGGCAATAGAGCACGGGTTGCTGCTGTTGCAGTAGGAACTTACTATCTATCTCTACCCTGTGGGCTTGTACTAGAATTAGATGAATGTTGTTATGTGCCTGCCTTAACTAAGAACATTATATCAGTTTCATGTTTGGACAAGAAAGGGTTCTCTTTTATAATAAAGGAAAAATGTTGTTCTGTTTATTTAAAAGATATGTTCTATTGTAGTGCACCTCTGATGAACGGACTCTACATTCTAGACCTTGAAAGCTCTATCTATAACATAAATACCAAGAGGTTCAAGTCAAATGACCTGAACCAAACCTATCTCTGGCACTATCGCTTATCCCAGCTCTATAAGGATGGTTTGCTGGACTCATTTGATTTTGAATCTTATGAGACGTGCGAGTCATGCCTACTAGGCAAGATGAACAAGACTCTCTTTAGTGGGCATAGCGAAAAAGCGACTGATTTATTAGGACTTATACATAGTGATGTATGTGGCCCTTTCAATGTCTTTGTAGAGGCGGTTATAGGTACTTCATCACATTTACTGATGACTTCAGTAGATATGATTATGTGTACTTGATGACACATAAGTCTGAATCCTTTGAAAAGTTCAAAGAATTCAAGAATGAAGTATAGAATCAGCTTGGCAAGAGTATTAAGATACTTCGATCAGATCGAGGTAGAGAATACCTTAGCCATGAGTTTCGTGACTACCTAGCTGAGTGTGGGATTCTATCCCAACTCACTCCTCCTGGAACACCACAGTGGAATGGTGTATCTGAAAGGAGGAATCGTACCATATTAGATATGGTACGATCTATGATGAGTCACACAGATCTTCCAACATACCTTTGGGGCTATGCTCTAGACACGGCAGCTTTTATACTCAACCGAATTCCATCCAAGGCCGTGATAAAGACACCATATAGGATATGGACTGAGAGAGAAGCCCAGGTGTCTTTCATGAGGATTTGGGGTTGTGAGGCTTACGCTCGACGTCAAGTCTCAGACAAGTTAGGACCCAAATCCGACAAGTGCTACTTTATTGGATATCCCAAGGAAACTAAGGGATATTACTTCTACATTCCCAGTCAACACAAGGTAGTTGTGGCAAAGACTGGGTCTTTCTAGAAAGGGACTTTGTTTCTAGAAAGACTAGTGGGAGTACGTTCGATCTTGAAGAAGTTCAAGATACGGACCATAGCACTGAGGCCTCGATGGAAGTTGAACTGGAACCACAAAGTGTTGTGGATGATGTTGTTCCACAAAGATTTGAGGAACAACAACCAGTTCAAGTAGACATATCTCTTCGCAGGTCTGATAGGGTACGTCGTCAGCCTAAGAGATACTCATTTCTCTTGTCTGACCATGATGACGTTGTGCTCATAGATGATGAGCCTACCACCTATCAGGAAGCTGTGATGAGACCAGATTCCGAGAAATGGCTAGAGGTCATGAGATCCGAGATAGAATCCATGTACCCCA
This sequence comes from Zingiber officinale, assembly GCF_018446385.1. Taxonomy (NCBI): domain Eukaryota; kingdom Viridiplantae; phylum Streptophyta; class Magnoliopsida; order Zingiberales; family Zingiberaceae; genus Zingiber; species Zingiber officinale. The sequence continues at coordinate 36,000,004 of NC_055998.1, forward strand.
ACCAAGTATGGACTTTGGTTGATCCACCTGAAGGGGTAAAACCCATTGGGTGTAAGTGGGTCTTTAAGAGAAAGACTGACATGGATGGACTTATCTATAAGGGTCGCTTGGTAGCTAAAGGTTTCAAGCAAATTCATGGTATTGACTATGATGAAACCTTTACTCCAGTAGCGATGTTTAAGTCCATTCGGATCATGCTTGCTATTGCAACATACCATGACTATGAGATATGACAGATGGATGTCAAAACCGTGTTTCTGAATGAAAACCTACTCGAGGATGTGTACATGACACAACCTGAGGGTTTTGTAGATCAACAACGTACTAGCAGAGTATGCAAGCTACATAGGTCCATTTATGGACTAAAACAAGCTTCTCGGAGCTGGAATCTTCGATTCAATGATGCAATCAAACAGTTTGGTTTCATCAAGAACGAAGATGAGCCTTGTGTCTACAAGAAGGTTGTAGGGGATATAGTTGTCTTCCTCATATTATATGTGGATGACATACTACTCATTGGGAAGGACATCCCTAAGCTTCAGTCTGTCAAGACCTGGCTAGGGAGTTGCTTCTCAATGAAGGACTTAGGTGAGACATCCCGCATTCTAGGGATACAGATCTATAGAGATATATCTAAGAGATTGCTTGGCCTGAGTCAGAGTACATACATTGACAAGGTACTCCTTCAGTTTGCCATGCAGAACTCCAAGAAGGGATTTCTGCTGATGTCATATGGCGTGAGCCTTTCGAAGACTCAAGGTCCCTCTTCTAGAGAGGAGAGAGACCGCATGGATCAGATCCCTTATGCCTCAGCCATAGGATTTATCATGTACGCCATGCTATGTACTCGACCTGATATCTCGTATGCTTTGAGCATGACGAGCAGATACCAGTCACATCCAGGTGAAAGTCACTGGATAGCGGTCAAGAATATTCTTAAGTACTTAAGAAGGACTAAAGAATATTTCTTGATATATGGAGGCAATGATGAGCTAGTTGTAAAGGGTTACAGTGATGCTAGCTTCCAGACCGATCAGGATGATTATCGATCGCAGTCAGGGTTCATATTTTGCATTAATGGTGATGTTGTGAGCTGGAAGAGTTCGAAGCAGGACATAGTAGCTGATTCTACGACAGAGGCCGAGTATATTGCTGCATCAGAGGCAGTAAAGGAGGCAGTTTGGATCCGTAAGTTCATCACTGAACTTGGGGTGGTTCCCAGTATTGCTGACCCTATTGAGCTCTATTGTGACAACAATGAAGCTATAGCACAGGTGAAGGAACCTCGCTCACACCAGCCCATCTCATTCGAGAGATTATCGAGAGAGGAGATGTGAAGATTTGCAGAGTACCTACAGAGGCTAACATCGCAGATCCCTTGACCAAGGTTTTGGCACAGAGGAAGCATGATGGTCACACTATGTCATTGGGGCTTAGAGCCTACATTGATTGACACTAGTGCTAGTGGGAGATTGTTAGTTAGAGCCCTAGAGCCAATCATTTGATGATTTTATTATGGACTTATTGTATCATATTCTTATATATAAATAAAGGTATTTGTTTTGGTTATTATACTTACTTGTATTGGTGCCAAAATAAACTAAGTATAATAGCGTCCTTGAGTAGAAGGTTCTCACCTATATCAATCGGTTAGTTGAACCGATAATGAGATGATATAGGGAACACTACTCTTAATCATTCCTAGTCGAGTGTTAACATTCAGGGACAATGTTAATGCAATAAGACTAGCATGTAGGTCAACTCGATGACTTGATCTCACAAGTCATGGATATAGAGATATCAAGTTGACACATGGGTATGCATTGGAGAATGTATACTGAATGACCCGCTATGAGAAAGTATCATGGATCGTTATATGAGTGTCATATACTTTCTCATGTGGCTATTAGTAAGACTACTAGTCCTTGGACCTGAAGTCACCATGGATCCCTACATAAGGAGTTATGTACTTTGGTTTCGTCAAATGTCACCCGTAACTGGGTGGACTATAAAGGCGATTACTGGGTATGTAACGAATTATGCAGAGGGATGTGAGTGATGTAGATGGGATCTATCCCTCCTATATGACGGGAGCGACATTGATATTCTTGATAGAGTGAGACCACGAAGTACATGACCATGCCCAAATGAGTCAATATGAGATATTGAACTCATTTGATTTAGTGAGTCTACTTAGAGTTCAAGATTTAGATTGGTCAGAGGATAACATGGTCTATGCCTCACATTGATCAATCTAGATGTGTAGGATAGAAGCACACTTGTCATATATTGTGAGGAGTCACAATTATTAGTCACAAGGTGATGTTGGATCTCAACATTCTTATAACTTGGGTAGTAATAATGTGTTGCTAGATACCACTCATTACTTATGCTTCTAAATGGGTTTAGGAGCATTGCCAACGTTATAAAAACCTATAGGGTCACACACAAAGGGCAATTAGATGGAGATTAGGTTCATTTGATGAACCTAAAGGATTAGGTTCATGTGATGAACCAAATTGGATTAAGAGTAATCCAAATTATGCTAATTGAGTTGGACTCAATTTGGTTCATGTGTTAAATGAGTCTAATTTAGACTTAGACTCATTGAATCAATTTAATTCAATGAATAGAGATTCATTAAATTAAAATTGACTTGAACCAATGGTTAGATTTGATCAACCATGAGAGAGAAGTGGTCAAGTTTGACTTGACTTGAGAGGAAGATGAAGAGTCAAGTTTGACTTGATCATTTGCCACCTCATTGGTGAGTTGGCAAGAAGTGGACCAATGATTATGCTCCACATCATCATGGTTACTTAAGTGAGATGCCACCTCTTGGGAGTTACCAAGAGTTGTGACTCTTGGTATCCCATGGAGGTTACAACCTCCACTAAAGTGGCCGGCCACTTGGATTTCATGTGGAGAGTTTCATTTTTTTGTGGTAACTCCCATCTTCTTCCTCTCTAGCTTTCTTCTTGCTCTCCCTCTCCTCCATTACTGATCTCTAAGGTTGCTAGCACATCCTTAGAGATTTTTCTCCATCTCTTGCTTGTGTGGATACACATAGAGAAGTGTCTACTTTGACACTTTCGAGATCCGGTGAACCGAGGATAAGCGGGATTGCGAAGGGCTTCACATCAAGGGTATATTCCTTCTCCTTTGTAGATCTACTGTAGATCGAGGTTTAGAAACTCGTACTCGTAAGTTTTTTGAAAGTTTTATCTTCACACGGATCCGGTGGCGGGGGTTTCGGTGTTTCCGCGACGCTAAAAAGTGGTTTTCGCGGTCCGAAAAACCCAACACTTCTAACATCAACAATCTCTCTCTTTTTGATATTTAACAATCTGATTCAAAGTTAAGTTAAAAATATGAAATTAAAAACATATAGTTAACTTGCTTTCCCTTAAGATAAACTCTCCTTAAATTTAAAATCTCTTCCCCTTTCATACACATCAAAAATTGAGGTTATAATAGAAGCACCAATTTCTTGAAGAAGTTTTCCAAAAATTAGGATTAGAGTTTTGAAAATACCAAAGTTTGCTACTAAGTTTTTGAAACATTGCTAAGGTGCATTTTAAAACAAATTTAAAATTAGATTTGAAAACCTATAAAAAAATTTTGAAAATAAGTTTTGAAATAAGTATTGAAATTTTTAAGAAAATTTTGAAATAGATTTTGAAATAAATTTTGAAATTTATAAGGAAAATTTTGAAATAGATTTTAAAATTTCTATAAGGAAATAAGTTTTGAAATTTATAAGGAAAATTTTGAAATAAAATTTAAAATTTCTAATATGTTTTGAAATTTCTAAGGAAAAAATAGTTTTTGAAAATAAGTTTTGAAATAAGGTTTGAAAATCTAAAAATAAGTTTCTTCCAAAACTCATGTTAACGCTCCTCCTAAATTAAAAATATTTTAAAATCCAAGCATGATTAAAAAACCTAGAAAATTGCACTTATTTTGGAATGTCTAACTTTAGCTTTTAGCTATTTATCACAAGATTTCAACTTATTAAACTAAAGTTAGTCGAGTATTTTGGTTCCAGTTAGTTTTGACTAAACAAGATAACTCAATTTGATCAATGTATATTTAAAGCCTGGACTTATGTCTATGCACTGATAAAATAATTTGAAATCTAGGTTAAGGCCTAAGAATATCACTCCATTCTATATTTCATATTACACAAACAAGGAATCCTAGTGTGTTTGTGAGATGCCGATTTCCTAAAGCTATAGGATCATGCATTCTATAGTATTACCTATGCTAGTTTTTTATCTTGATGTTTTTGAAAACCTAAGTTTTGTAAATCATGGGTCTAAAAGAAAATATAAATGTTTGAAAACTATCATTTTAAATATCACAAAAGATACCTATTTTACAAAGTATATACCTAATTGCCATCTTAGATTACTAAATTTTGATTTAGGTAAAGGTTTGGTAAATGTATCTGCTAAGTTTGATTTATATTCAATGTAGTTAAATTCAATATTTTCTTTTGTAACATGATCCCTAACAAAATGATATTTAACTTCTATGTGTTTTGATTTTAGAGTGATGTACTAAATTTTTAGTTAGATTTATTGAACTTATATTATCAATGAATGTTTTAATATTTTTATAGTCTAATATAAAATATTTTAAGGCATGAGACATCCACAATAGTTGTGCAATACATTCTCCCATAGTAATGTTGGGTTATCGGGCCGCGAAAACCGCGTTTTCGCGTCGCGGAAACCCCGAATCACCCATGCCACAGGATCTCGTGCGAAGGATAGATTTTAAAAAAAATTTAAATACGAGTACGAGTTTACTAAAACATAGATCTACTCCTAGATCTACATGGAAGAGATCTATACCTTCGATGCGTGCCCTTTTTCGTATCCCGCTCGTCCAAGATTCGTTGGATCTCGAAAGTATCAAAGATAGATACTTCTCTATACGTATCCACACGAACACACTAGGTGGAGATGACCAAAACAAGGTGTGCTAGCACCTTATGGAATTCGGCCAAGGAAAGGAGAGGGAGAGCAAAAATGGCTAGAGGAAGGAGATGAAGTGAATGCACATGAATGAGAAAATGAATTCACATCCACAACAAAAGGTGGCTGGCCACTTTCCCAAGTGTAACCCCCATTTTTGCATTAAGTGTGGCCATTAAGAGATTTGTAACCTCCATGAGGTGGCACACACATGTGCTAAACATGATGATGTGGCACCTCATCATTGGCCACTTAATGCCAACTCACCAATGAGGTGGTATGAAGTCAAGTCAAACTTGACTCTTCATCTTCCTCTCAAATCAAGTCAAACTTGACTTAATCTCTCTCATGGTTGATCTAATCCAACCATTTAATTCAAGTCAATTTAATATAATGAATCTAATTCATTTAATTAAATTGATTCAATGAGTCATAATCTAAATTAGACTCATTAAACACATGAATCAACTTGAGTCCAACTCAAGTTAACCCAATTAGGATTACTCTTAATCCAATTTGATTCATCAAATGAATCTAATCCTCTTGGTTCATCATATGAACCTAATCTCCATCTAATTGTCCTTAGTGTGTGACCCTATAGGTTCTTGTAACGTTGGCAATGCCCCTAAACCCATTTAGGAGCATAAGTAATGAGCGGTATCTAGCAACACATCATTACTACCCAATGTTACAAGAATGTTGAGATCCAACATCATCTTGTGACTACTAATTGTGACTCTTCACAATATATGACAAGTGTCCTTCTATCCTAGACATCTAGATTGATCAATATGAGGCATAGACCGTGTCATCCTCTAATCAATCTAAATCTTGAACTCCAAGTAGACTCACTAAATCAAATGATCTCAATATCTCATAATGACTCATTTGGGCATGGCCATGCACTTTGTGGTCTCACTCTATCAAGAATACCGATGTCTCTCCCGTCATATAGGAGGGATAGATCCCATCTACATCACTCACATCCCTCCGCATAATTTGTTACATACCCAGTAATCGCCTTTATAGTCCACCCAGTTACGGGTGACGTTTGACGAAACCAAAGTACATAACTCCTTATGTAGGGAACCATGGTGACTTCAGGTCTAAGGACTAGTAGTCATACTAATAGCCACATGAGAAAGTATATGACACTCATATAACGATCCATGATACTTTCTCATGACGGGTCATTCAGTATACATTCTCCAATACATACCCATGTATCAACTTGATATCTCTATATCCATGACTTGTGAGATCAAGTCATCGAGTTGACCTACATGCTAGTCTTATTGCATTAACATTGTCCCTGAATGTTAATACTCGACTAGGAATGATTAAGAGTAGTGTTTCCTATATCATCTCACTATCAGTTCAACTAACCGATTGATATAGGTGAGAACTGTCTACTCAAGGACGTTATTATACTTAATTTATTTGGCACCAATACAAGTAAGTATAATAACCAAAAACCAAATGCCTTTATTTATATAGAATATGATACAACAAGTCCAAAATACAATCATCAAATGATTGGCTCTAGGGCTCTAGCTAACAATCTCCCACTAGCACTAGTGCCAATCAGTACAGGCTCTAAGCAAGGACTACCTGTGACCATCATGCTTTTGCCTTGGACAAATGATGCGATGTTAGTTGAGGTACCTGCAAATCTTCACATCTCCTCTCTCGATGATCTCTCGAATGAGATGGAAGCGCCGTAGTATGTGTTTGGTCCGCTGGTGTGAGCGAGGTTCCTTCGCCTGTGCTATAGCTCCATTGTTGTCACAATAGAGCTCAATAGGGTCAGCAATGCTAGGAACCACCCCAGGTTCAGTGATGAACTTGTGAATCCAAACTGCCTCCTTTGTTGCCTCTGATGCAGCAATATACTCGGCCTCTGTCGTAGAATCAGCTACTGTGTCCTGCTTCGAACTCTTCCAGCTCACAACACCACCATTAATGCAAAACACGAACCCCAACTACGATCTATAGTCATCCTGGTCGGTCTGGAAGCTAGCATCACTGTAACCCTTTACAGCTAGCTCATCATTGCCTCCATATATCAAGAAATATTCTTTAGTCATTCTTAAGTACTTAAGAATATTCTTGACTGCTATCCAGTGACTTTCACCTGGATCTGATTGGTATCTGCTCGTCATGCTCAAAGCATACGAGACATCAGGTCGAGTACATAGCATGACGTACATGATAGATCCTATGGCTGAGGCATAAGGGATCTGATCCATGCGGTCTCTCTCCTCTCTAGAAGAGGGACCTTGAGTCTTCGAAAGACTCATGCCATGTGACATCGGCAGAAATCCCTTCTTGGAGTTCTGCATGGCAAACCGAAGGAGTACCTTGTCAATGTATGTACTCTGACTTAGGCCAAGCAATCTCTTAGATCTATCTCTATAGATCTGTATCCCTAGAATGCGGGATGCCTCACCTAAGTCCTTCATTGAGAAGCAACTCCCTAGCCAGGTCTTGACAGACTGAAGCATAGGGATGTCCTTCCTAATGAGCAGTATGTCATCCACATACAATATGAGGAAGACAACTATGTCCCCTACAACCTTCTTGTAGACACAAGGTTCATCTTCGTTCTTGATGAAACCAAACTGTTTGATTGCATCATCGAATCGAAGATTCCAGCTCCGAGAAGCTTGCTTTAGTCCATAAATGGACGTATGCAGCTTACATACTCTGTTAGTATGCTGTGGATCTACAAAACCCTCAGGTTGTGTCATGTACACATCCTCGAGTAGGTTTCCATTCAGAAACACGGTTTTAACGTCCATCTGCCAGATCTCGTAATCGTTGTAAGTTGCAATAGCAAGCATGATCTGAATGGACTTAAACATCGCTACTGGAGAAAAGGTTTCATCATAGTCAATACCATGAATATGCTTGAAACCTTTAGCTACCAAGCGACCCTTATAGATAAGTCCATCCATGTCAGTCTTTCTCTTAAAGACCCACTTACACCCAATGGGTTTTACCTCTTCAGGTGGATCAACCAAAGTCCATACTTGGTTGGTGTACATGGATTCCATCTCGGATCTCATGGCTTATAGCCATTTCTCAGAATCTGGTCTCATCACAGCTTCCTGATAGGTGGTAGGCTCATCCTCTATGAGCACAACGTCATCATGGTCAGACAAGAGAAATGAGTATCTCTCAGGCTGACGACGTATCCTATCAGACCTGCGAAGAGGTATGTCTACTTGAACTGGTTGTTGTTCCTCAAATCTTTGTGGAACAACATCATCCACAACATTTTGTGGTTCCAGTTTAACTTCCTTTGAGGCTTCAGTGCTATTGTTCGCATCTTGAACTTCTTCAAGATCGAACGCGCTCCCACTAGTCTTTCTAGAAACAAAGTCCCTTTCTAGAAAGACCCCAGTCTTTGCCACAACTACCTTGTGCTGACTGGGAATGTAGAAGTAATATCCCTTAGTTTCCTTGGGATATCCAATAAAGTAGCACTTGTCGATTGGGTCCTAACTTGTCCGAGACTTGACGTCGAACGTAAGCCTCACAACCCCAAATCCTCATGAAAGACACCGGGCATCTCTCCACCATATCCTATATGGTGTCTTTATCACACCTTGGATGGAACTTGAGTATAAAAGCTGCTGTGTCTAGAGCATAGCCCCAAAGGTATGTCGGAAGATCTGTGTGACTCATCATAGATCGTACCATATCTAATAAGGTACGATTTCTCCTTTCGGATACACCATTCCACTGTGGTGTTCCAGGAGGAGTGAGTTGGGATAGAATCCCACACTCAGCTAGGTAGTCATGAAACTCATGGCTAAGGTATTCTCCACCTCGATCGGATCGAAGTATCTTAATACTCTTGCCAAGCTGGTTCTGTACTTCATTCTTGAATTCTTTGAACTTTTCAAAGGATTCAGACTTATGTGCCATCAAGTACACATAACCATATCTACTGAAGTCATCAGTAAATGTGATGAAGTACCTATAACCGCCTCTAGCAGCGACATTGAAAGGGCCACATACATCACTATGTATGAGTCCTAACAAATTAGTCACTTTTTCGCTGTGCCCACTAAAGAGAGTCTTGGTCATCTTGCCTAGTAGGCATGACTCGCACGTCTCATAAGATTCAAAATCAAATGAGTCCAGCAAACCATCCTTATGGAGCTGGGATAAGCGCTTGTCATTTATATGACCTAAGCGATAGTGCCAGAGATAGGTTTGGTTCAGGTCATTTGACTTGAACCTCTTGGTATTTATGTTATAGATAGGGCTCTCAAGGTCTAGAATATAGAGTCCGTTTATTAGAGGTGCACTACAATAGAACATATCTTTTAAATAGATGGAACAACATTTGTTCTTTATTATAAACGAGAAACCTTTCTTATCCAAACAAGAAACTGATATAATGTTCTTAGTTAACGCAGGCACATAACAACAATCGACTAACTCTAATACAAGCCCAGAGGGCAGAGATAGAAAGTAAGTCCCTACAGCAACAGCAGCAACCCGTGCTCCATTGCCTACTTGTAGGTCCACCTCGCCCTTTGTCAATGCCCTGCTATTTCTCAGCGCCTGCACATAAGTACAAATGTGAGAACCACATCCAGTATCTAATACCCATGATGTAGAAATAGATAGATTGACTTCTATAACATATATACTTGAAGTGGAAGTCTCACTTCGCTTCTTCTTAAGATCCTCCAAGTATACCTTGCAGTTCCTCTTCCAGTGCCCGGTCTGACCGCAGTGGAAGCATCCTTGGCGACCCCTCCTTTAGGCTTCAGTGCCTTGCCTTTTCCCTTGGCTTGGGACTTTCCCTTGCCTTTGGGCTTGCCCTTGCCCTTATGTTTCTGAACCATCAGAACAGTGTTGGGCTTAGCCTTCTTAAGGTTCAGCTCAGCAGTTCGCAACATACTAAGCAGCTCGTTCATATTGTAGTTTAGAATGAATTGACTGTAGCTATCCGGCAAGGATTGCAAGATCAGGTCAGTGGCCAGCTCTTGGCCAAGTGGGAACCCCAACCTTTGTAGGTTCTCTATGTACTCAATCATTTTGAGTACATATGGGCCTACAGAAGTCCCGTCTGACATCTTGCACTGAAACAGTGCCCTTGAGATCTCAAATCTCTCATGCCTCGCTTGACCTTGATACAGTTGATGAAGATGTTCAACCATATCATAAGCGCCCATTAACTCGTGTTGCTTCTGAAGCTCAGAGTTCATGGTCGCGAGCATTAGACAAGACACATCTAATGCGTCATCTTGATGCTTCTTGAAAGCATCTCGGTCAGCTCGCGAAGCAGTGGCAGGAGGAGCCTCCGGAATGGGCTGCTCCAGAATGTACACTTTACGTTCTTGGGTGAGAACTATTCTCAGGTTCCTGTACCAGTCCAGGAAGTTTGCTCCGTTGAGCTTGTCCTTCTCGAGGACAGATCGCAGGGAGAAGGTGTTCGTGTTCGACGTCATGGTAATCTACAACAGAAATAAAAGCAGAAATAAATATCATATTCTTAATCATTTAATTAGGCCTTTAACTAAATGATGCTCCCACTGAATTCTATAATTCATGTGGGACAAGATCCACATCATACTAACCCTTGAGTTAGCTTTGGCTAATACGCCCAAGACTTAGTATGATCGGTAGGTAATGATTACCAATTACATCTCTATGCAATTCTTGTTTATAGGATCAAAATCCACATTTATATTAAAACTCGAGTTAGCTTTGGCTAATACGCTCAAGAGTTAATATAAACGTGATTTTGACCTATCTACCAACCATTGGATAATGCCTATAGTTAAACTCGATCCAATTGAGTTCACTAGTTACTCAATCTAATTGAGTTGTACTCACCCATGCGTTGATAGGTGGGACCAAAATTGTCCCTCCGTACCCTACCAAGATAGTATGTGTTGCTCTGCTTTGGCAGATTCAACAACAACATGCGATCGAGGTAGTAGTAGGTATCACGGCATGGTAGGCATTACGAGTTGACGTGATTTAGATCTAATCTAAATGATGATGTGTATCAAATACTTGATTTAGATCTAATCTAATCGTGGGGTGCATCATGTGCATGATTTAGATCTAATCTAATCGCTAGACACTAATTAACTACTTAATTAAACATGCATCACATACATATAAGCAATTAATTAAATTATTTTGTGATTGTGTCATGGCCCTACTACGATCTTCTCAAGCCAATGAGAAGATCGGATGGTCAACCTAAGGTCAACAGCTTCTCAAGCTCCTTCCTTTGACCACCTCGTGTTGCTCGCGCCCTCCTCGTAACTCCGTCTCGAGTGGATCTTCCACCGCTTCAAAATTTACATTACAATTTTGAAACTCGAGTAACATTTGAGTCTAAATCTAATTTACAACCAGAATATAAGAGAAAGGCACGACGTGCAGGTCGTGAAAATAAAATAAAATAAAATAAATACAGCACACACATCACATAATGATACGTAGGCCGTATTATGAATTACAACACATTTTCAAATCCAATTTGGGTCGTTTGGGCCATGAATATCACAAAATTAATATATAATTCTAAATTATATATTTTTCATAATTTTCTGTAATTTTCATAATTTTTTTTTTACAATTTTATGAGTAAATTTTTCCCGGCGGTCCCGTTTAGCGTTTTCAGGCGCAATCACGGAATGAATCCCCTTACGGGGCCAGGGGCAGCGCCCCTACCCGGGATCTAACCATCGCGAGGGTTCCTTTGCGATCTAACAGCGCCTAAGCCCGCTGTCCCAAAAAAATTTTGGGGCGAAACATTGCCGTTTCGGAAAATTCTTCTCGGTAGTCGAAGACTACAAGTGTCTAAACACTTGTGCTTCGCTTCTACGAGAAAAATAATCATTAAAACTATAAAAAAATTTACAGATCTATATTTTTCATAAAAATACAAATCTAAACTCGTACTCGCTTCGCACGTGGCTCTGATACCACTGTTGGGTTATCGGGCCGTGAAAACCGCGTTTTCGCGTCGCGGAAACCCCGAATCACCCATGCCACTGGATCTCGTGCGAAGGATAGATCTTAAAAAAAATTTAAATACGAGTATGAGTTTACTAAAACTTAGATCTACTCCTAGATCTACATGGAAGAGATCTATACCTTCGATGCGTGCCCTTTTTCGTATCCCGCTCGTCCAATATTCGTCGGATCTCGAAAGTATCAAAGATAGATACTTCTCTATATGTATCCACACGAACACACTAGGTGGAGATGACCAAAACAAGGTGTGCTAGCACCTTATGGGATTCGGCCAAGGAAAGGAGAGGGAGAGCAAAAATGGCTAGAGGAAGGAGATGAAGTGAATGCACATGAATGAGAAAATGAATTCACATCCACAACAAAAGGTGGCCGGCCACTTTCCCAAGTGTAACCCCCATTTTTGCATTAAGTGTGGCCATTAAGAGATTTGTAACCTCCATGAGGTGGCACACACATGTGCTAAACATGATGATGTGGCACCTCATCATTGGCCACTTAATGCCAACTCACCAATGAGGTGGCATGAAGTCAAGTCAAACTTGACTCTTCATCTTCCTCTCAAGTCAAGTCAAACTTGACTTAATCTCTCTCATGGTTGATCTAATCCAACCATTTAATTCAAGTCAATTTAATATAATGAATCTAATTCATTTAATTAAATTGATTCAATGAGTCATAATCTAAATTAGACTCATTAAACACATGAATCAACTTGAGTCCAACTCAAGTTAGCCCAATTAGGATTACTCTTAATCCAATTTGATTCATCAAATGAATCTAATCCTCTTGGTTCATCATATGAACCTAATCTCCATCTAATTGTCCTTAGTGTGTGACCCTATAGGTTCTTGTAACGTTGACAATGCCCCTAAACCCATTTAGGAGCATAAGTAATGAGCGGTATCTAGCAACACATCATTACTACCCAATGTTACAAGAATGTTGAGATCCAACATCACCTTGTGACTACTAATTGTGACTCCTCACAATATATGACAAGTGTCCTTCTATCCTAGACATCTAGATTGATCAATATGAGGCATAGACCGTGTCATCCTCTAATCAATCTAAATCTTGAACTCCAAGTAGACTCACTAAATCAAATGAGCTCAATATCTCATAATGACTCATTTGGGCATGGCCATGCACTTTGTGGTCTCACTCTATCAAGAATACCGATGTCTCTCCTGTCATATAGGAGGGATAGATCCCATCTACATCACTCACATCCCTCCGCATAATTTGTTACATACCTAGTAATCGCCTTTATAGTCCACCCAGTTACGGGTGACGTTTGACGAAACCAAAGTACATAACTCCTTATGTAGGGAACCATGGTGACTTCAGGTCTAAGGACTAGTAGTCATACTAATAGCCATATGAGAAAGTATATGACACTCATATAACGATCCATGATACTTTCTCATGGTGGGTCATTCAGTATACATTCTCCAATGCATACCCATGTGTCAACTTGATATCTCTATATCCATGACTTGTGAGATTAAGTCATCGAGTTGACCTACATGCTAGTCTTATTGCATTAACATTGTCCCTGAATGTTAATACTCGACTAGGAATGATTAAGAGTAGTGTTCCCTATATCATCTCACTATCAGTTCAACTAACCGATTGATATAGGTGAGAATTGTCTACTCAAGGACGTTATTATACTTAATTTATTTGGCACCAATACAAGTAAGTATAATAACCAAAAACCAAATGCCTTTATTTATATAGAATATGATACAACAAGTCCAAAATACAATCATCAAATGATTGGCTCTAGGGCTCTAGCTAACAAGTAATGCATTTAGCTTTAGTGGTTGATAATATAATACAGTGTTGTTGTCTACTAAACTAATTTACTAATGAGGATCCTAGTAATTGACAACCTCTACTTGTACTTTTTCTATCTAGCTTACATTCGTCATAGTCTCAGTCAGAATAATTAACTCAAAACTTGTAGTTCTAGGATACCACATTCCTACATTGATTGTTCCTTTTAGATACCTAATTTTTTTTTAACATGTGTTAAGTGGGATTCTTTAGCACAAGTTTGGTATGTAGCACACATATTTAATGCAAATAATATATCAAGTCTGCTTGCAGTTAAGTACAAAAAACTACTTATCATACTTCTATAATACTTTAGATCTATAGGCTTACCATTTGATCATTATCTAATATTATGTTTGTTGCCATAGGAGTTTTTAATTCTTTTACATTTTCTATTCCAAATTTATTAAATAGTTCTTTGGATATTTAGTTTGGTGTACTTAGTTTCCTTCTCTAGTTTATTTTATTTGTAATCTAAGAAGAAATTTAATTCCCCTACTAGGTTCATTTCAAATTTATTTTCCATTATGTTATAAATTCTTTTAAAAATTTAGAATTGGTTGACCCAAACACTATGTCATTTATATATATTTCGGCTATGAATATGTTTGAGTCAAGACTTTTTATAAATAGTGTAGGGTTAATTTGACCTTGTTTAAAACCTTTTGAACTTAACAAACTATATAATTTTTTATACTAGGCTCTAGGAGCTTATTTTAACCCATGTAATGTCTTTTTTAGTTTGTAGACATGATTTGGATATTATAATTCTTCAAAACTAGGTGGTTGATTTATGTAAACTTTTTCTTTAATTAGCACATTTAAAAATACAGATTTTACATCCATTGATATAATTTGAATTCTTTATGTGCTACATAGGCTAACAACATCCTAATGGACCCGAGTCTAGCTATTGGAGCATAAGTCTCATCGTAATCTAGTCCTTCGACTTGACTAGTTCCTTTAGCTACTAAACGTGCTTTGCTTCTAGTGATTTCACCTTTGTTGTCTAATTTATTTCAAAAAACCCATTTTGTTTCTATTATTGATTTATTTTTAGGTGGAGGTACTAAGTCCCAAACTTCATTTCTTTTAAATTTAGCTAACTCTTCTTGCATTACAATTACTTAGTCAAGTTCTGACAATGCTTCATCTATAGTTTTAGGTTCAATTTTAAATATTAAGGCAATTTGACTTAGCTTTCTAAATGCTGATCGAGTTTGAATTCTTGATTTAGGATCACTTATGATTTGTTCTATTAGATGATTTGTATTTATCTATAGTGTTCTAGGATTTGGTTCTATTTCTTGATTATTTTGACTTTCTTCTTATTGTTGCATTAAGGTATTTTCATCTTGTTGAGTTGTATTATTTTTGTGCAATTCAGTTATTTTCTCAATTTTATGTTGATCTTGATTTTGGTGAGAGTTTTCATCAAATATGATGTTGGTCGATTTTTTTAATTTTTGTGTTCTTTTATTATAGACCTTGTAAGTTCTATTATTTGATGAATAACCCAAAAATATACTCTGTTGAGTTTTTGATATAAACTTTCCAAGATTGTCCTTGGTATTTTAAATGTGTACTTTAACCCAAGTGCCCTTAAGTATTTTACACTTGGTTTCTTATTAAAATAGATTTCATAAGGTGTTTTAATTTGTATTTTGTTAATTATAACCCTATTTTGAACATAGCATGCTATATTAATAGCTTTAGCCCAAAAGTATTTAAGTAAATTATATTCATTCAACATTGACCTAGCTACTTCTTGTTAAGTTCTATGTTCTTTTTTCTATTATTCCATTTTATTGGGGTGTTTTTGGACATGAGAACTCATGGTGATATCCATTTTCAAGATTTTTTTTTATAAAAGTATAATTTTTAAATTCTACACCATTGTTGCTTATAATTTTCTTAATTTTTAGGTCTTTTTCATTTTCTATTTGTCTAAAAAATTGTTAAATATTTCAAAGGTTTCATTTTTATGGTTTAATAATTTTACCCAAGAATACTTGGAATAGTCATCAATTATAACTAGGTAATACAGATTTTCATTTATTGATTTGATACCATGAGAGTCAAACAAGTCTAGGTGTAATAGTTTAAGTATTATATTAGTTTGTTGTTAGTCAGTTGATTTGTGTGTTGACTTGGTTTGTTTTCCTTGTTGGCTTACATTGCAAATTTTGTTATCTATGACTCCTAGTTTAGGTAATCCTTTTACTAATTCAAGTTTATTTATTTTTAGTATGTTTCTTAATTATATAGATGTGTGCTATTCTCTTATGTTATAGCCAGGTTTCTTCTTATTGCGTCAAATGGCATTTAAATAGAGTCCTAAGTAAATTTATTAAAGAAATATTACTTTGTCTAAATTCCTTTTAGAGTTATGTTTGAATATATTTAGAGTGATTTAATAAGTATATAGATGATAAAAACTTAACTACAAAACCAACATCACATAGTTGACTAATGCTAAGCAAGTTAAAGTTAAAATTTTCAATAAGTAAAACTTTTCTAATTAATAAATTTGATTCTAACTGAATATTACTTACTCCAATTACCTTAAGTTTGTCATTATTACCGAAGGCAACTGATCCTAGATTTTTAAACTTTATGTTCGTGAATTTTTATCGATCTCTAGTTATATGTCTAGAACATCCACTATTCAGTATCCATTGTGTAGGACCGTTGGGCCGGCTAGAAGGGTTGGTAAATAACCTGTCAATTAAAAACAAACAACCCTTCCTCGAACGATTAAGCTAACACTTGTAAAATGAATTAAGCAGATAAATAAAAGCATAAAAGAAAAGACGAGGCACCAGATGTTTACTTGATTACAACCGATGTGGTTGTTAATCCAAGGAAGATTAAGCTCAAAAACTCCTTCAGGCGGAGAAGCCTCTTACAGCGTTTAGGCACAGAAAACAGAAGCTTAACTACAACTAAAGCATACAAGTGTTTGGAAATAGAATGATCGTGATTGTTGAAAAGCTTCTGGACCAAGGCTATATTTCTAACCTTGGTCGGGGCGCCTGGAAGGGTTCTGGGCGCCCTGGGGGGGGGGGATAAAATTTATCTCCCAACGGTTGGATCGAGTCAAAGCTTGATCCTATGAAAAAGTCACTTCCGGGCGCCCCGGAGCCAAAAGTCAACCCAGTTGACTTTTGGTCCGTGTTCTCTTCTCCGGTTCAGCTCGCCTCTGGTCCGGGTCTTTCTGCTCCGGCTCCGCTTGCTTGGGTGATCTCTGACATCCGGAATAGGGCTCACCCGAACCCATCTTCCAGTCTTCTCGAGCGTGCTTCCCTCCGGCTTCTCGTCCCTTGGAATTGCTGCGTGTCCCTTCTCGTCCACCAGCGTACTCATCCGCAGACTTCGTCCCTCGGTCGCACCCCGTGCCGACCTTCGCGCTAGCTGCGTCTCTTGCCCCCCGAGCAATCTTCCGCTCCGGCTTTCGTACCTCGGAACCACCGCGCGCACTTTCTTCTCGTCTGTCGGTGTACTCTTCCGCAGCACCTCGTCCCTCGGACGCACCGCGTGCCGTCCTTCTCGCTAGCTGCGTCTTCCGCTCGAGTACCTGTGCTCCTAAGCTCCTGCACACTTAGACATCAGGTTAGAAACAGACAGGACCTAACTTAACTTGTTGGTCACACCAAAACCAACCTTGGGGTTCCAACAATCTCCCTTTTTTTGGTATGATCAACCCAAGTTAAGCTAGGGAAAAAAATAGACATAAAACATAAACTAACTTATATTGCAATTGTAACGACCCACCTTCTACTGCTAGGCTGCAAGGCAGACCGCTACAGTTTCTTTGCTAACTGCAGCTAAATTTCTAATGCGGAAAAACTGGGCTGAATAAAAATTTTACTAAACTATCGTAGTTGCCTCTGTTAACTCTGTGAGAGTGAGATTTCATGTCCCACTACCTTCTAGATATTCATAGCTAGGCTGAGGAGGCAAAATTGGAGCTTTGGATCGGTCCGGGAACGATCCATCATTTCACGCTGAACATCGCCGGATCGTCCGGGGACCGATCCAAGATAGGTCGGATCGGCGGCAGATCGATCCAGAACCGCAAATCTGGGTTCGCTCGTCCCGTGATGGATCGGTCGGCAGACCGATCCAGTAATACATGGGTCACCGATCGGCCCCGCGAACAGAGAGTTTATGGATCGGTCGGCCGACCGATCCGGGAGGATACATGAGCATATCAGATCCGGATCGGTCGGTGACCGATCCAGAGATAGCTCAGACCTCGATTGGTCCGAGACCGATCGTAGTCTCGATTTCACCGGTCGATTTCAAGACTTCATGGCGTACAAAACCTCACAGCAGCTTCTAAATCAATTGAAGCTACTTCTAACATGCATTAACAAACATTCCCATAATGACTACTAACAATCTAACTCATTCTTTCATAGTTTAGTACGTTCCAAAACTAAAGGTGCATAAAAATGAAAGTATTAAACCATAAACTGTAAAGTGCTAAGGTAAACATGCTAAAGAGTCTAATGTTCATCCTGCTAAGTCCCCTAAGGACCTTTGATTCCAGTTCCACACACACACACCATCTTCGCATTGTCCTCCAGCCTCCTCTGCTAGTCCATTTTCCTTTTACCTGTATCTGCAGTATAAGGAAAATAGTATCTGTAAGCTAAAAAGCTTAGTAAGAAACCATCTACCTCACTAAATCATGCATACGATGCAAATATGCTTTTAAAACATGCTTTTGGAAAACATACTGAATATGCAAGCATGGCATGGCATAGTATCATACAAACATGGCATAGCATAAGCTGAAACATAGAGTTAACATGGAAAATTACACTGAAGCATAATGCTGAGCTAAGCTAAACTCTACTGAAGCTGCAATCAAACTCAACTGGTATAACTGATTTTTGAGTCTTGAAAACTAATACATAGTAAGTGAAAATACTAAACATGCTGCTGTAGGGCCCTGGCAACTGTACTTGCTGTGCGCGCATCCCTACTAGACCCGGGGTTGCAAGTTTCGAAGTTACTAGGTTATCTGAACCTAGGGACGACTGTGGGAGTCCAACCCAATGGATATCTAATCCAGACAGTGCCACTGAAAGTAAAATACTGATATGCTAGTTAGCTGAATCTAGGTTATCTGAACCTAGAACTAGGTTGTCTGAACCTAGAGGCGACTGTGGGAGCCCACCCATTTGGACATCTAGTCCCGTATAAGCTAGAATAAACTGATTTACTGATCTAAATGCTTCTAATGCATTTATCTACGCTGTTTAAAATGCCTAAGTTGCATTTTATCTAGTCTAGTCATTTTATCGAACACTTGGTGTGCCTAAATCCCCCTTTCCCTTAGGGAAATCACCTCTAGGCACCCAACAGCGTCTATGACCTCCAACTGAAGGAGAATAAACGTGTTCGGCCCATCTAAAGGTGCTAACTAAATCCCTAAATCTGAGAGGAGGGTTAAAACACCCTACATGTCAACAAAATCTGCATATTACTAATCTAATGCATAGAAAGTCCAAACGGAGCTATTATACTGCAGGTGAGGGGTTTCTTACCTCCTATTCGTAATTTCTTACGATTCTATTCGCTAGAACTCCGGTGGAGATGACCTTCTTGACGAACCGCTCACGTCTTTGCGTTCCTCTCGCGGAGAAGAACCTTCTCCGTGTTGGAGTCGTCGCCGGAAGGTGCTCCCTTGAGCCCTTGGGGCTTGGTGTGCCGAGAGAGAAAGGTGAAGAAGAAGGTGTCGGCGTATGAGGGTTTGGAGAGGGAAAAGTTGCGTGAGGTGAGGAGGTGCCGAACCGATTACTAAACCCAAACCCTACTCAAGTTTATATTTATATTAAGTGGTTTAATGAACCCAACTCTAATATAAATATATTTGGTTCTCCTTTCTTTCAGCACAGCCCTGCTGGGTCAACTGGTTATTGGTCTTGTCCACTAAACCATAGGTCTCGGTTCGATTCCCGCCTAGGCCGTTTTACGCTTATATTTATTTTTGCTGCTTCCGCTACTCGGAAAATTCCGGAAAAATATCTAAAAATTCCAGAAAAATCGTAGAATAATTCTAATGCAAGTTTGAGAATTTTCGGGCGTTACAATCCCCCATACCTTATAAAAAGTTAGAACAATTCTGGGTACTTCTGTCTCATGCTGGCTTCTGTCTCCCAAGTTGCCTCTTCTGCTGTGTGATTGTGCCAAATAACTTTGACTAATGGTACTTCCTTGTTCCGCAATTTCTTAACTGCTCGGTCTATTATCTGAATAGGCCGACTATCATAGCTGAGGTCTTCGCGGATCTGTACCGACTGGGGCTCAATCACCTGGGTGGCATCTCGGGTATGCTTCTTCAGCATAGAGACATGAAATACATTGTGGACAGCTGACATCTCCTGGGGTAGCTCTAGCTCATATGCTACCTTGCCCACTCTTCGACTGATACGGTATGGTCCCACATATCTGGGACTTAGCTTGCCCTTCTTCCCAAAACGCATTACTCCCCTCATGGGAGCTACTCTGAGGAACACTGAATCCCCAACTGAAAACTCTAGGGGTCTGCGCCGCGTATCAGCATAGCTCTTCTGGCGGCTCTGAGCTGTCTCTATCCTCTGGCGGATCTGCTGTATAGCTGTTGTGGTATCTGCTACTAGATCTGTCTGAAGCTCTAGTTCCTTCTGTTCACCACTCTCATACCAGCAGATTGGAGATCTACACCTCCGCCCATAGAGAGCCTCGTAAGGTGCCATGCCGATAGTGGCCTGATAGCTGTTGTTGTATGCAAACTCTGCTAAACTCAGATATTTGCACCAACTTCCCTTAAAGTCTAGGGCACAAGCTCGGAGCATATCTTCGAGTACCTGATTTCCATCTGTCCATCTGTCTGAGGATGGAATGCTGTGCTGAACTTTAGCTTTGTACCCAATGCTGACTGTACACACTCCCAGAAGTGTGATGTGAATCTGCTGTCTCTGTCTGAAATGATGGTTCGTGGGACTCCATGTAGTCTGACGATCTCCTGGAGATACAACTGAGCTAGCTTCTCCATGGAGTAGGATATCTTGATAGCTAAAAAGTGGGCTGATTTGGTCAACCTGTCGACTATTACCCAGATGGCATCGAAACCATTC
Organism: Zingiber officinale; assembly: GCF_018446385.1. Taxonomy (NCBI): domain Eukaryota; kingdom Viridiplantae; phylum Streptophyta; class Magnoliopsida; order Zingiberales; family Zingiberaceae; genus Zingiber; species Zingiber officinale. The sequence goes on from NC_055998.1 coordinate 36,020,972, forward strand.
GTGGTTCTGGGCAGTCCCACTATAAAATCCATAGAGATATCCTCCCACTTCCATTCTGGAATCTGTATAGGCTACAAGACTCCTCCTGGTCGCTGATGTTCCGCCTTGACCCTCTGACAGGTGAGGCAGACGCTAACATATCTGGTGATGTCTCGCTTCATCCCAGGCCACCAAAAATGTTTCTTCACGTCTTGGTACATTTTGGTGGAACCTGGATGCATCGCATAGGGAGTCTTGTGAGCCTCATCTAAAATCTGTCTCCGTAGCTCCTCCTGACTTGGAACACAGAGTCTGTCTCCAAAATATAGCACCCCGCTATCGGACACCCTGAACTCTCTACTTTCTGATTCTGCTAGTCCTTGCTTGATCTTCTGAATTTCAGGGTCCTGTCCCTGAGCTGACTGAATGTCACTAAGCAAGGTAGACCCTAAGGTCATAGTAGAGAGCTGTCCAACAATAAGCTCGAGACCGAACTCTACGATCTCCTTCTGTAGGGGCGGTGACATAGCTGTAAGAGATAACAAGGTAGCGCTGGATTTTCTGCTGAGTGCGTCTGCTACCTTGTTGGCTTTCCCTGGGTGGTAGAGGATGTCTATGTCGTAATCTTTGACCAGCTCTAGCCACCTGCGCTGTCGCATATTCAGATCCTTCTGAGTGAAGAAGTACTTCAGACTCTGATGATCTGTATATACTCTGCACTGAGCTCCATATAAGTAATGTCTCCAAATCTTGAGAGCGAACACTACTGCTGCAAGTTCGAGGTCATGAGTAGGGTAGTTCTTCTCATAATCCTTGAGTTGTCTGGAGGCATAGGCGATCACCTTGCCATTTTGCATCAGTACTGCTCCTAGTCCCAACTTAGAGGCATCACTATAGATGTCAAAGCTGCTGGTGTCGTCTGGTAGAGCCAACACGGGAGCACTGGTCAACCTCCTTTTTAGCTCGCTGAAGCTGTTCTCACAGTTCTCTGTCCACTGAAATTTCCTGTTCTTCCTGGTAAGAGCTGTCAGTGGGGAGGCTATCCTGGAGAAGTCCTCTACAAACTTCCTGTAATATCCTGCTAATCCCAGAAAGCTCCTGATTTCGCTGGCATTCTTAGGTCTCTTCCAGTTACTTACTGCTTCTATTTTGCTGGGATCTACCATAACACCATCCTTGGAGATGATGTGACCGAGAAAGGCTACCCGGTCTAGCCAAAATTCACATTTCGTGAATTTGGCGTACAACTGGTTCTGCTGAAGGATCTGCAAAACTGTCTTCAGATGCTCTGCATGGTCCTCCTGAGTACTTGAATAGATAAGGATGTCATCTATGAACACGATGACAAACTTGTCCAAGTATTCCCTGAATACTCTGTTCATGAGGTCCATGAATGTAGCTGGAGCATTGGTCACGCCAAAGGGCATGACTACGAACTCGTAGTGTCCGTATCTGGTCCTGAATGCTGTCTTAGGTACATCCCCTTCCTTGACTTTCACTTGATGATAACCCGATCTGAGATCTATCTTAGAGAACACTGCTGCTCCCTTCAGCTGGTCGAACAGGTCATCGATTCTGGGAAGAGGATACCTATTCTTGATCGTGACCTGATTCAGGGATCTGTAGTCTATACACAGTCGCATGCTTCCATCCTTCTTCTTCACGAACAATACAGGCGCTCCCCATGGTGAGTGACTCGGGCGTATGAAACCCTTGTCGAGCAGCTCTTGTAATTGCTCCTGAAGTTCTGCTGGAGCCATGCGATAAGGCGCTTTGGAAATGGGATTAGTACCGGGGAAGAGCTCTATCTCAAATTCAATCTCCCTGTCTGGTGCTAAGCCTGGTAATTCCTCAGGGAAGACTGCTGGGTAGTCACATACGACTCGGACCTCTGCTAGCTGTTGGTCCTTGCCCTGACTAGTACTGACTACATGTGCTAGGTACCCCGTACATCCTGAATCCATCAACTTCTGGGCCTTCATCGCTGAGAGAAATCTTCTGGCTTTTCTCTTTGGTTCGCCGATGTATTCAAACTGTGCTTCTGCTTCGGGTTGGAATACGACTTTCTGTTTACGGCATTCTATGGAAGCACCGTATCTGATCAGAAAGTCCATTCCCAGGATGACGTCGTAGTCAGTCATTTCTAGCAGGATCAGATCACAGAAGAGTTCCCTGTCTGCTATAATGACTGGCACTGCTCTGAGCCAGTGCGTGGATGCCATAACTTCTCCCGAAGGTAGTGTCGTCAAAAACTGACCACTGAGTAATTCTGATGGTATTTCTAATTTTTCGGAGAACACCCTGGCTACGTATGAATGGGTTGCCCCAGTATCAAATAGAACAGTAGCACTATACTGAAAAATGCTAATCTGACCTGTGACGACTGTCGAGGCATTGGCTACGTCCTCTCTGGTGAGTGAGTAGATCCTCGCATTCGCCATAGCTGGAGGGGCTTCTAATCTGCCCTGGCTGATAAGGGGACCTTCTAGAGCAGACTGCATCTGATATAACTGCGCTGGCTGGCCTGCATGCTGAATCTGCTGTGGCTGAGGAAGACCAGCCTTGTTCGGGCACTGCTTGGCCATGTGCCCTTCTTGTCCACATTCAAAGCATCCTCGCGTGCCCTTGCGGCAAACCCCAGGGTGGAATTTCCCACAAGTAGCACACTTTGGATAACTGGGTCGCTTGCTAGATGGTCCTCCTTTGAGTCACTCCCCGATTTGGCGCTTGCTGGAGTTCCCCTTCCGCTAGAGCCGTGGCCTTCTTTTTTGAGTGTGAGAGCCCTTGGCCTTTGGACTCGAGGAGACCCGTCACGCTTTATGCTGCTCGATAATGTTCTCGTGGTCAAGGCGCCGCTCACTAACTCCTCCGTGGTTTGTGGCTTATGTACGCCACCAGCCACGTTCATCGCTATCCGGCCTCGGCATCTTGAGCATCAACCGGATTCGCTCCCTCTCTGTGCCGACTAGCTCCGGGCATAAACGAGCCAACCTGTTGAATTTCTTCACGGCTTCCTCCACTGAGAGGTTGCCCTGGCGAAATTCAATGAACTCGTCGTAGCAGCGGTCTGTGACCCGCATGTGAAAGAATTCCTCGAAGAACTCTTTCTCGAAGTCAGCCCATGACATCTGATTCACTGGGCGCTTCGCTCTGACTCTCTCCCACCATATGCTGGCGTCCCCTGTCAGGCAGAAGGAAGCACATTTAACCTTCTCCTGCTCTGGCCAGTCTAGAAGCTCCATTATCCTCTCCAGTGTTTTGAACCATGCCTGAGCATCCCATGGTTCGCTAGTGCCTGAGAAGTTCTCGGGCTTAACTCTCTGCCACTGGATTAGGTAAGCTTCTTTCCTTAGCTCAGCTGCTGGGACCACTGGTGCTGGTATTGGTGCTGTTGGCTGAACTGGTGGAACCTCTATAAATGCTGGGGTTGCTAAGTTCGGTTCTGGGGTGACGGTAGGAGTATGCTGCTGGTTAGCCTTTAAGGTGGCTATTTCCCGTTGCTGTTCAGCTAGCTGCTGCTGTAACTGAGCCACCAACGCTGTAAGATCTGGAAGGGGCACTGAACTGCCTGCCTCCTGCTGGGGCTCAGTAGCTGGTGCCCGCTTAGCTGGGCGTCCTCGTGCCATTTCTAATGACATAGAGAACATACATAACTACAGCATTCATAGTTTCACAACTACTGATATCATGTCTAAAAACCATCATATACTAGCATGCTTCAGATATATATAAACATGAACTGAAATAAGAAAGCAAGGAACATATAGAGAGTAGAGGTATTCTTACTTGGAAGCTGCAGGTACAATGCTGATGTGTGTGTAGGAAGTATGGAACACGACTCTGATATCACTCTGTAACGACCCACCTTCTACTGCTAGGCTGCAAGGCGGACCGCTACAGTTTCTTTGCTAACTGCAGCTAAATTTCTAATGCGGAAAAACTGGGCTGAATAAAAATTTTACTAAACTATCGTAGTTGCCTCTGTTAACTCTGTGAGAGTGAGATTTCATGTCCCACTACCTTCTAGATATTCATAGCTAGGCTGAGGAGGCAAAATTGGAGCTTTGGATCGGTCCGTGGAACGATCCATTGACCCCCACGCGAACACTGGCTGGATCGGTCTGGGGACCGATCCAGTATAGGCTGGATCGGTCGGCAGACCGATCCAGGAACCTGCAGAATCCTGGGTTCGCTACTGTCCCGTGATGGATCGGTCGGCAGACCGATCCAGGTATGTCTGGATCGGTCGGCTGACCGATCCAGGCACCTGGAATACCTGGGATCGCTACTGTATCGCGCTGGATCGGTCGGCTGACCGATCCAGGAGGATACAGTAGCATACTGTATCTCGCTGGATCGGTCGGCTGACCGATCCAGTGGCACAGCTCAGACCCTGATCGGTCTGGAGACCGATCAGAGTCTGATTTCACCCGGAAGTTCTGATTTCAGCACTTTGGCGTGCCAAAACCTCACACAGCAGTTCTAAATCAATTGAAGCTACTTCTAACATGCATTAACAAACATTCCCATAATGACTACTAACAATCTAACTCATTCTTTCATAGTTTAGTACGTTCCAAAACTAAAGGTGCATAAAAATGAAAGTATTAAACCATAAACTGTAAAGTGCTAAGGTAAACATGCTAAAGAGTCTAATGTTCATCCTGCTAAGTCCCCTAAGGACCTTTGATTCCAGTTCCACACACACACACCATCTTCGCATTGTCCTCCAGCCTCCTCTGCTAGTCCATTTTCCTTTTACCTGTATCTGCAGTATAAGGAAAATAGTATCTGTAAGCTAAAAAGCTTAGTAAGAAACCATCTACCTCACTAAATCATGCATACGATGCAAATATGCTTTTAAAACATGCTTTTGGAAAACATACTGAATATGCAAGCATGGCATGGCATAGTATCATACAAACATGGCATAGCATAAGCTGAAACATAGAGTTAACATGGAAAATTACACTGAAGCATAATGCTGAGCTAAGCTAAACTCTACTGAAGCTGCAATCAAACTCAACTGGTATAACTGATTTTTGAGTCTTGAAAACTAATACATAGTAAGTGAAAATACTAAACATGCTGCTGTAGGGCCCTGGCAACTGTACTTGCTGTGCGCGCATCCCTACTAGACCCGGGGTTGCAAGTTTCGAATTTAGCAGGGTTTACTAGGTTATCTGAACCTAGGGACGACTGTGGGAGTCCAACCCAATGGATATCTAATCCAGTACAGTGCCGCTGCTGAAAGTAAAATACTGATATGCTAGTTAGCTGAATCTAGGTTATCTGAACCTAGAACTAGGTTGTCTGAACCTAGAGGCGACTGTGGGAGCCCACCCATTTGGACATCTAGTCCCGTATAAGCTAGAATAAACTGATTTACTGATCTAAATGCTTCTAATGCATTTATCTACGCTGTTTAAAATGCCTAAGTTGCATTTTATCTAGTCTAGTCATTTTATCGAACACTTGGTGTGCCTAAATCCCCCTTTCCCTTAGGGAAATCACCTCTAGGCACCCAACAGCGTCTATGACCTCCAACTGAAGGAGAATAAACGTGTTCGGCCCATCTAAAGGTGCTAACTAAATCCCTAAATCTGAGAGGAGGGTTAAAACACCCTACATGTCAACAAAATCTGCATATTACTAATCTAATGCATAGAAAGTCCAAACGGAGCTATTATACTGTAGGTGAGGGGTTTCTTACATCCTATTCGTAATTTCTTACGATTCTATTCGCTAGAACTCCGGTGGAGATGACCTTCTTGACGAACCGCTCACGTCTTTGCGTTCCTCTCGCGGAGAAGAACCTTCTCCGTGTTGGAGTCGTCGCCGGAAGGTGCTCCCTTGAGCCCTTGGGGCTTGGTGTGCCGAGAGAGAAAGGGGAAGAAGAAGAAGGTGTCGGCGTTGAGGGTTTGGAGAGGGAAAAGTTGCGTGAGGTGAGGAGGTGCCGAACCGATTACTAAACCCAAACCCTACTCAAGTTTATATTTATATTAAGTGGTTTAATGAACCCAACTCTAATATAAATATATTTGGTTCTCCTTTCTTTCAGCACAGCCCTGCTGGGTCAACTGGTTATTGGTCTTGTCCACTAAACCATAGGTCTCGGTTCGATTCCCGCCTAGGCCGTTTTACGCTTATATTTATTTTTGCTGCTTCCGCTACTCGGAAAATTCCGGAAAAATATCTAAAAATTCCAGAAAAATCGTAGAATAATTCTAATGCAAGTTTGAGAATTTTCGGGCGTTACAGCAATTAAGTGCAATAAGATAGAAAAAAATTAAATTTCAACAGAAAATTTTAATTTTCAATTTTCTCTACCTCCCCCTAGACTTATACTTCTTATTCTCCCCCTTTGATCACAATAAAATGGGGTTTAAAATTCTAAGGGTTTAAAGACTTAGAAAATTTTGAAAAGTTATCTGTTAAAATATTTCTAAGTCAACAATAGCTTTTTGAAAAGTTTCTAAGTTAAAAAAAACTTTCTAAGCCCAAAAGACTTTTATGCAAGAAAATTTAAACATTTAAAAAAATTTTTATGCATTTATTTATTTATTTAGTTCTTACTTCTATTTATCAGAAAGTTTTAAATTTCCATTTTAACTTATCATAATTTCTTAAATCAATCTTTTTTAGATTTAACGCCACAAAGATTATACATGCAGAAATTTGTATCATGTTAATTTCTATTATTTTTTGAATTTCAATTTCACAGAAATATTCAGATGACATAGATTTTAACTTGATAAAATTTTTCGACAATATAAAAAATTCTTTCGGCAATGTGCAAAATTCGTTTGAAGGAATATTTTGTAATTTGCAAGAATTTTTTAACAATAAGAGTTTGCAGGAATTTATTAATAATAGATTTCTTAATCTGAAAATTTTGTTTGATGAATCAATTTCTAATTCACAAAACTTTTTCAGTAAAGTAATTTGTAATTCAAAATTTTTAGATCCGGAAAAAGTTTTCGATAATATTTCTAAGTTGCATAATTCTTTCGTAAAAATATTTTGTAATTTGCAACAATTATTCGACCGAAGATTTTCTAATCCGAAAAGTTCTTTCGATAATTCAAATTTTGGTTCGCAAAAATCTTCAGGTAATTTGATTAATTGAACCAGTTGTTCAGAGGGTAGAGGCCATACCTTACTTATCTCATCGGCCGTTGGTTCTCCCCCTGTTGAATTAATTTCTTCCGAAGATTCTCCCCCTTCATCGATCTCGGGATGTACTTTGACTGTTGGGGCTGTCTTGGTAATTTCTTCCGTCTCAGATTCTTCTGATGATGGATCGATGTCTATTGAGGGGACGGCTTCAACCGGTTCTTCGTAGAGTTTTAAGAACTTTTTTTCAAAGTTCTTTTGCGCTTTTATATTCTCCGACTCTGTCAAAATCTTTATTTGGTATCGCGCTTAGAAAGTGAAACTCTGCCCGACCATTTGCCATAAACTCGTCGCATTGCTTCTCGTTCCAGAGGCGTATGTCGATCTTTTCTCCGTTTTCTTTCTTTGGTGTTTCATAACCATATTTCATTATTAAAGAAATACCAATATCAGTGTTAATAAATACCTTCATTTGTTGCTTTCAAGAAGCAAGCTCCCCCTTGAATGCTGGTGGGTAGTCGCTAGCTCCGACCATTGTTTTGTTGCTTCAGACGGCGATTAGTCCTTCTGAGGCGTACTCGACTCTGATACCACTTGTAGCACTGTTGGGCCAGCTAGAAGGGTTGGTAAATAACCTGTCAATTAAAAACAAACAACCCTTCCTCGAACGATTAAGCTAACACTTGTAAAATGAATTAAGCAGATAAATAAAAGCATAAAAGAAAAGACGAGGCACCAGATGTTTACTTGATTACAACCGATGTGGTTGTTAATCCAAGGAAGATTAAGCTCAAAAACTCCTTCAGGCGGAGAAGCCTCTTACAACATTTAGGCACAGAAAACAGAAGCTTAACTACAACTAAAGCATACAAGTGTTTGGAAATAGAATGATCGTGATTGTTGAAAAGCTTCTGGACCAAGGCTATATTTATAGCCTTGGTCGGGGCGCCTGGAAGGGTTCCGGGCGCCTTGGGGGGGGGGGGGGAGGATAAAATTTATCCCCTAACGGTTGGATCGAGTCAAAGCTTGATCCTGTGAAAAAGTCACTTCCGGGCGTCCCGGAGCCAAAAGTCAACCCAGTTGACTTTTGGTCCGTGCTCTCTTCTCCGGTTCAGCTCGCCTCTGGTCCGGGTCTTTCTGCTCCAGCTCCGCTTGCTTGGGTGATCTCTGACATCCGGAATAGGGCTCACCCGAACCCATCTTCCGGTCTTCTCGAGCGTGCTTCCCTCTGGCTTCTCGTCCCTCGGAATTGCCGCGTGTCCCTTCTCATCTACCAGCGTACTCATTCGCAGACTTCGTCCCTCGGTCGCACCCCGTGCCGACCTTCGCACTAGCTGCGTCTCTTGCTCCCCGAGCAATCTTCCGCTCCGGTTTTCGTACCTCGGAACCACCGCGCACACTTCCTTCTCGTTCGCCGGTGTACTCTTCCGCAGCACCTCGTCCCTCGGACGCACCGCGTGCCATCCTTCTCGCTAGCTGCATCTTCCGCTCGAGTACCTGTGCTCCTGCACACTTAGACATCAGGTTAGAAACAGACAGGACCTAACTTAACTTGTTGGTCACACCAAAACCAACCTTGGGGTTCCAACACATTGATCCAAGTCATTTGAATCTTATAAACAAAGTAGGAGTTAAACCAAAGTTTTGGTTTGATGGATTTATTTTTAATTGATGTTTAATTAAATTTTGATTTGAGTTTAAGTTTTTATTTTAAGTTTAAGTCTAATCTTAATTTTAATTTTCAGTTTTCATTTAATTTTCATTTACTTTAAGATTAAGTTTTAATTAATTTGAGTTTAAGTTTAGTTTAGGTTTAAGTTTTAATTTAGTTTTAATTTTAAGTTTAAGTTATAATTTTTATTAATTTTAATTTTAGTTTAAGTTTTAATTCAAGTTTAAGTTTTATTAATCTTAATGATTTTATGATTTTAATTTAGTTTTGATTGATTTTAAGATTTCAATTAACTTAATTTTATTTATAAATTTAATTAATTAATTAATTAAAGATTTATTTAGGTTTTTATTCATCTCACCCGGTCTAAGTTATCAATCAAGGTAGTCCTATAGATTTTGTGAGATAAATGATGTTCAATTGTCATGAGTTGTTTTAACTTGTATTTGATTTAAGAGTAGCTTTGGGTAACTCAAGCAAGCTTCCCTGAATAAGCTTTCAAGTTGTGGTGAGTCACTTAGACATCATTAGAGTAACTACGTACCTTAGACAAAGCTTTCCAATTAGTCTCACCGAGAGAACTTAATACTAAACTTTAATCCAACAGGCTAGAACTAGCTATAATTTATCTAGTCCTAAATACCCAAGTGGGTAGGTCAAGTTATTGAGGTGACAACTAGTT